>NC_140965.1:12625690-12663190 GCF_056783735.1 Eptatretus burgeri | reverse complement strand
GCGGCTCGGCGCCATTTTGCACGCGTCTACACATGCAGGACAAAATGCCTCAATTCCAAGTTCCAGAAAGACCATCCCTGGCCCAAGTGCCAGAATAAAGGAGTGATTTTCTTTGATTTTGTTTCCCCTTACCTGTTTTTAAGTCTGTGTGTGGAGGCGCCTCAATTTTGACTTTACGTTTAGTTTACCTCACGTATTATTATATTCTGATTGTTGTCCTTTGTAAATATTTCTATTTTCATTAAATTCCCACATTTATTTTAAGACGCTGTGTCCATGTATTTGTTGTGGGGTTTCACTATAACCCCCCCCTGTGCCTCCGTCACACTGCCATCGCGCCCTGCACCTCCCGCACACGTTATAATCTCTGAGGATCAATATGTCCGCTTCCTCATAAGGAACTGCTCAGCTATCCGGGCTGGCAGTGTTAACCGCCCATCACAACAATTTGGGTCGGGGGGATTAACCTGGACCGCCAGCACCATGACAATATATATATATATATATATATATATATATATATATATATATATATATATATATATATATATATATAGAGAGAGAGAGAGAGATAGAGAGATAGAGAGATAGAGAGATAGAGAGATAGAGAGATGGAGAGATGGAGAGATGGAGAGATGGAGAGATGGAGAGATGGAGAGATGGAGAGATGGAGAGATGGAGAGATGGAGAGATGGAGAGATGGAGAGATGGAGAGATGGAGAGATGGAGAGATGGAGAGATGGAGAGATGGAGAGATGGAGAGATGGAGAGATGGAGAGATGGAGAGATGGAGAGATGGAGAGATGGAGAGATGGAGAGATAGAGATAGAGGGAGAGATAGAGAAAGAGATAGAGATAGAGATAGAGATAGAGATAGAGAGAGAGAGAGAGAGAGAGAGAGAGAGAGAGAGAGAGAGAGAGAGAGAGAGAGAGAGAGAGAGAGAGAGAGAGAATCTGATGTTTACACATCTGATGTTTTAACGACGAATGTAGTCATCATTGGTTAGATATTTATCGGTATGCACTATGCCCTCCTGATGAGGGCATATCAGCCCAAAATCTGGAAAGGCAGTTCCATTTGATGTTTAACTGATGTTGAGCATGTGATCTTTGTCTGTTTGACAGAGTCGCTGGGCTGAGGCTTCTGGTTTGGAGTTGACGCTTTGGTGTAGAACAATGTCCAATGGAGATTGGGGGAGTGCTCGTCACATTCCACATGTTTTGATTTACCTGCCAATCACATCACGTGCCTTCTGATTGAATGGTTTGCAATAGCGGGAACAATCGTTTGGGTGGCAGATGGATGGTTGCTCTTTGCGGATTATGCAGTTTTACCATGTGAGATATAATCTGTGGCGATGCTCACCATAAAAGTCAGGAGGTGTGTCTGATATGTATGTCTGTCTCTGTCTCGGTGTGTGCGTGTATGTCAGTATGTCAGTCATGCATGGCCACATTTTTAAAGTTACAAACTCAAACACTCAAGGTACAAATAAAAATACAATTTGTGTGGGGTAACATAGGCTATGTGGCCGTGGCCTCACGTGGGGGTGTGGAGGGTGGGAGGGGACATAAATTCTCAATGTCAATTTATTCTATGTAGTGCCACCTGTTGGTGGTGCCAGAGGGTATTACAATTTCCGAATTCCTTTTGGCCACAAAGTGTTACTTACTGTATTCACGTTTCTCTTCCCGTGCAACACTGGGTAAATCTGCGAGTTTTGTAAGCGCCGGGTAAGCATGAAAACCTTTTTCACAATTATATTGAATGTCACAGGTCAACCTTCTTGTTTATATTTCTTCCAATTTGTTTTGTAAGTCTACGGTTCACTTTCACTACCTGTGTGTTTATTTATGGGTTCGACCTCCCACGAGAGAAATGTAGATTTTGTGAAACATTTTATTGGCAACATAATCTGTATGTCCCTGCAGATAACCGTTTCTATTTTTCTTTCTCTCTGTTCTGAACTGGCAATATAAACTTCCTGTTTGTTTTCATTGTTTTGTTTTGCTATGTTCTCTAATAAAAGATACAAAAGTCAAATTCTCTCCTCTCTGCCACGATAACGTGGAAAATGTTCACCGATTGCTCACAAGAAAGCTTGTAGTTCTGAATGGAATGAAAATGCCTCTTGTTGGAAAAATTGATTTTTTTTTTTTGTTGTTTTGCTCTGTAGGCTCTTCAGGATGAGGACACCAGCAGTGTAATGGATCACCTTGAGCAAGGTGAATGAAGTGCATACATGTCAGCAATTCTTATAGTTCTTGCAAATGAAGTACATCCTGGGGAGCAAAGAGATATTGTTTTTGAAAATAGTGGTGAGTCTGAAGACAAACCTCAGGGGGATGAACCACATATTCACAAATCGGTGTCAGGTAGGATTGACAATGGATTTTTTTTAAACCTCCCTGTGTGTCATCAAGTGATAATTCTCGACCGAGTAGAGGTAGTAGAGAGGAGTTGTTTTCTGAAACATTAGAAACCCCTTGTGATACCGTGGTTTGAAAGGAGGATTCGGTCTCTCAGGAATCAAAGGTAGAGGATATTGAGGAGGTGAGTTATCATACCTATGAGGAGAAAGTCACTCACTCGGGATGATAAGCTTAAGTCCTTTGTAAAAGATTCTTATTGGAAGCGAAATGTAGATCTGAAGGTCTCCTTTTCAGATTTTCCAGGCTTCGTTCATCGACCAAAGGAAATGATCCAGAGTACAGATGACTCCGTTTTTTTCAGAGGCACATAAACACCGTCGAAGTAATTAGTTGTGAAAGGCTCAAAAAGCATCAACGATTTGACTTGTTCCTCCCTTCTCTGTCCTTCTGTAATGTGTCCCAATTGGGAGTTTGAATATTGATGGAGGTACAGCTTTAGCACGTAATCTCCAGGTTAAGTCGTTGATGAAAAGAATGAAGTTGGGTATTGCTTTAGTTCAGGAAACTCACGGTACCACAAATTATCACGCAGATGGGCCACAACTATGAAAAGGGCATCTTTTCTTCAGTGATAAAGACTCCGAATACTGTCGGAATGGCTTTCCTTTTAACATCCGGCTGTTCAAATATCCTGGATGGCTTTTACCTCTCACGTGCGAAGAGAAAAGCGGGGTTATAAGGTTCGATTTCTGTCGACAAAGTCACTTTATGATCGCGTCACGACTTCATCTCAATTGAAGGTTATATTTTGAACACGAATCGGAAAACGAACCTCTAGTTGAACGGTACTTTGGCCCTGAATTTGGTCTGATCGTGCATGCACAGAGAAGAGTGAGATAATTATTACACTCTGTCTGCTTGTCTGGCAGTGAAACAAAATTGAAAATAATTCCAAACAGGAAACTTACTGTTTTTAAGGACGTTATAATATACGACATAAAAACATGGCCAGAAGTCCAAGGGAAGCGGTGTATTGGGGGCAAGACTACTCTGTAAGGCTGGCAATTTTTAATTTCCATTCAATTTTTGGATATTGTGTTGACCTTCCCTTCCTGATAATGACAATGATAATCTCTAACTGATAATTTAAAATAAATATAAATTTGTGCTCAGTTGCTTATTTATTTATTTACGAGAAAATACTCTCATCGCTTCGCTGACGGGAATACTGAGAAGAGGGGAAAAAAGAGTGGGAAGAGAGAGGAGGGTGGGGGTAGAGAGAGAGGGGGGAAAGTGAGGAGGTGGAGGGGTAAAGTGATAGGATGGAGAGGGAAAGAGATAGGAGGGAGGAGGGAAGAGAGAGGAGGGAGGGAGAGTGAGGAGGGGTGGGGGAAGGGAAGGCAGACGTGTGGTGGAGCGTTAATTACGATTCATACTGCCTCCTCAAAATGCTTCTGCATAAAATAAGTGACGATGGAAACAAAATTATGTCTGAAATCCATTTTCCACTAGTCATACTATATACCGCTCAGAGACAAACGCCGCTTGGACATGTCCGGAGACAAACACCGCCCAGAAATGTCCGGAGACAAATCCCGCCCGGGCAAACACCATTTTTGACTTCTGATTTACAGTATATATTCAGAGCACAAAATATATTTGGCCAAACTCCCCCACCATCTCCCCACAGCATCATCCACCCCATCCCCCCTCCACCATTCCCTCATCCCCCACAGCCCTGATTCACCATCACCCCCACCATTCCCTCACTCTCAGAGGAGAAAGCAGGCATGGTCAAAGATGCCTTTGTCTCTGCAGCGACGTGTGGTGAGGTGCGTGAAGCATGCCGATCCACGCTCGTTATCATAATAAAGCTTTGTTGAAACTTTTATAACAAAAGCTCAATGATATTAATTAAAATTCCAAGGTAAATTAGATGAAAAATAATGATTGTACATCATGCTGACCTTTGACCTTTTGACCAACTTATTAATTTGTCTTCACCATCTCAACTAATAAATGTCAGTGTGTGTGTGCGTGTGCGTGTGCGTGTGCGTGTGTGTGTGTGTGTGTGTGTGTGTGTCAATAACTCCAAAACCATGAAACCTCGCAGCCTGAAACTTTGAATGCACGCCAAGAATTCCAAGGAAGTGCATGATTGAAAATTGAATGTTTGGGTGAATTAAAACACCCCCTTTGAAGATAATTAACAGCCTTATTTAACTATATCCTCTGTCAGGTGCTCCTTGGCCACCTCGCTCTGAATTGGATCTTAAGGCGTATACTGGGTTACCTCGCTGGGGTCTGAAGCCACCACGTGTTTTTGGCCTACTCAACCATGTCTTGACTTGGAACAGGCTGCAACAATTTCTTAACGATATATAATTTTTTTTTTCCACTTTCCTCACTCACATCCAATGGTTGTTCATCATAGCTATGAATTGCTGTATACATCGCATTTGTAAGTGCCATGATTTGCAAATTAGGAGCTTGGAGCAATTTCATACATTATATGATGCAATTTTCCACGATCTACTCTCACAGACTAATTAAAGTATACCATCGAAATATTATTTCAGCTTCAAGGATCAGATATCGTCCGGACGAAATAAGTGTCGAAATCTGGAGTGAAATCTGAACTTAAAGAAATAACGAGTCCTAACTTAGCCGAAATACCTATTTACATTAAGCAAGCAAGACTATGTTCCCTCATTTCTCATATACACACAAGGAAATGTGAAATTTCTAAAGCATTAAACTTATCTTTTACTACTTCTTGGAGAATTTTATTGAGTAAACAAAAAATTTAGGAATGTGCCAAAATTAACCAGCTTCATTGAGCTGTATGATTTAATGCATTCACTGCTTGACCTCACACCCTTTCTCCCAGAGGGACTGCTTATCCATAGCGTCTGCAAATCTGTGTCTATATTTTTGGCAATTTCGCTGAGGTGCTCCATGGGGAATCAAAGCAAATCTGGTGAAAGAAAACACAAAAAAACGGACGTTTGAAAATAAAGTTATAACGTTTGCGTGGACCGCGAACTGATGTACCATGTGACGCATGCACAGACGAGCAGGCAACGTGGTGGATTATCTGCAATGATTAAAATTTGAGATGTCTCCTGGGTTGTTCTTCATAAAACAGCAAACTTTTGTGGATAAAGTCATTATTTGAATGAATTATTTAAATTTCTTTAACTGTTGAGGGTGCCGCGAAGATCTGCTTTAAAGTTAAAGGTATCCTATATGGTATGCAGCCACGGCATGGCCAGCTGATCCTTATCAACCATTTAATCGGAGTGCTTCCTTGAGTGCTTAAGCCACTTACAGACCACCTTACAGTCGATAGCGGTAAAGTTTGTGTCCCAATCGGGATATACAGTCGGCAGTTACTACAAGGTGGAGGTACATTATTTATAAAGGTTATATGGTTTCCCTTTGTGAGTTTAAAGCAAAATATATTTGATAACACCGCATTTCCGAGTCGTTTGCCATATTTCAGTAACGTGTTTCTAAATTACAGAGACAAAGTTTGTTTTCCACCCGTCACGTGCCGATTGACCCTATGCACTCAGCGAGTGACGTCACAGTGGAAGGTCAGGCTCCGCCATATTGAGTGGCAAAAAATCATGGCTACCACGCACGTGTCATGCGAACTTCTGGGCTATTCCCATGGATTAGATGATATTTCTAAGAAGAGGTACTGCGAAAAACTGAAGCTGTGTGGTCTTAGTGAAGATCCTTATATTATTTCAAAGGATAAATGGACAACAGAAAGGAAATTTTGGCCTCAAATCGTTTTCCCTGACATCTATGTTGACCTTGTTGAAACGCCGAGTCCTTACACTCAAGCCAGCCTGAAAGCCTTCAGGAGTATGGACGCTTACTCATGTTATGTCGCCGGGTTTGTTAGTGACATAATCTCGACGAAAGCCGACAAGAACTGTATTATCGTGAGGGCAAAGGTAAGCCTGTTTTCTTTCATTTCACTATTATTGTATTATCGTTGTTGCTCGTTTTGTTCAGCAACCAACGTCACTTTTTTAACCTGACTGCTGCCACAAGTTAATTTCAAGTGAAGCTCTTGTCTAAATGCTAAGTTTGTAGAAAATCTTCGTTCGTCAGTTTGCTCACAGATACATTATATTTTTTCCATGACAAACATCCGGTGTAATGCCTCGCTGCTGTTGTTTATTTCCAAGTGCTAGTTGTTTTTATGTATTATACATATCGAGGTGACTTTCTGTAGTGAAACAACTCAGAACTGTGCGCGTTAGACAGCTGTTAGAAAGGCGATCTGGCCTATCTCATTCTGTCAATAAAACAAGGGATATAATGCATTTTAATGATACAAATCAGACAATATTTTGTAACCACCAGCTATTTAATACCAACTACTGAAATAACGTGTCAGAAATTAGTTACATACCGGAGACAAAACGAAGGCCTCACAACCAGTCATGTTCACCAGGCCGCCATTTTTCTCTTCTCAGAACCAATATCCAAAGATTTCGTCGGTCTACTTCGGCGGGAAAGCGGTAAAACTGCATCCAGAGCCTTTAGTATATCGCTGAGTACATCCCGGGGCACAACAACTCGAACCCATTTGCAGGAAAAAAAAATTGCTTGCTTGGAAATAACGGTGTCGTTGAAGTGGAGACTATCGGTTGTTATGGACGCGGCAGTGCCGTATATAAAGAGAGTCTGGCCAACTATTGTCTCGATCATGCTGCGCTCCGATTGGTCAATACCCGGTCACGTGCGTTGCTGGCGCCATGTTGCAGCCCAACTCAACGCGAGTGAATCTTGGAGCGAAATTAGAATTGTTTTCACCGTCTTTTCACGTTTTCTCGTCAGATTTTGACTTTTTTGATGACACAATGGTGTGCTGTGTGGCAGTGGGGTGTTCTGTGTGTCCGGGCAAGGCGTGAAAATGCACCGCTTCCCCAGGGACCCGGAAAGACGTCGCCGTTGGGCCGTATATGTGAAAATGGAGAACTGGACTCCACACGACAATGCCGACCTTTGTGCGGTAAGTAGCGGCGGTTTGCAGTTCCCATCCGACGTCGGATCGGAGTATCTAGGTTAAAGTCAAATTGAACGAATGCCTGTCGGATCGGATCAGATCGGAGCGCTGAAACAGCTCGGAATCCGACATAATGAGACGTAATCCGATGCCGAAATTTCACTAATGCGTAAGTAGTCAATACCAGATTTGCAATATATCCGATCCGATACACACCACCAGCCATAAGTAACTTTCTTACATTGGTTATATCCATATTAGCTTTGGAAATAGTGTTTGCAGTTTTCCCATAAAATTCAATCCCTTCAACTGATGACAGTCGTCAAGTGGAACGAAATGCACTGACAACGTCGCTGGATGACTGCAGCTGCTCTCTGTTTTTCATTTGTAATCTTTATCTGATGTATATTTCGCTGGGATTCCCGGCGTACGTTTCTCTGGAAATCGTTCCCACATTTTGACCGGGAATCTCAGGGATTTCCCGTCCCGGGGTTCTCAACTGCAAATCGTATTTGGAAACAAATCGACTTCGAACTGACTGTCAACACGTACTTCAATGTTCCGTTTTTTTTTTTTTTTTCAGAAGCATTTCGACGACAGTCAGTATGAAAACAGGAGGGTTAATGGTTCAAGACCACTCAAGCACAATGCCGTCCCGACTGTCTTCTTGCATATTGTGCCTGTCACGAAAAGGAAGCCGAGGAAACGACCCCATGACGAGACGACACCACAGAAGGAGCCCGTCCCAGATCACACATATGCAAAACAAGACATGCCTGTGAATGACGACGACAACCAAGATGTCCAACTCGGTGACCTTGCCTCGGATGCCCCTGTAACGTTGGCTGAAACCGACCAGGGTCCTGACGACGACGCCAAGATCGCAGCAGTGGAGGCGAAAGTGGTCTCTCTCAAGTGGCGGTTACATGAGGCACAGTGGGACAAACGCAAACAAGCCAGGGAGCTCGTCACTCTAAAGGCGAATGTCCAGAAAGTTTTCAACCTCGATCAGATCAACAAGCTGTCTTGTCTCAGCACAAGGGGTACTTAGTGGTCAACAGAAACCTACAAGAAGGCTCTGCAACTCCGCTTTGCATGTGACAGTACCGGCTATGAAGTCCTGTTGTCGCAACACCAGCCGCTGCCATCGCTTCGTTCGTTACGACGGAAGATGGAGGTTATTGCGATGGAACCTGGTATTCTTTATAAAGTGTTCGACTTCTTCCAGCTGAAGGTTGCTACCATGAAGGAACCGGAGCGTGAGTGCTGCCTAACGCTGGATTAAATTACAATTGAAGTGGGATTGCAGTTCGACAGATCATCTAGTAGTTTGCACGGAAATGTAACTTTGCCAGGACATGGTGGCGCTGCAACGCGTGACCTCGTATTCATGCTGGCTGGCATCACCTCAAGATGGAAGCAAACAATTGCCTATCATTTTACGGGCAATTCGGTGAACGGAGCCTACTTCCAGCCACTTGTGACTGAAATCGTACAGTAGGCTCATGTCATTGGGCTCCACGTCAATGCAGTCACATGTGACATGGGTAGTGACAATCGAGCAATGTTCAAGAACTTCAGACTGGTTATTAGAAGCACGCAGTGACAGTCAATCTAATTCCCCACCCATGCGCTGACGGCAGGTTCTTACACTTCATGTACGACGTACCGCACCTGATCAGGAATGTCAAGGCGGGTCTGGTGAATGGGAACAAATTCAAGCTCGGTGCTGATATCGTCTCCAGGCATGATCTGCCTTCAAATGTCGTCAGCCTGGGGGCAATCAAGGAACTGGTGACATTTCAGGTCAATGACGATCTGAAACTGACGCCCCATCTCGGCATGGAAATGGTGTCGAACACCGCCCATTTTGACAAAATGAAAGTGGGAAAGGCATTGAATTTTTTCAGTAAGTCGGTCAGTGCTGGGCTGCACTACCTGGTGGAAAACGAAGGTTTTGACAACGCGTTGCTAACGACTGCCTGGTTTTTGGACTTTATGAACACCTGGTTCGACCTGATGTCCAGCCGTCACCCTGTCAACGCGCTCAGTAAAGCGAATACGTGTGCTTACGAGAAGGCGATCCGGCACCTTGAAGAGACGCTGGTGGTATTCGGAGGGATAGAATGTGGCAAATCGTGGAAACTGTGGCAATCCGGCATCATATTATCGACCTCATCTGTGCTCGACATTCAGAGAGAACTGCTGGCTAGGGGACACCACTTTGTGCTCACATTCAGACTCACACAGGATTGCCTCGAGAACCTGTTTGGGTGCGTCCGATTCAAGAATCCTGTCCCAAATGCGCTGGAATTCCGACACGCTCTGAAGCTCATAACGGTGGCGTAATTTCTGAAGTGTCCCGCATCCGGTAATTATCTTGAGGATGACCGGTCATTTTTAGCGGATTACCTCGACACTCCGAAAGAGAAACCGGTGACACCAGACGAATGTGACGAGGACACATTCAGCGATTTCATTGGAGAGCTGCCTCCTGATCCTCCGAGCAAAGCCCAAGAGAGCAGCTTGTATTACCTGGCTGGCTACTGTATTTCCTCTGTCTCCAAATCCTGGAAACATTGCATCACTTGCCTGGAAGCCGCGGAGGACCGCCGAAAGTCTCTTTCACAGGGCAGTCGTGAGGCGATAACAAGACTGAAGGAGTACAAAGAAGGCGCTTTGACTCATTGCAGTGACGAGACTTTCAAGCTGTTCAGAGAAGGAGAGAAGCAGTTCAGGATGGTGCAGGACCAGTTGAATGGGCATAACCTGGTTGAAAAACTTGTCCGTCATCTGTCAACTTTCTCAGTTGATATTCCCAACTGCCACGATCTGAAAACGAAGCTACAGACGAAGTTTTTCACTGTGCGTCTGAACATCTATTCCAGAGTGCAAAATTCGATCCGTGTCAGGCAGGCAAAAGTTGGTACTGCCAGTCAACTCGGCAGCAAGAGCGCGGCAATGAGAGCGTGTGTGAAAAAAATTAAGTAGAACTGAGCTTGGTATCAGTTGTTCGTATTAACCCCTTCAGGACGGGAGGCGGCCATAACCGCCTGGAGGTTATAGCCACCTCCCGTCCTGAAGGGGTTAAGTCATATGGAGAAGAACCGAAGATGGTTTTGACTTTTAACCCCTTCTGGACGGGTGACGGCTATAACCGCTATTGCTATAGCGGTTATAGCAGTCTCCATCCTGGCCATCTATAGCCGTCTACCGTACATTTTCGTTTTGGCGTTTTATGAATCTTGTACTCTGTAATTCTGGGTCATGTTTCTTTTCATTCATCCCGAGGAGCTCTCCGAACCATGGTTGGCTTTGCTGAACTGGTCAATTTTGCGCTAGATTTCTAGCCTCTGTGGTTCGTGTGATACACAGGTTTCCATAGATTCAGGCAATAAATCTTGTACAGTCAAAATATAGATTGGTCCGTCCTCAGTATGCGACCTGCAGTATTATGCCACCTCAGTTATTTTTGGGTGGGTTTATCAGCATCCAGAATACACCATCTTGTAGAGCGACTTATTTTCGAGCAAAGCTCAAAATTTGAAGTCGAAACTCCCATTAATTTTTGTGTAAGAAGGAAAATGCCCGTTCATATCGCGCCACGCGTATGCTCCCGCATAGCCAGAATCACGCTGGCTGGGATGCAATATGGCGCCTGCCTAGCCAGTTGGCCAGACTCTCTTTATATACGGCACTGGGACGCGGTATACTTTCTTGCCACTCAATATGGCGGAGCTGCCACAGTCAGGTGACCGGTGACATCATCTGAATAAGGCCTATTGGCAGCTGTTTATAAAGATTAATGTTTCTGCACATCTCCCTGAAATGTCTATAATGTAACGTTGTTTTTATAATTTGTTTGTTGAAGTTTCCCCAAAACAAGGGTGAAAGCTACTCAAGGTTTTTGGGTTGTACTGTAGTCGGTAATCATCATGACTCCAATCTGCCGATTCCTGAAGAATTGCCGATATCAGCCAAGCACTAAGTGTGTGTGTGTGTGTGTGTGTGTGTGTGTGTGTGTGTGTGTGTGTGTGTGTGTGTGTGTGTGTGTGTGCGTGCGTGTGTGTGTGTGTGTGTGTGTGTGTGTGTGTGTGTGTGTGTGTGTGTGTTTGTTTCTTTGTTGTTGTGTGTGTCTGATTTAATTGTAAGGAACAGTGTGTGTGAAAAAACGAGATGTGTGGTTTTTTTGTGTGTGTGTTTGTTTTTGTGTGTGTGATAAAATTGTTAGGAATAGTGTGTTAAAAAACACGATGTGTGTGTGTGTGTGTGTGTGTGTGTGTGTGTGTGTGTGTGTGTGTGTGTGTGTGTGTCTGGTGAAAGCATAACATTTTCTCTCTGCTATCTCCCCTCTCCCCACCCATCTGTCTCTGTCTTTCTCTTTCTGGGTGGTGTTTGTCTCCAGGCATGTCTGACCGGTGTTTGTTTCTGGACGCGTACGGGCGATGTTTATGTCCGGATGTGAGTTTGTCCACTGACATCTTGGCTCCGAACGTGTCTGGGCAGTGTTTATGTCCAGACAGGAGTTTGTCTCTGGATGTGTGCAGCTGGTGTTTGTCTCCAGGCGACTTGGCTCCAGACATGTCCAGGTGATGTTTGTCTCTGGACTGTGTTTATCTAAGGACACGTCCAGGCGGTGTTTGTCTCTGGGCGATATTTATAATATTCCATTTTATTGGGACCAGACTTTGTATCGAGCATTGGTGCTGCCAAAGCAGTCTCCTGGGCTATTTATTGGGCACAATCCTGGATGAGTCACCACTCTGATGCAGGATACTTGAATGGCTCAATCATCCCAGAAAGCTGGTACTCTCTTTGCCGACCTCGAAAGGATGACAGGCTGAGTCAACCCCACCTGGTATTAATTCAATGGCTAAGCGGGATTTGAACCCAGGACCATAAGATCCCAAGCCCACCACCATAACCATTTATAGTATGACTGGGAGAAAATAAATTTCAGACATTATTTTGTTTCCATCTTCACTGTTATTCTAAGCAGAAGCATTTTGATGAGACGGTATGAATCGTAATTAACAATCCACCGCACATCTGCCTTCCCTTCCCCAACTCACTCACTGTCTGTGTGTCTGTGTCTCTCTCTCTCTCTCTGTCTCTCTCTCTCTGTCTCTCTCTCTCTCTCCCCCCCCCCCCTCAGTGAAGCGACGGATGTTATTTGGTAGTATTCTCATAATAAAGCTTTGTTCAAAATTTGATGACAAAAGCTCAAATGATAATTAAAATTTCAGGTCAATTGGATGAAAATTGACCATTTTATGATGTTGACCTTTGACCTTTTGACAAAATTATTAATTTGTCTTCTCCATATTCTCATAAATAAAGTTTGTTGAAAATTTGATGACAAAAGCTCAAATGGTAAAAAATAAAGTTATGGCCCGGACAGAAACACATAATTGGTTGCAAAACCCTGTCTCCTAATGCACGGTAGACAGGCTAAAAAGATCAAACATTGTCTGTCCGTCTCTCGCTCTCTCCCCTCCTCTTCCTTTCCTTGCCCCTTTGTCATCCTGCTCTTCCATGATTGTTGCCCCTTTGTCATCCTGCTCATCCTGTGTCCTTTGTCATCCTGTGTCCAATTGTGCTTTGTCATCCTGTGTCCAATTGTTGCCCCTTTGTCATCCTGCTCTTCCATGATTCTTGATCTTTGTAAAGGAAAAAAAAAAAATCAATGACACAAAATAATCCCTGTATTAATCGAGGAAGAAGCTGAAATGTGGGGGACTTGTTTAAGAGGATATAAAGTTGAGTTTAATTACAAGTCAATATTACAAGGGGTTTTTTAACATGCACATACTTGCACTGTGAGATAAACTCTAATTTGAACTGCAATGCAACTCGAAGAGCGCATCGTCTCGCCTCATCAGTCTCATTCTGAACAAAAATCCCATCGTTAACTGAACACGCTACTATCATGGCCCATATACCCGTATCATCCATACACCTCATTATGTCACATAGTTTCTTGGCATGGGTTATGAACGTCATAAATTTAATTCTTCATTCACATCGGGTCAGAGATCGGATATATGAAGTTTCGGATTTTTCGGATAGAATTTTAATTAAACCAATTATGGCTGGAATACCACATCACCGATGATATCATCGTTGTCACCCTATATATCCCATTTGGGGGGGGGGGGTTGATTACATATGTCAAGCTTCAAAAAATTTTCGCTGAGCGGTTTTGGAGAAAATTATGTCCAAATTTTTTCCTTTAACCCAATACGGTTGCCATAGCATGTGGCTGATGGTGTCATCCTTACTATAATTCATGGACCAGTGTTTGTTGCGCTACTCCTCCTACAGTTATGTTCTAATTACATCCAGACTTGCTATAAAGGATCAGCATAACCCCAATTAGTATGTAGGCGTGTTTTTATCTTTGCCGGTGATCGCGGGGGGGGGGGGGGGGGAGGGATGCAAAAGCATGCAACATGTTCTTCTGACTCATACCCTTATTTGGGCAGTGTATAGGCAATTTGGGCAATGTATAGGCAACTGACAGTCTCTGTACAAGTATAAGGAAGCAACTGTGAACCCCCCCCCCCTTCCTCCACTTTCCTCCCCTTCCCCAAGATCACCAGCAAAGATAAAAACACCCCTATATATTAATTGGGGTCATGCTGATCCTTTGCAGCAAGTCTGGATGTAATCAGCCAGGAACTGTTGGAGTAGTGAAAAAAAAAAGTAAAGCAAAACAAATTCTCCTTTAATATCCAATGAGGCTGCCGTACCACATTGACTTATGACATCAGAATTGCCAATAAAATATTCTCCATGGTGAGTCCCTCCTATGTTTAAAGTTTCACATTGATCAGGCAATCAGTTGCAGGGAAAAACATTTTTTGAGTGAGAATATATAGATGTGGACACACACACACACACACACACACACACACACACACACACACACACACACACACACACACACACACACACACACACACACACACACACACACACACACACACATCCCTTTCACCTTCAATTGTCTCGCAGTGACTTCCCTTTCAGGGCAAGACGAAAAACAGCCAATTTACTTGCATATTATCATCAAAAACGCTTCATGCTCATTTCTCAGGTGTGTAAATGGTGAATAAAACCAAAATAGCTCTTTTAACAAACTTCTTAAAAAGACAATGGCAGGATAGTGAAACAAAGTTGATGCAATGCTCACGTATACTCTTTTCACAAAATAATGTGGAATTGGCTCAGAAAACAAGGAGCAGTTTCCAGGGACAGGAAACCATTGTGGTCTAAATGCTATGGATGGATGGATGGATGGATGGATGCAAATTCAAATCCTTCGAAACATGGCAAATCAAGGCTTGCGAGCAAAGAAAGCAGTGAAGACACTGGTGTTATTTGTGTATGAGAGAGAGAAAGAGAAAGAGAAAAAAAGTGAGAAAGAGAAAAAAAGTGAGAAAGAGAAAAAAAGTGAGAAAGAGAAAAAAAGTGAGAAAGAGAAAAAAAGTGAGAAAGAGAAAAAAAGTGAGAAAGAGAAAAAAAGTGAGAAAGAGAAAAAGAAAGAGAAAGAGAAAGAGAAAGAGAAAGAGAAAGAGAAAGAGAAAGAGAAAGAGAGAGAGACTTTTATTACAAAAAAGTATAAAGGGTAAAAATTCAATACAACAAAGCAAAGGATTATATACAAGAGTGGAAAAAAGAAGAGAAGAAACCAATTCAATTTTCAAGTAATCGACAAAGCATTGATAACAGTTTATACACAAGGAACACCCCCAAAAAATACATTAGAGAGAGGAGAAGATGATAAGAAGAGAGAAGCAACACAGGCTCCACACGTACCGCCAGAGACTGAGCAACAGCCCCTTGCGTTTGCACGTGCGTGGAGAGAAAGAGAGAAAGAGAGAAAGAGAGA
Organism: Eptatretus burgeri; assembly: GCF_056783735.1. NCBI lineage: Eukaryota > Metazoa > Chordata > Myxini > Myxiniformes > Myxinidae > Eptatretus > Eptatretus burgeri. The sequence goes on along the minus strand of NC_140965.1, from coordinate 12,647,894 downwards.
AAGAGAGAAAGAGAGAAAGAGAGAAAGAGAGAAAGAGAGAAAGAGAGAAAGAGAGAAAGAGAGAAAGAGAGAAAGAGAGAAAGAGAGAAAGAGAGAAAGAGAGAAAGAGAGAGAGAGAGAGAGAGAGAGAGAGAGAGAGAGAGAGAGAGAGAGAGAGAGAGAGAGAGAGATACAGAGAGAGAGAGAGAGATACAGAGAGAGAGAGAGATACAGAGACAGAGACAGAGACAGAGACAGAGACACAGACAGAAACAGAGACAGAGACAGAAAGAGAGAGAGAGAGAGAGAGAGAGAGAGAGAGAGAGAGAGAGAGAGAGAGAGAGAGAGAGAGAGAGAGAGAGAGAGACAGAGAGACAGAGAGACAGAGAGAGATACAGAGACAGAGAGACAGAGACAGAGACAGAGACAGAGACAGAGACAGAGACAGAGAGAGACAGAGACAGAGACAGAGAGAGAGAGAGAGAGAGAGAGAGAGAGAGAGAGAGAGAGAGAGAGAGAGAGAGAGAGAGAGAGAGAGAGAGAGAGAGAGAGAGAGAGAATAAGAGAGAGAATAAGAGACAGAGACAGAGACAGAGACAGAGACAGAGACAGAGACAGAGACAGAGACAGAGACAGAGACAGAGAGAGAGAGAGAGAGAGAGAGAGAGAGAGAGAGACACAGACACTTTTGGCCTCTTGATTGTTTGGGATCATGATGTGACAAGAGAAGTTATACCAGTACAAGCAAATGCCTGAGCATTGCCCAACAAAGAAACAAGGTAAATTAAAACTTCAATGTAAGTACACCATCAACAAGTTCACATAAGGATGTGTTCACACACCACTGTTGTGAGAACAGTGTACAATCACTGGAATGAATTTCAAGGTGCACGCGTGCTGTGACCAAGGTTTTAAAGAGGTAAACAACATCGGAAACAGAATCACAAACATCTTGAATTTTGCGTTTCCTTGACATGTATATAGCAAGCTTCGCTTCAGAGGACAAATAATTTGCTAACAGGCACTCGTATTTACGCTGGTGGAAGATGCTAGAACCGTAAACAAAACCACAACAAGTAAAAGTTTGGCCGAGTCCCCGGATAGCACGTGATAAGACTGTAAAAAGGGGTGCCAACCTTGAGCAATCAATAAAAATGTGAAAAATAGTTTCTGTGGCACCGCAGAAGGGACACAATTCTGTGTTATCGGGACATATACGATGAGATAAAACATTGGATGGTAAAATGTAATGTGCCAGTCGCCACTGCAAATCTCCGGAGCGCTTAGCAGTGGGTGCCTTGTACATAACATGCCAGTTGATCGAAGTAGAATGAGTGGTCTGAAGCATTCTCCCCCAATGTGCTTGTGGTTCCGCAGGTCTATCGGGAACAAGGGTTTTAACACACAAAGCGTAAACAGAAGCTTTTTCCATTAATTTAAAGGAGGTGAAACCTTGAAAATGAAGCAAAAGCTCTGGAAAGGGATGTTGGGATAAAGAAAGGTTCGCTTCCACCTGTGGAATCCATTTCAGATTGGTTTGCTTGAAAAGGCGCAGAATCACAGAAAAGATTCTCCCAATAATTCTAATGGACCTCACTCCAGTGGCCACAGCGACGTCAGCAGCTGGCTTCCACTTGTAAGGAGAAGGAGTTCTGAGATCTTTTACCTTCGTACATCCAGCATCAATAAACTTCTGCACAAGAATATAATTGCTGCAGACCCCTTCAAAAATGGGGTTTAAAAAGATAGGCTCATTTAAGAACATTTCCAGGGAGTAGTCATTGTTATTTCGGCGAACAGTGACTGCCTGCCATGCCTTCAGCATGCTTCTATAAAACAGGGGGACTGATGCTATATCAACTTTCTTGGTGTCAATAAGGAACAGTTGCTGATCGTAGCCGAGTTTCCCCGCCTGCCGAAGCAGGCAGTGAGCCAAGGCCTTCCACGAAACGTCCGTGTACAGCAATCTGCGAAGCGAAAGCCATCACCTTGCTGGTAATAGCAATCAGCCCCTGTCCTCCTTCAGCAACAGGCAAGTTTAACACACCAGGTTGGAGCCAATGCTTTCCTCCCCAAAAGAAGTCAATAAGAATTTATTGTAATTTTTTAAGAAACAAATCTGGGGGCTGCAGCGCTATAAAAACATGCCAAAGCATTGATGCTGCAAGGTTGTTGATAACAAGGGTTCGGCCCCGATAGGAGAGTTGACAAAGTAAGCCCTTCCACTTTCGTAAACGTCTCTCAGTTTTAATTATTAGAGATTCCCAGTTTTTTAAAATGAAGTTCTCAGCTCCAAGAAAGACGCCTAGGTAAAGAATTCCATCCCTTTCCCATTTAAGTTTCTCGGGAAGAGTCGGAGGAATGGCGCCATTTTGTGGACCAAGATGGAGAGCTCTGCTTTTTCCCCAGTTCACTTTTGTGGAACTTGCCAATACCAAATTCATGAATGCAACGGACCAAGGCTGAGACGTCCTCATTCGAGCGAACGATTGCACAAAGATCATCTGCATAAGCAATCACTTTAAACGGGTTCGCCATTGGTTGAGGAAGGAAACCAAGAAGACGTGCACGCAACCGAACGAGCAAAGGCTCAATCGCAAGAGAGTACAGGAGGCCAGAAAGAGGGCACCCTTGACGAATGCCTCTATTAACCGGGAAAGGGGGACATAAAATGTTGTTAACCTTTAAGAGACTAAAAGTGTTGTTATACAGTAACTGCACATGAGAGATAAAATTTTCCCCAAAACCAAACCCCCGTAAAACAGAGAAAAGATAAAAATAATCAATGGTATCAAAGGCCTTTTCTTGATCTAAGAACACCAACCCGACATTTCTTTGCTCAAGAGAACAGATGTCAATTATATCACGCACAATAAAGATACTGTCATGAATTGTCCTCTTCGGGACACAGTAAGACTGATCTGGGTGTACGATCTCCTCGATTATGGCTTTAAGGCGGTTGGCAAGGGCCTTGGAAAATATTTTGTAGTCTGCACAGAGTAATGAGATGGGACGCCAGTTGTGTGGTTGCTGAAGGTCTCCTTTTTTGGGGATAAGGGCGAGGACAGCCCTCCGGCAGCTTAATGGCAGTGAGCCTGATCGTCGACCGTCAATTATAACCTCAAGTAGTTCTGGTCCGAGGAGGTCCCAAAAGGTTTTATAAAATTCCGCAGGAATTCCATCCAGGCCGGAGGCCTTACCCGAGGGTAGAGTTTGAAGAGCAGCTTGGAGTTCCTCCAAAGTAACTTCCTTGTCCATTTGTAGAACTGCAGATTTTGACAAGGTAGGTAAGGAAGAAGTCAGCACTGTTACCATTTTGTTGTCGATTTTCGGAGCATGATAAAGTTCAGTAAAGTAGTGTCTGAGTGAGGCTCTGACATCTTTTTGATTGTGTGTTATTCTTCCTTCCTTTGTCCTTACTGAAGTTATCTGCTGACTTCTCTTTGTTTGAGCTTCCAGTCCAAAAAAGAACTTAGAGGAGGTGTCCAGGTAGCACAAATTCTCCAGTCGGAGACGAATCAGCGCTCCTCTGGCTTGCTTTGCACAAAGTCCAGCAAGAAGAGCTTTTTCTTCGCCAGCAAGAGGTTGGTTCTTTCATGATTTGAAGCCAAGAGGTTGGTCTGCAAATATAATATTTCTTTGGCAAGCAAGGATTGAAGGGCAGAGTCATATTTGGTGTGGTAGGCTCCATATTGTTGGCAAAAGGATCTTATTTGCACTTTGACGTTGTCCCACCATTTTCCAAGGCAGGGGAAGGAAGTTTTACGTTGGAGCAAGGCTCTCCAGAACACACCAAAGGCATCGACAAACAGTTGGTCATCCAAAAGGCTTGCGTTGAAGGTCCAGTAGGCAGCACCACGATTCCGAACTGGTTGGTGAATACGAAGTGCGACCATGTGATGGTCTGAGAAGCCGCTCGGAATAATGTTCATATTGCTCACAACATTTAAAAAGGTACTGTTGATGTAGAAACGGTCCAATCTTGCAAGTGATAGGTGGCCTTTTGAACACCGACTCCACGTGTATTGGCGGAGAGAAAGATTGCGGATTCTCCACACATCAACCAGGGAAAACTTGGACAAGGCTCTCAACAAAGGCGCTGCGCTTGCTGGGTGCGGCTCCTCTCCATTACGATCAATGGTGGGGTCCATCGTGCAGTTAAAATCTCCACCCAAGCAGACAAGTCCATCAAAATCAATGTGTACAAGAGACGTTTCTAAATGTGTGTAAAAGGCGAGTCTCTCCGTGCTATCGCTAGGTGCGTAGACATTCAGTACGGTGTGTTTAAAGCCATTGTGTGTGAAGGTGAGTGAAATCAAATACCCTTTGATAATCTCATTAAAAACAACACTGGGACTGCAAAAGGAAGGTTGTATATAAACAGCCACCCCAGCCCTTGGGTGTTCCAGACTACTAAAAAACCATTTTCCCCTCATTGTCCTTTGCCATTCACTTGCACAAGAGGAGCTCCATCTAGTTTCTTGCAAAAGCAAAACATCAATGTGATTGGTCTCAACAAACTGTTTAACTTCTGCTTTACGGATGGAGGGGCGTCCCCCATTAATATTTAAACTCGCTATAGATAAGGCCATAGGCTAACATAGAGTTAGGGTGTGTCAAAAACTTAGTCTCTCTGTGTCTGCAGCTCATTCTTTGCTTTGAGGATGGAGGAGCGTCCCCCATTAATATTTAAACTCGCTATAGAGAAGGCCATAGGCTAACATAGAGTTAGGGTGTGTCAAAAACTTAGTCTCTCTGTGTCTGCAGCTCATTCTTTGCTTTGAGGATGGAGGAGCGTCCCCCATTAATATTTAAACTCGCTATAGAGAAGGGCATAGGCTAACATAGAGTTAGGGTGTGTCAAAAACTTAGTCTCTCTGTGTCTGCAGCTCATTCTTTGCTTTGAGGATGCATTTCCGGAGTCGATACACTTGTGATTCCGTCACACCAAGCTGTCCGGCTTTGAGGAGCAAAAGCTTCGCAGAGATTATAAAGCCGGGCAAGTCAGGAAAATTTTTTTAATTTTAACATGTTTCTTGCGAAAGGTGTCATGAAGAAACTTTATGATATCGGCAGGTGGAACACTGGTAACACTCTCCGAATCTTGGGAAACTGGATCATTCCATGCTTCAGCACTGCCACAAGAAGCAAGTGATGAGGCCCCATCCGAATCATAATCCGAGTACCGACCGGTGTCCATTACATTAACGTTATGCTCCAAAGATGGAGCTGATGGTTTAAGAAGGGAAGCCTCACATTCCGCTTCCAAAGGGGGAGAAGGAGTCGGAGGAGTCGAGGAAGGAAGAGTGGAGGGAGGAGGAGTAGGGGGAGGTGGAGTGGGGGGAGGAGGAGTGGGAGGAGGAGGAGGGGTGGGAAGAGTGGAGGGAGGAGGAGTGGGGGAGGAGGAGTGGGGGGAGGAGGAGTAGGGGGAGGTGGAGTGGGAGGAGGAGGAGGGGTGGGAAGAGTGGAGGGAGGAGGAGTGGGGGAGGAGGAGTAGGGGGAGGTGGAGTAGGGGGAGGTGGAGTAGGGGGAGGTGGAGTGGGAGGAGGAGGAAGGGTGGGAAGAGGAAGAAGATTAGAAGTGGGAGGGGGAGGAGGAGGAGGAGTGGGAGGGTGAAGAGGACGGGGAGGAGGAAGAATACTAACGGAAGGAACGTTATATTCCGCTTGAGATGAACCTGGTGTTTCACTAGTTGAAGCTTTACACCCCGATTCAACCAGGTTTGGAGTTATTGGTGACTTAGAAACGGTACACATTTCACTGTTGGTCTTTACAGGGAGGGGGGTTAGGGTTAATATCCAAGGTGCCTGTGACTATGGGAGTGGTCACGTGTGCTCCCTGCTGCACAAAACCAATCTCCTCCTCATGTTCACCAACCCCACCGACAAAAAAAGTCATCATCCTCTGGAGCAATTACATCAAATCGATTTTTCGTTTTAAAAAGAGCATCTATTGTTGCTTCCAAACACGAGTCATTATTCTCAGCAGCCGGCGCCATCTTTTTTGCACAGCTCGCCGTCACATCTTGACTATTGTTATCATTTAGATGCTTTAATTTATGTTTCCTTTTTGAAGGAACAACGGTGAAGCTTTCGTCATCCGCGAGGGAGGGATTTACCTCCACTCTCGGCGGCCCAGGCAGATTGTTCGAGTTTGAAGCGTCACCAACGTGCCCAACTCTAGATATACCACTATTCGTCTCAATGGGTTCGACCACACTAGATATTCCACTTAATATATTCTTGGGGCAATCGCTTTTTAAATGTCCTGATTCACCACAGATAAAACAAGTTGCGGTCTCCGTTGCAATATAAATCTGGTAATTGCGGTTTTTATTTTTTAAAGTCATAACTGCATTGAGCGATTGAGCGTTGTTTTTTAGAATGATATAGCAATGACGTCGGAACGACATGATGTGGCGAACCGAAGCGTCAGAGCGCAGACGAAGTGGAATCATGGAGATTCGTGACACAACTGTGCCAAAAACGCTTAATGCAGCTACAATCTCCTCACTCGAGAAGAAGGGCGGGATGTTAGACAGTGTTAATTTAACCGCCATCGTATCGAGATAACTAACGTTAACGAAGACGTCCGGCGGTACGGATAGACCGGTTTCGACCGCCTGAGCCACGTGTCGCTCCTCCGACAAGAAAACCACGACACGTTGGCTCATTTTCGAAGCGGCGAGAACATTCTCGATTCCTACGAGCTCTCCCAGAGCCATCACCACGTTCTCAACACTAACTCCATCAGGTGGAGTAATTGTCACTCCATTTTTCCGAGTGAGTGACTCGTACACACTATTGTGCAAACGTCCGTTTGCCATAGCTTAAAGCAAAAGAAGAGAAGTTTAAGTTTAACAAAGGAAAACCGTCACAAGCAATCAGCAAGTGGGGTCAAATGAAGTATAAGGGAAAGGAAGAGTATAAGGAAGAAGCTAAACCACCGATAAACGGCAGGCCTATGAAAACAAGGCAGATGAAAAAGTAGGCCCAGAAACCCGAAGGTTTCAAGGAAAACCCACAAAGCACCTACCGTGCGCGCTCTCCTTCTCTCTCTCGTCTCAGCAGGAAGGGAAACAGGGAAAAAACTCCACAAACACGTACGGGGACACAGAGGGAAACGAAATAGGGACAGGAACAACACCAACACAGCACAGTACTCACAGCTGCACACACAGAGCCGCCATGACGCCACACCCATGCACGACTCACCAACGACCAGCAGGGGGCGAGAGAGAGAGAGAGAGAGAGAGAGAGAGAGAGAGAGAGAGAGAGAGAGAGAGAGAGAGAGAGAGAGAGAGAGAGAGAGAGAGAGAGAGAGAGAGAGAGAGAGAGAGAAACACACAAACCTGCAAGGCTTCTTCATCCAATGCATCACAAGGCTGAGAGGTAACATCTTTGGCTGAGGTCATGGCTGCACCACTGATGCAGTGCCCTCTGCTGGTTCAGGCAGGAACTTGTTATTTGGCCATGGTGCTGGTGATAGCTCACCTCATCTGTGTGAAGGACACCGTGGGATCTTTAACATCCAACAACTCATGCTGGCAGATGGGACATCCATTGAATATCCATCCATGTCCAATCACCATGCCTGTAAACCACCAGGATGACAGTTTATTAGCTGGGTCGGGATTTGAACCCAGACAAGACAGTTCAGAGGCAAGTGTGTGTACCTCATGAATCATCCTGTTTGCCCTAACCTGCAACTAAGAGGGTGAGGACACATGAGGGTGTTAAAAACTGCAGGAAGGGATGGAGGATCACATGAGTTGGGGGAGATGGTTGAAGCAAGCAAACAAACAGCCGCTATCCCACATTCATCACCCACACCTTATCAATGTCTGTGGTTCCAAAATTGGCTTCCAGATCCATCGAAAGACAGATGATTGCATTGTTGAAAATATGAAGACAAGTATTCCTCAAAACATGACGGACGTACAATTACTTCTGAACAATAACCAAAACAAAAGTACACCTTGTCTTGAATCCAAAAATAAAGTTGTCACCCACTGCATCACATGAATCGATGCAGTGTTCTATGGAGACCTCCTGGAGTGGTAACAATAAGCACAAAGCCTTTGACACTGCTACCAGAAAGGTTAAATGGTTCACACAACCCACAGGCTGGCCTGAAAACTCAATAGAAAAAAACAGGCTCGTGCAAATGAGGTAGCCTGAACGATTGTTTTTGATTTTTTTTTTGGGGGGGGGGGAGTAACAATCATTACTTAGAATAGATACACACTAGCAAATTGTAACAGCAGTAACACAAAATAAAAGGGGGGGCATGCACAAATTACTGGTGATGTGCTGATAATTAATTGAAAACTTTCATTTTAAAGTTGACCAATTATACACAGAAAAAAAGAGCAAAATAACAGGAGTGTGAGACTAGGAATGAGAGCATGGCTGCACCAGGTTGGCCTAACTATTTCCATCTGAGTTCACACCAGTCCCGGGAAAGAGCATGCACAATCCCGCTGAGTCTGGCAAGCAGCCATCCAAGGCTCCCCAATGAGCTGTTTTCTCAAACCTGAGCGAAGTACAACCGTGGGTTTTCAAAGGGCGGCTTTCCATGATCGCGACTTTCTGGTTTTGATGAGCAATGACAACATTGGGTTCAACAGAAAACCGAGTTCTAAGATCTCAGGTTCAAATCCATTACACTGTGCTGATTTGACAATTGTCGACTATCGTCCTTATAAATAGGAGGGGGGGGGAGCACGTAAAAAAACACCAAACGATAATATTTGGGTTTTCCTGAGAAAAGCAAGTCATTACCACAAAAGGTCATAATGGAAACACACTTGAAGGCAAACAAAAAATTCTCCAAAATCGGCACAACTGACTCGAACCCATCGACAATGATCAATAAAACACATCGATTTGACGCATGGCAGGCAGGTGGTAGACATCTCCAGTGGTAGACAGTGGTAAAACACATCTCCAGTGGTAGACAACCATTGTCAAAAACAAATTGGGGAAGATTTTCAGATGGAACAATTGCACACACGGAGCCAATAAATTGTGCAGAGCATCATTTTGCAATGGACGATGAAGAGCATGAACAAGGCAACGTGTGATAAGCGAACCATCAATTCTCACCAATGTGAGATTTGCTCCATGTTCAAACTTCACTGGAGAACAGAAAGCCAAAGGCAGAGGATAACAAGCATGGAATTAATTGAGCTAGAAGATTTGTTGAGCCAAGGGGAAGAGGCCCCTTTCAGTAGTCATGTTGGATTTCCAGTCGAACAGTTGTGGTTGCATTTGGATAGCAATGCAGACAATGACGAAACAATTTGCATTCGGCCTAGGATGGGAACCCATGAGTAACATTTCAAAATTTAAAGTTATGTTGAAGTTACGAATCCGTTGAAGTTACGAATCAAAGTTTTTTTAATCAGTAATAAGTGCAAAACTTATACATCTTGTCACACGTCAACCATCTACAGGGCACAAAGTATCAGCTTTTAAAAAAAAAACTTATTTATATATGTAGATATATTTTGGGGCTTTTTTGTATACATAGTTAAGGCTCGTGGAAGAGCGAGCACACTGAACGGATCAGGACACAAGACAAAAGGAACAACAGAGAGAGAGGGGAGGGAATCCGACAGCAGAGTTGAGGCCAAAATAGAGGAAGACTGGAGCAAACAATGTATGCAGGGAGGAGGGGATAGGAGAGGATGCGTGGGGTACAGACAAAATGAATACAAAAGGGAAAACTGGAAATTTGGAAGGAGCGATAATTGGGGTGGTTTAACAAAGGTAGAAAAGATCATGGTTTTGGGTTGGGAATGATTTGAAATCGTGGTGAACAGCTGTCTTGAAGACCTGGAGGGAGGAATGAGATTGAAAAGAATGTGGAAGTTGATTCCACAGGTAGGGAAAAAAAGAGGAACGAATGAGTTGAGGTGAGCAGTGATCTTGGATTTAGATAGTTTCACCAGAAGGGGTTGATGGTGGACTGCGTGCGTCCTACAGATGCATGGAGGGGGCAGCAGAGCATGGAAAAAGACCAGAAAGGAGGCAGTAGAATTAGAAAGAAAGACCACCTACCTGTCTGCAATTGGAAAGTGAAAGGCCCATGGACTCAGCTTCCTTGTGGGAGATTCAAATGATCTTCAAAGCCTTGGTTTCCACGGCATCAAGCTGAGCAAGATGTGAGGCAGGAGAGCCAGCCAAGAGGAGAGAGCAGAACTCCATCATTGCGGATGAAGGTCTTGTCGGTGGATAAGAATTAAGGTGTGCCAAGGAAGGACTTTGTACGACGGAGGCCAATTTTGAAATTGGTTGGCGGTTTGGTCAGCGGCTGCCTTTGGAGGCCAATTTTGAAATGTGATTTGGCCCAAGAAAGATCATGGTTGACAGTGAGATTCCAGGTAGAAGTTGAGTACAGTTTCAGTAATAATGAGGTTGAAATTCAGTACCTATTCAGTAGTGTTGAGGTAGATGTTAAATATACTTGCCCAAAGTGCCATGAAAAACTATGAAAGTATTTTCGAACAATTTTAATATAAATATAAAAATTTCAATTATTTCGATCTAAAGCCTTTGGCATTTCACCTCAAATGCTGAAGAACTACTAAAGTTACTTCACTAATACTCATGTACAGTTTTACTTTGTGTGCCATGGCTCTGGTTGTCCCGAATGTTCCACTTGCTGCGATCCGTGAAGGTAAAAACAGCGGAGTGAATTATCCCTTGAAATCTTAATCATCGAATTACTCCGTGTGATATCAAGCTACAGACTACTACAATCCAGGTACTAAATGGTAGTCAGATCAGCTAAATAGTCAATCATCCACCAATGCTTAGCCTTCGATACTTGTGTTTTGATTACTTCGAATCACACAGGTTTGTTACCCGAAGGTAATGTACATGCATTATTATAATCTTTCCAAAACATATCATCATGAATCTGAGAAATAACTCTGCGCAAATGTTTTTTAAACAGAGAGGACACACGAAAAGCAAGTGGATTTTCTGAGTTTTCTCCTCTTTTTATAGCTCTTCATCACCCATGAAAGTTGCAGATGTGGACAGTAAACCCCAGTCAGGCAGAGAGGTCAAGGAGGGAAAGAGTGAAGTTGATCTCACAGTCATCAAGTGCCATATATTGGAATGCTTGAATTGCAGGTAACTGCACATGAAAATGGCGGGGGGGTCGTTTGGTTGGGGGGAGTGCCACCTAACTGCTGCCAACACAACCATAGCATGGCGGAAGGGCTGCTCGTGCTTGTGATGTTCAGTCTCGCCCAGATTTCATGCCAAGACTGCTTGCTCATGCCCTTGACGTTGATCATCGTTTGGGCACAGTCTCTTCACCCTGATCTCTTTTATCCTCTGCTTCACTCAATCTGATCTGTTCGATTTCTCCAATCTACGTATGTAATGTATCCAAGCTTTGACACAGACTTGTACATCAGATTTGGTTTCTCAAGTCAGTTTTACCAGCACCGGCCAATCCAGACTTCAACCCTGTCTTCGAGCTTGTTTGTTTTTGAATAGAAATGTCGAGGCTCCTGGAGAAGCAAGAACATAAAATGGATCAGGACATAACAGAAACAAAAAAACAGCAGAAAGAGAAAGGGGGAGGGACACCAAGAGCAGGGATGAGGGACAAAATAGAGGAAGACTTGGAGAAGGAAAGGATGAGAGGTAGAATTAAGACTTGGAGAGAACACAGGGGGTGAACAAGATGGATAAAGAAGCAAACTATACTCCAGTAAAGAAAAATTGGAAACTTGGAAAGACTCTTTTGGGACTTCTGTCTTCACTTCCTGCATTTCCAGCTTCTTGCTGGATTATAACCACAAATGATACTGGAGGAGTTGTGGCTGCATTTCCTCTGCAGGACAGGGTGGAAGGGGGGGAGGGGGATCAGATACTCCTGCTTCCTTGCCTCAGGGTTGTAGCTGCATATGCTTTCTTCCCACACAATGAAACTTCACCAGATTGGCGGCTATATATGTGCACTTGCCATTTTGCACAAAGATAGGATTTGTAACCATCATAATAACGTCCATGGAATTTTACTGATGGCAAAGGACCAAAGCAATAGACCAGTAGCCATGTCATCATCATGAATTCAATTCTCTTCACTCATACTGGGTGAAACATTACATATATTAGTAAACGGAGACGCATCCGTCCGTGTTTCCGTCCATCACGTGGAGAAGAAGCAAGACCTCGAGCTTTAATGTGGCTGTTCCAACTCTCGTAAAACAATTATTTTTTTTAAAGCACCATTGGAAAGCTAATAATCGATTTAGTTGGAACAAATTTTCTTATCCTTTTAATCATAAGATGCCAATTTTAAAAGCCCGTCTCTCCGTTATTGAAGAAGAAAAAGGTAGAGGAAGCGGGATTACAAGCATGATGAAACAGTTCCAAAGGTAACGTTTCATATTCTTCAACAGCAGGAACCCTTTAGAAGGACACAGAAGGAGCACACAAAATTATAAACAGTAATACTTCTCAAAGCAATGCAATCAACATCGGGGAAATACCCCTGGACGCTCACCTGGTAGCGGCTGGATAACATAATCATTAATCGAGCAACCACTGGAAGGCATGGATGACCCTCAAAATATATAATGGAGAAGAAAGTAAATAACGATGGAATTTTTATTTTTTTTGATGCTATGAACAATCTTTGGTACGTCACGGGTGATGAAGGTTGTGGTCAAGTTTCATCAGAATTTCATGTGGAGTTTCAGAGTAGAAGTTGCAAGTATTTGTGGACGGATGAATGGACGGACGGATGACGCGCCGTCCCATAAGTTCCAGGTGAGCTAATAAATAAAAGTACACGGAGGAAACACACATAAAACAACAACTAGGGCAACAACAATTACGTGTAATAAAATATCCTCTTTTTTTTTTTCGCAAGTTTTACTTCATTTTACATCCTCTTTGAGACTCACAGGTAGATGTGCAATGCGTGTGTACAACATACTGTCTTTTGATTAAACCCATCAACGAAGCAACAGGAGGCTGGGGAAGAGGGCACGTGCCTTGTATAAAGAGAAAAAAAAAGCGACAGAACAACATAATGAATAACAACCACACCACTGATGTGAATAATTCGTATGAAATGACAGTAACAATTACACGTTTAATTTCCTCTTGGAATCTCATTGTTTAACCCTGGAAGGGTCCCCACGTACGCAAGGAGATTTATAACGCATAATTTTCTCCACAACTGCACATTCTACAAAAACGATTATCAAGCGTATCACACTCCAAAATGTTATAACCTAAACCTCGTAACAGAATCCCGATGTGTGTCGTCAGCATCCAGGTATACCAACCAGTGATTAACCAGGTATATCATTATCATTAATGTGGCATACTCTTTAGGGAGTATGTTGGTGCTGAAGAAGCAGTTCCTGCGCACGGGCTATGCTGAACGAGTTGCCATTATCTTCCAGCGATTGTTCAGGGCAGGAATTTGTAACTTGTTTTGGGTGGAGATGATGGCTTGCCTACTCTTCGCGAAAGAGACCATCGGATCTTCCACCAACCAACCACCAAGAGGACATTCAGTTTAACATTGATCCGAGGATGAGTGCACACGTCGTCGATGCAACACCGTGCTTGCGAAACATCAGGATGACAGTTTATAGCTGAACCCGTATTCGAACCCAGGCTAGACCGCTGAGAGATGAGTGTGCATACCTCTAGGCTATCCTGCCATCACCCCAGGTATATAAAACAGGTATAAAAGCACATCTGCAAAAACTGCGCAACGTCAGCCACCATCATTTTTGTCACAATTTCAAGGCCCATGACATTAATCGGCATCGTTAAGTGTAATGAAAACTTGCAATTTAAACAACACGTGTGTATGGTTTCGATGGCGGTTCTGCTGAAACGAAGTTCCCATTTCACCCACTTTGGGCGCCACGTGGAACACCTGTGCCCCAATACCTAGAGAGCTTCATCCATCGAGCCACGGATTAAAAATCGTGAAACCCAACCACATGTCTTGCATTGCAATCGACATCGATGGCCCCAGCTGACTCCACACAAAGCTGCAATCGAGGCCGGGGCCGCCATTGTGTACCTACACAAAGAGATCCGTGACGCCCCTCCAGTATACAGCTTTCATCTTGCCCAAAATGTATCCCGGCATTGAAATTTTTCATTTCTCTCTCAAGCTCCCGTGATGGTAATCCTGTTATGCATGGCTAAAATCAAATGTGCACATATTGCACTGTGATTATAAACACCACCAAAATGGACCCGAGATACATCAATCCAGGCACCCTGAATATTAACACCATAACCTGTGAGTCACCAGTACCTGCAAAATGGAGAAACAATCATCCTCAGGGATTAAAACGACTTTTTGCCTTTTTACAACATCGAGGCCTCTTATTGTAATCTCTCATGGCTAAATCAGTCCCATCCCTGGCCCACCAATAGGATTATTCATCATAACAAGGTTCCATTTTTTTCATCTTCATCTCGAGTGACCATCTACTTGTTACACATGAAAGGAGAAGGAATTCTTTATCCCATCCTGCTCTCTTTCCCCACCCTTCGCCTTCCAGAATATGTTTCACACATTCTGTTTCCATATATTTTCCTTCTCATTATTCATACATCCTCCAAAGCTCTTTCCTTTCTATCCCGTCACCCACAAAGACACTACAATCATTTCTTCCACCTATCATATCAACTCCCCACCCAGCAACTATCGGGGATGCCTCTTTGCGGTGGTTATACCCGCCAATGTAAGTCGGTGGCCAAATCTTCCCCATTCTTCTCTGCTGCCAAGATCCGTCCAAGCAGTGCGGTTGCGGTCACAGTGCCGATCGGTCCTCATAAACCGACCCTTTCCCTGTTGTCTCTTTTCTGTTGCTGACTCTGTGTCTCTGTCTCTGTCTCTGTCTCTGTCTCTGTCTCTGTCTCTGTCTCTGTCTCTGTCTCTGTCTCTGTCTCTGTCTCTGTCTCTGTCTCTCTCTCTCTCTCTGTCTCTCTGCCTCTGCCTCTCACTCACATGCTCTGAGATCGTGAAGAGGGTGGTACACCATCTTGGATATGGGAGATGTCCGGGTCGCTCCTGGGAGATCGATTGGCTGTCTCCCTGCCACGGATTTGTTCATGAGAACTATCCGGGGCTATGAATTATCCCTACAAGTAAATCATCAAAATAAACTACGTTCCCATTTCACACATCGGTCGCAAAGGTCACACAAAAAAAAACGTTTCCAACGTCTTCTTTTCCATAGGAACCAGATACCCTCTTACGGCCAGCCATCAGGAGGTCACAAACAGCAGCAGTCAGTACTAGAACAGTCTTTTTATGCACAACACAAATCCCTGTCCATCATGATCTCTCTGTTGAATCATCGTGTGGCAAGTCGAGGAAGGAGCGCTTCTGTGTGTCTGCAGGAACGCTGAAACCGCTTCATGCCACGGCTGAGCATTCTCTTTCATTGTAGATGCTCAGTCATCGTTTTGATGAATTATAAGCAACAAAACGATTCATCTACAAACGTCTCATTTGCAAAGTATGCAAAAACGAACAGCACAACCCCGAAAACCAGATAGCCAAAACATTTCATACTCATCAGGACCTCATTGAGCTACCATTAGCGGATGCATCTTGGACGGGGATTCGATAAAGGTTTCGGCCTGCTGGTTGCATCCCCAGTTGCGCGCTCTCATGTCACTAATGTCACTAATGCATGGCCGCTGCACAGTAAGACAGAAATTTCCCCAAGAGTACCTGTAGAATGTTGGTGTTCTTGTTATATATGGAGCCTATGGCTGCTGGTTGCATCATTGTTGGAAATGCGACTGTGCCGCTGATACAATGCCCCTGTTACCATTAAGCTGGTTCTCATTTTGCCGACCTGACGGAAAGATCACAGGCTGAGTCAACCCACCTGGTGTTATTTCCACAGCGGGGCTCAAACTCATGACCCTTAGATCTCAAGCCAGTCACCTTAACCGTTAAACCAACAACAGACATACTGGTACACTATGTCGACTCTTGAAGTCTTCAAACTCCACCAATTAATGCGAGCAGACAGGACATCGAGCTTAACATACCTCAAAAGGATGGTGCAATCAATGAGAATATGGTGTCTGCTAAGCACCAGGGTAACGGTTTCTAGTCACGTCAGGAATCAAATGCAGACATAACAGCTCAAAATGAAGTGCGTCACCTCTGCTCTCCGCACCATCCGTTCTGACACCTAATTGCATCATATGAAAATCGTTCCCACTGTACGAGCACAAAGATAACTGGAGAGTTTGTGTCAAAGCCACCCAATGCTCGCCTGTTTATGCATTTATCGTTTTTAAAAGACGAGTCTAATAATATTTTTTATAAAGCATTGCAGTGAAGTCTGATCCAAATCATTTTAAAGCAATATATGTATTTGTATATTGTAATCAGTAAACTAGTACACATATTAAATGAATGGCAAGCGTCTCGTATAAACAGGCGAGCATTGGGTGGCTTTGACACCATCTTAGGTTGAAATTTTAAAAACATTTAAAATCATTTGTTAATTTCAACTTCACTACACCATTAGTATACCCCAAAGGAACCTCCATGCCAAATATCAGTATCCTAGTACACATTAATGAATGGCAAGCTTCTAAATAACTTGCACCAAAAACTTTAATGTTTATGTGCTACAAAAAAGTTAAGTTCAAAACAGGTCAAAAATTTAAAACATTTGAAATTATTTTTTAATTTCAACTTCACTACATCAATAATATACCCCAAAGGAACCTCCATGCCAAATATCAGCATCCTAATACACATGTTAAATGAATGGCATGCTTCTAAATAACTTGCACCAAAAACTTAAACACTTTCACGCTCACGCTCACACTGACGCTGGGGGTATCGCTATAGCTCTCTGTTCTTCGAACAGGCGAGCTAACTAGAGTTCATAGAACGCCTTACCCCGTGCTGTCTTGAGAAACAAAGACATGAGCGGGGTCTGCTAGCAGCAAATTTCATTGGTCATGATGACATAAAATGCCATAATTTTTTTGTCCAAGTACTGCTAAACTGGAGGTTTTTTGAAAGTGCCAAAAGGCGATTTGTGTTCGACACTGTTCAAGTATATAATTCAATTGAAATAAAATGGAGGTTTCAAAAGTTGTCGAAGAAGAAATACGGAAGTTTACCGCCATTGATGCAGCATCTTTTACGCCACCGTATCTAACATGTGTCCTCCATGACGTCCTTAAAAAAAACAGGAAGTAATGATTCCATTCTTGTTTGGAATGATTTTCCATTTTGTTTCACAACCAGACAGCAGACAGAGTAAAAATCATCAACTGACTCCTCTCTGCGCATGTGCGATCGGGACAAATTCAGAGCCAAAGTACTGTTAAACTACAGGTTCATGTTCAAAATATAACATTCAATTGAGATAAAGTTGTTCCTTGATCATTTGGGATCTGACATTTGTAGATCATTCTGAACTCAGGTCTCCTGATCCTCATAATCCAGGTTCAAATTCCTTATGCTGTAAGTTTTTACCTGTGACATGTCACAGGTCTAAAAGAGCTCCACTTGGTTGTTGATGCTGTTCTTGTTGGGAGTCGATTTTTGAAATGTACACCCATTGGTCAGACAGCTGCTAGATCCCAACATTTATCGCTTAACTCCATCCACCATGACACCCAGACAAAATACTCTGGCCGCCATCTTGGTTTTCTGGTGGGCCTCTGCTGATTATACACTGTCCGGGTTTGTTGCGTCAGATGTCCATTTGCTTTGTTTGGGTCGACTGTTACTCATGATGAGTGACCCCGAAAAATCTAAGCAATGTCGAATAAAAATTATGAATAAGGTTTAACCAAGCCCATCAGCACCCACAGTACACGCCCCGTGAAACAAAATTGTTAACGTAGTTTTTTAACGGCCCCATATTGGGGTTAAACACTCCTTGACCATGCAACAAATCAGCTCGTTCTGATATAACTGTGGCGGAGGCTGACATGGATGAGAGGTGTCAAGTTATTCTATAAATAGCGCATTAAATAGGTGTTTCCCAATCGTGCTGTTCATCTTTTAAGAGTGCTTTAAATGCACATTTCCCACTCGGCCTGTCACAGGATTTTGTCACAGGTTATGAACACAGTGCGGTCATTCTTGTTGTCCATTGTCAAATATGAAATAGGCACAGCCTAGAAATGAATAAAGAACCGGAGAAAACGAAATAAATGAAAAATATGTACAGAAATTATTTTTAGCTCACCCGGAATGTTGTTCCCGGGAGCTTATAGGATGGCACGCCGTCTGTCTGTCCATCCATCCATCCGCCCACAAACATTTGCAACTTCTGTGAAACTACGCACACTTTCGATGAAACTTGACCACAACCTTCATCTGCCGTGATGTACCAGGGATTGTTCCCATCACTAAAAAAAAAAAAAATCAGTGTCTAAGGAGGTATATGGGGTGGGGGGTGGGTTGCCCCCCAAAATATGTATTTGCTTTCTTCTCCAAAACCACACACACACACAATTTCGATGAAATTTGAATACAACCTTCATCACCCATGATGTACCAAACTTTGTTCACACCATTAAATAAATATTTTAAGAAATTTTTAATCGGGGTCTAAGGAGGTCTACGGGGAGAAGGGGGGGTTGCCCCCCAAAATAGGTATCTGCTTTCTTCTCAGAAACTACACACACAATTTTGATGAAACTTGACCACAACCTTCATCACCAGTGATGTACCAAAGTTTATTCGCAGCATTAAAAAAAAAATCCATCAGTATTTACTTTCTTCTCCGTTACATATTTTGCAGGTTATCCACGCCTGCCAGTGGTTCCCCGTTTTGTTTTTTTTATCCAGCCACTACCAGGTAAGAGTTAAGGGATATATACCCTGTGTTTTTAAATTGAAATCATGTAAATGTGTCAACACTATGTATACAACAACTTGAACAAATCTCAAATACCACCACTGTATTTACACTGTTATTCAATTGAATTTGGCGCTATGTCACTGTCATGAGGAAATCAAATAAACAGATCTCCCCTGTCGTGAACCTCGTTAGTGTCCAGTATCGCCTACACTGTGCGTTAAACGCAAACTAATTTTTATCTCTGGTTTGTTATTCGAGTTATCTTTTGGAGACCAGAAACCAAGAAAGACACTGATGATTCACCAATAAGCGATGAAACAGGTCCAGTAGCTGAGGGGGTGTGGAGCATTGGGATTCTCATGTGTGTACGATGTGTGAACGTCTTTATAGCTGTGGAGGAACTCTGGGAAGGTTCGAAACAGCAATGTGCTTACTTTGCGTAGGCCGTCTTGGTTGCTTTATGCAGCTTCCTCGGCTCGAAGAGCATATACACACACGTATACACACATATATATATATATATATATATATATATATATATATATATATATATATATATATATATATATATATATATATATATATATATATATACACACACGCATGTATATATATATACTAGCGCATGCCCGTAGGTGCGTACCTGCAGGTGCGTGGCCATACGTGCAAACCAAAATAAATAAATAAATAACTTTCAAACCGCGTGCCAGAAACAACAACCACACAGGCTGTTCCTTCGCTTTCACATGCCCGTACGTGCATGCCCGTACGTGCGTGGCCATACGTGCAAAAAACATATATATATATATATATATATATATATATATATATATATATATATATATATATATATATATATATATATATATATATATATACTTTCAAACCGCTTGCCAGAAACAACCACACAGGCCGTTCCTTCGCTCTCGCGTGACCGTACGTGCGTGGCCGTACGTGCATGGCCGTAGATACAAAAAAAACCTTTCAAGCCGTGTGCCAGAAACAACAACCACACATGCCATTCTTCGCTCTCGCGTGCCCGTACGTGCGTGGCCGTACGTGCAAAAAAAAACAAAAAAAACTTTCAAACAACTACACAGGCCGTTCCTTCGCTCTCGTAAACGACGACTGGATTGGGGCATTGTGTTTATCTATAAATGCGCATAAGAAATCGAGAAATTATTAGAATACAGTAAGTCATCACTATCCAGAAGTAGTGCGTGCCCGTACGGAATGTTCACATCATTCCACGAATTATCACTTTCATTGAAGTAACAACTGCTGTGATACTTACACACACAGAATTAATTAAAATCAAAATTAAAATCAAGTTTACCTCCCTGTCTTTGCTAGCCATGACATTCGCTGCCATTGACCATTGCCACTCCTATTCCATGGTGAGGCGACAGGGTAGGATTTGTAGGAGACCTGAAAGTACAGTGTCATTAGGTATTCCATGTTCGAATTGTTTTAGTTTGAAAATTAGTTAAAAAAAATAGTTTGCAAAGCATACCACCAAATTGAGATGTATTTCGTTGGCAGCCATGTTGAGTAGAGCTGAATTCCTTAACACTTCCAAAGGCCACACCGTTTTGACAATTGTAAACAAAAAAAAGTTGTGCACTTTTTTTGATAAATTATTTTCGGAACAATTTTTCTTCAATAAATAAATAATAATAAAAATTGTCTCCATGTACACACCTTATCTCGTTAGCACCTCTTCATAAACAACATTGATGAGGAAATGGCGCTTCTTTGTTTCCTCGTCCAGTGCAAGAATGTGGAGGCTGCTGGATCTGCCAACGTTTTGATAAATTATTAGTTTTAATGGCCAATTATTCAATTAGCGCCAACGTATTTTGCCTTTTCGCAAGGAAAAACAACGAAGAGAAGAGAAGAGAAGAGAAGAGAAGAGAAGAGAAGAGAAGAGAAGAGAAGAGAAGAGAAGAGAAGAGAAGAGAAGAGAAGAGAAGAGAAGAGAAGAGAAGAGAAGAGAAGAGAAGAGAAGAGAAGAGAAGAGAAGAGAAGAGAAGAGAAGAGAAGAGAAGAGAAGAGAAAAAACCCGTAATGGCGAAGGTGGCTGAGGTTCTCTTCCCCATCGGCCACGCCTACGCAGCAACGTGTCCTGTCATTGGTTGGTAAATAAATGGCCGCAGCAACGTGTCCTGTCATTGGTGGGTAAATAAATGGCCATAACTTGGGAAGCACTTGTCCGATTAATATCAAATCTTGAAAAGGCACATCCTCAGATCCCCAGCAATATATCTGGTAAGTTTCAATTAGATCGGACGAGTGATTGTCGAGAAACAGCGGTCACACACACACACACAGATTGCTGGAATTATAGATACGAGTACGTGCCCGTAGATTTTTTAATTAATTAATTAATTAATATTCAAACCACGAGCAACAAACAACAACCACACACGCCATTTCTTCGCTCTCGCGTGCCCCGGAAGTTCGCATATTATTCGCAGTTACGATTATTCACAATTTGGTTTTAATACCCAATTATTCAATTAGCGCCAATGTATTTTACCTTTTCGCAATGTCGTGGCAAGGAAAAACAAAAAGAGAAGAGAAGAGATAAAAAAAAATTCCTTCCTGGTTCGGAGCACACCAGCACTCTGATGTTACTGAAATTTATGCACTGTCTAATATGAAAACGATCATAACTTGGGGCATTGTGTTTATCAAAAAATGCGCAGAAGAAATCGAGAAATTATTAGAATACACGAAGTCATCACTCTCCAGAAGCCCGTACGTTGTAACCCGTAATGGGGAGCTTCCCTTCCCCATCGGCCACGCCCACGTAATGTGTCTTGTCATTGGTTTGGAAAATAAATGGCCATAACTTGGGAAGCACTTGTCCGATTAATATCAAACCTTCAAAAGGCACATCCTCAGGTCCCCAGCAATATATCTGGCGAGTTTCAATTAGATCGGACCAGTGGTTGTCGAGAAACAGCGGTCACAGACACACACGCACGCACGCACGTATGCACGCACGCACGCACGCACGCACGCACGCACGCACGCACGCACGCACGCACACACAGATTGCTGGAATTATAGATAGATATACTGAAACGCAAAAGAAACTTACCACTTGTTTGAAATGTAATAAAATTGTAACAGTTCAAAATAAAACAAACCAACAATTGCTAATTGAAACATTGGCATTTTATTGATGACATGTCAAGTTTTTGACCAAGATACACCATCTCATAAGTTTGTTCTACAGTACAGAACAGCACAGGGTGCAATGTCAGTCCCCTTTCAATAGCATGTGTGGCCACTATTGTTTTGGATACAGGCAGTGCATCGTCGGCGCATACTGCCTACCAGTCTTTGGATGGA
>NC_140965.1:12613190-12620690 GCF_056783735.1 Eptatretus burgeri | reverse complement strand
GTGGCCTACGTGAGCACATTCTGTGCAGACAGACAAACGCACAAACAAGAAGGCGTTAGGCAGTAGCCTGATAGGTATGATGAAAATCATGCAAATGACGTCACTGTCACGTTGACCTTTGACATATGTAGTCAAAAAACATTGACAGCCTCACCTTTGTCCTTCGGAATCCTCTGGTAAAGTTTGACGAAGATAGCTGAAAATGTTGGCGAGTTATCGCACTCAAAGACAGACAAGCCAAGCCAAGCCGAACCGTAACAAACGAAACAGACTGACGTATGACAAAAATTTTCAATTTTCGTCAAAACAAACAAAC
Organism: Eptatretus burgeri; assembly: GCF_056783735.1. Taxonomy (NCBI): domain Eukaryota; kingdom Metazoa; phylum Chordata; class Myxini; order Myxiniformes; family Myxinidae; genus Eptatretus; species Eptatretus burgeri. Next base: position 12,620,374 of record NC_140965.1, on the reverse strand, counting down.
AAACGGACCCAAATGGAAAACTCTCAAGCCAATGGTCTCACGATCTGCCACGCTCTTTCCTGGGAAAGCCACATTACCAAGCTGGCCTCCAAAGCCAGTCACCAACTGGTCATCCTCTGTCGCGCAAAGTCCTTCCTTGGCACACCTGAGCTCGTGACCACATACAAAGCTTTCATTCACAGCCCGATTGAGTACTGCTCTCTACTTTGGGCTGGTGCTCCTGCTCCTCACCTTTCTCGGCTTCACGCTATGGAAACCAAGGCAATTAGGATCATTGGTATCTCCCGTGATGAGACTGAGTCTTTGGGTCTCTCACCACAGGCAGGTCGGTGGTCCTTTTGTCTTCTACAGTTTCCTCTCTGGCCTCGCCCCCCCCCCCACCCCTGCTCTGTTTGAGATACGTCACCCCTATATTTCCGCAAGGCGCTTGAGGTCCGTCAGCAACCCCCTTCTGGTAAAATTACCAAAATCAAGAATCACTGCTCACATCAACTCTTTTGTTCCTCTTTTTTCTCACCTTTGGAACAAACTCCTACAGCTTTTTCAATCCCACTCTTCCCACAAGGTCTTCAAAACAGCTGTTCACCACCACCTCTTATCTTCCCCCATCCAAAACCACAATCTTTTCTACCCCCATGAATCCACCCAAAACCCATCTCCTTCAAATTCCCTGCTTTCCTTCCTGAAGATCCCGGTCATGTAATGAGATGTATCAGTAGTTTATGATAATGCATGCTTACATGGGTGCACCGGGCATGGTTAAGCAGTCATGTGACCCGTCCATGTTCCGATGCTGTGCTGTGCTGTTGTGCCCGTGTCCGAATTTAACCTGTTGTTCCCACTTCAGAGCCTTTGCCCCTGTCCATTAAGAACATTACAGTGGCGACTGTAATGTCCGGAGGGCAGTGAGGCACGGAGAGTCGTGAGGGTTGTCGTAACTGTTTATTGCCCGTCCGGATGTACACGACTGAGCACTACTACGAGCCTCTAGCGGGCGCGAACAGCTATATGCATTGCCGACACGTGACTACTATCACAACTCCTCCACGCCCCAACGCTCTATGCCAATACCCCACAGCGAAGAAGGTGGGATATCTTTGTGCATTGGTATATTGCAAGAATACTCAGTGGGGGATGATTGGGAAGACCATACCGATCGTCTGAAGCAGTACTTGTGGCAAACAAAATGGACACCAATGAGGACGCTGAAAGGCGGTGAGCCTAATTACTGACGGTATGCGGCGCTCCAACGTACAGCCTCAAAGATCTTCTTGCCCCAGCCAAACCTTCTGACAAGTCATATGAATTGCTCGTCAATCTCGTGAAAAGACATTTATCACCCTAAACCGGGTAAGATCATCTCGAGATATAAATTTTATTCCCAACATCGTCAATATGGTCAATCGGCATCCGAGTTCATGGCTGATTTACGCCAACTTGCCGAACATTGAGAGTTTACAGATAAACTTGAAGAGATGTTTCGTGATTTCTTTATAATAGGCATCGATGACGACCCAATTCTGTGGAAACTCCAGACTGAATCCGACCCCAATTTGGCTAAAGTCATGGAAATAGCCACTGCGTGTATGCAAACTGCCGAGAGCCTGCGTGTGATCTCCAACAAGTGAAAAGTTATCCAGCAGGACCCATCGGTTAACAAGGTAACCTTTGGCTACAAGCAAAAATGTTTCAGCAAGCCACCAAATTCACGTCCACCTGCTGACATTTCTGAATCGACCCAGAAGGTTGGGGTAATTTGTTGGCGTTGTGGTGGGAATCATCAAGCTTTCCAATGTCGGTACAGGAATTATACCTGTGACAACTGTGGTAAGTGGGGACACTTAAAGTGTCGTTCTCGATCCAAGTCGAAGAACTTGTCTCCTGCTTATCACATTGCGGTGAACCCTGGTGCAGCAGACGATAGGTCACAGAGCACAGCCTGCAGCCGAGAGTCAAGTGAGGAACGTTATGAGATTTTCTCTGTTGGAACAAAGAGCACCGATGCTCCTATTATAGTTGCTGTAACATCCGATAAGATCCCAGTGAGGACGGAAGTTTATACCGGCACTTCCAGATCAATTATGAGCGAGAGCAAGTTCACCTTCATCGACCCTCCGAGAAAGACTCTTGCACTCCGGCCTGTATCTACTGACTTGAGAACATACACCAAGGAGGTGGTTCCTGTAGTTGGCCCAGCTAACATAACTGTAGGATATGGAAATGGCACTCATGTCCTGATAGAAATGGCACTGATAGTGCGTGGAGAAGGACCAACCATCTAAGGCCGAGATTGGATACAAATAAATCAGACTGAATTGGAGTGACGTAAGCAGTCTCCAACTCTGATGCTGGATATGATACCGTACTCAACAAGTACCCTAGCTTGTTCAGTGATGGTGTTGGCACCTTTGCAGGGCCCAAACTGAGGATTCATGTTTCTGCAGATGCTCAGCCATTGTTCCAGAAGGCTAGACCTGTGCTCTCCATGATGCGTTCAATGATCGAATGTGAGGGCATCATCTCACCAGTCGAGTACTCCGACTGGGCAGCACCTATCGTTCCAATACTCAAAGCAGACGGAACAGTGCGCATTTGTGGGGACTACAAAATGATGATCAACCGCTATTCAAAGCTGAATGGCGACCCTTTGCCCAAAGCAGAGGATCTGTTCACCACTCTCATGGATGGCCAGACATTCACAAAGCTTGACTTGACCAATTCCTCTGCTCAAATGGAACCAGATGATGATTCCAAGCCCTATACATGCATCAACACTCATTGAGGACTATATGTGTACAACAGGTGCCCATTTGGCATATGCTCTGCTGCACCAATCCTCCAACGCAAGATGGAAACATTATTGAAAACTGTAACAAAGACAGTCGTATTCCAGGACGACATATGAGTGACTGGCAAGTCACAACATGGACACCTCGATAACTTGAACAAAGTGCTCAATCGGCTGTCACAAGCTGGGATACACCCAAGGCATGAGAAGTGTACCTTCGTGGCACGTGAAGTTGAATACCTAGGTCATCAAATCTCCTGTCAAGGCATTTTGCCCTCTCCGAGCACAGTTAAAGCAATTGCGAATGAACCAATGCCACAAAACATTTCAGAACTTCGTACATTCCTGGGTATGTTGACCTACTTTGGTAATTTCCTGCCTCAACTAAGCACAACCATCGAGCCTCTGCATCTTCTCCTCAGGAAAGGCATCTGGAAATGGGAAGCTGACCAGACAAGAGCGTTCAAGGCAACGACAACCATGCTGTCCTCCTCGCCATTACGACCAAACCAAGAAACTTATTCTCAGTTGTGACAGCTCTTTATATGGCATTAGGTGTGTGTTGCTACAAACAAATGGAACCGGTAATCTCCAGCTTGTTATGTAATGCAACACGAACCCCATCTGACACTGAACATCGCTATGCTCAGGTAGAACAAGAGGCACTAGCGTGTGTCTCGGGCACCTTAAAGATGTACCAATATGTCTCTTGAAGACATATTACCATTGAGACTGATCATAAACCCTTGTTAGATCTCCTGGAAAAATCAGAGCCATTCTGCCCATATCATCAGGTCGTGTTCAACGTTGGGCGTTGACACTTGGAAGGTTATGAATACTCATTGGTTTACCGCCCGGGTAAGGAAATGTACTGTGCTGATGCGCTCAGTCGCTTCCCGTAACCATCCCACAACGTCCACAATCTGGCAATATTATTCATCTCATGGCCAACGTCATTAACAATGAGGCGCCTGTAATCGTCAAGCAGAATGCTTGTGCTACCAATAGCAATCCAGATTTGTCACAAATTGAATGCTTTATGTCATGCCAGGTAATTGGGCATCACCACTGGAAGGGGTAAAACCGGACCTCATCCAGAAGGATGGGCTCAACATTGATGCAGACAGCCTGCTTTGGGGTAGCCGAGTGATAATTCCGCCTAAACTCTGCAGGAAAATTATCAGTGAATTCCACAATGCTCATCCAGGCATAGTCACTATGAAAGCTATTTCCCGATGCCTTGTTTGGTGGCCTGGTTTGGACAGTGGCATTGAGTCCAGTGCACACCATTGTTACACTTGTCAAGCCCATGCCAAGACACCGCCACAGTCTCCATTGGCCATCTGGTCGTGGCCATCAAAACCATGGTCCAGACTACACATCGACCATGCTGGTTCATTTCAAGGGAAGCTTTTCCTTATCGTAGTCGATGCCCACTCCAAATGGATTGAAGCTATTGTGGTGCCATCCTCATCCTCTGCTGTAACAATTGAAGCTCTACGTACCATGTTCGCGCAACATGATATTCCGAACTCCATTGTGTCAGATAATGGATTGTCATTTAGGACTTCAGAGTTTCAGAACTTTTGAAAAATGAATGGCATTAAGCACTACACATCTGCCCCCTACAAACCTGCCAGTGAAGGTCAAGCCGAACGTGCTGTTCAGATCATCAAGAATGGTCGAGGCTGAATTTAGGAAGTCTCCATTCAATCCCGTCGAGCTCGTGTGTTGCTCAAGTACCGCACCAGACCACATCAAACCACCGGTCGCTCACCTGCCAAGCTTCTGATGGGTCGTGAATTCACAACACGGTTATCATTAGTGCACCCGGACGTAACGGACCAGGTCGAGGATAAAAAGTATCAACAGAAATGTAATCACGACCAAACGCCTGTGTACCGCAACTTCCAGATTAATATTCCTGAATACGTGTTGAACTCTGGATGTGGAACCAAGTGGTTACCTGGCATCATTATCGACAACATTGGTGAAATGGATGTTTCTTGTGAAGTTGTGTGATGGTAGATGAATGCATAAACATGTTGGCCAACTCAGGTTACGTCATAGGGAGCCAAACATTGAACCGGCTCAAGTGCCTTTGTCACCCACTCCTCTATTAACACCACCTGTGTTTGAACCTGAGGTGTTTCCTCATGAAAGAAATATATATGTATATATATATATATATATATATATATATATATATGTATATGTATATGTATATATATATATATATATATATATATATATATATATATATATATATATATATATATATATATATATATATATATATATATATATATATATATATATATATATATATATATGTATATATGTATATATATATATATATGTATATATGTATATATATATATATATATATATATATATATATATGTATATGTATATGTATAAGCCTGGTGTTGGCGCAGTGGTAAGGGCAGTGGCTTGGGACCCAAGAGGTCCTGAGTTCAAGCCCCGTTGGGACACTGAATTAATATATGTATGTATATGTATATATATATATATATATATATATATATATATATATATATATATATATATATAATGTGTGTATATATATATATATATATATATATGTATCTATATATATATATATATATATATATACATGTATCTATATATATATATATATATATATATATATATATATAAATATATATAAACCAAGTAGAAAACACCAGGGGGTTGACTCAGCCTGCCATCCTTCCGAGGTCGGCGAAATGAGCACCAGTTGTACTGGGCCCGGTGTATGCCCCGGTTAGAATAGGTGTACCATATCCCTGTGTGTCGTAAGAGGCGACCAGGGTTGCGTCAGGAAGGGCATCCGGCGTAAAAACCTATGCCAAATCATTATGCGGACAACAAAACGAATTTCCATACCGGATCGGTCGAGGCCCGGGTTACCAACGACCGCCACCGGTACCGGTGGTCAGCAGGGTACCAGTGGAAATTGTGCTACTGCTGGGCGAAGGAGGAGAAGGAGACGGGGAAGGCGAGTCCGGAGGCAGTGGGAGAGGGGGAAGGGTAGAAGTGTGGAGGTGAGAGTTGGAACTCTGAATGTTGGGACGATGACTGGTAAAGGGCGAGAGTTGGCTGATATGATGGAGAGAAGAAAGGTGGACATACTGTGTGTACAAGAGACCAAGTGGATGGGGAGTAAGGCGAGGAGCATTGGAGGTGGTTTCAAACTGTTCTACCATGGTGTGGATGGGAGGAGAAATGGTGTCGGGATAATCCTGAAGGAAGATCATGTCAAGAGGGTATTGGAGGTGAGGAGGGTGTCTGACCGAGTGATGAGTGTGAAGTTGGAAATTGAAGGGGTGATGATGAATGTCATCAGTGCATATGCCCCACATATGGGGTGTGAGATGGAATATAAAGAAGATTTCTGGAGTGAGTTAGATGAAGTGGTGGAGAGTGTATCCAAGGATGAAAGAGTGGTGATTGGAGCAGATTTCAATGGACATGTTGGGGAAGGGAATAAAGAGGATGAGGAGGTGATGGGGAGGTATGGTCTCAACAAGAGAAATGTGGAAGGGCAAATGGTGGTAGAGTTTGCAAAAAGAATGGAAATGGCAGTGGTAAACACGTATTTCAAGAAGAAGGAGGAACACAGGGTGACATACAAGAGTGGAGGAAAGTGCACACACGTGGATTACATCTTAAGTAGGAGATGCAACCTGAAAGAGATTAGTGACTGTAAGGTTGTGGCAGGGGAGAGTGTAGCTCGACAGCATCGATTGGTGGTCTGTAGGATGACTTTAGAGGTGAGGTTGAGGAAGAGAGTGAGGGCTGAACCAAGGACCAGATGGTGGAAGCTGAAGGAGGAAGACTGTTGCGTGAAATTTAGGGAGGAGGTGAGACAGGCGTTGGATGGTGGTAAAGATGGGTGGGATGATTGGGCAACGACAGCAGAAGTTGTGAGGGAGATAGCTAGGAAGGTACTTGGTGTGACATCTGGACAGAGGAAGGAAGATAAGGAGACTTGGTGGTGGAATGAGGAAGTACAGGAAAGTATAAGGAAGAAGGGGTTGGCTAAAAAGAAGTGGGATAGTCAGAGAGATGAAGAAAGTCGGCAGGAGTACAAGGAGTGGCGTCGAAAAGCAAAAGAGAGGTGGCAAAGGCCAAGGAAAAGGCATATGACGAGCTGTATGAGAAGTTGGATACAAAAGAAGGGGAAAAGGATTTATACCGATTGGCAAGACAGAGGGACCGAGCTGGGAAGGATGTGCTGCAGGTTCGGGTGATAAAGGACGCAAATGGGAATGTGCTGACGAGCGAGGAGAGTGTGTTGAGAAGGTGGATGGAGTACTTTGAGGAGCTGATGAATGAAGAAAATGAGAGAGAGAGAAGGTTGGAAGAGGTG
>NC_140965.1:12568190-12608190 GCF_056783735.1 Eptatretus burgeri | reverse complement strand
CTTTGTTAAACTCCTTGGTCATCATGTTTGCCTTGTTGGTTGACCAAGTGAGTTGCACCTTAAAACTCCTTAGATAAATGGAGGAGCTTTATTTTTAATTTTAAACACTGATAAAACAGGTGAAAATATTACACTTATTTTGTAACCTTTCAAACAAATAATTTACTCCTGAAGTGATTTGGGGTTAATTAGACAAAGGGTTTGAATACTTATGGAAATGAAAATCATCTGACTTTTTCTGTTAATCTAATTTATTTACATTTTATCTGCATTTAAATTTATTTATCACTTTGGACTAGTTCGTGAAGACTCAATATATCAAGTTTGATTTGAAAGCATCATGAAATAAGCCCAGGTGGCATCAAAATGTGAAAAATTTGGAAGAGGGGTGAATACTTTTGCAGGCCACTAAAGGTAAGGTTGATATAGATTGAAGGAATAAAGATGAGGAATGACCTACTTGAGGAAGATGAGGAATGTCCTGGAGGGAAGGTCAGGGTCAGGGTCAGGTATGGGAGCATGTGCCAGAACAGCGCGTCGCTGCGTCCACTTTCTGCCGGTACTCCAGGGACCTCCGTCTGGCCATCCCCCAGGCAGATGCCAGACCCATCCCCATCTCCTTGAGATGATGGTCAACCTGCTGCAACCACGAGGCACGTGGTCGGCCCACTGGCCTCCTCCACTCATGAGACTCCCCCGCTGAGAGAATCTGGTGAGCAGGATCAGCATCAGGAAAATGAGCCACATGTCCATACAGCCACAACTGACGCTCACGGACCATGCAGGTAACAAATCTCATCCGAGTCTCTCTCAGCAACCGCTCGTTGGACACAAAATCCAACCAGCGATAGCCAAGGATTCTCCGAAGAGACCTGGTACCAAAGGAATTAAGTCTCCATCTCAGATCCTTGGTCAGAGTCCAAGTCTCGCATCCATAGAGCAAGACTGGAAGTACCAAGGACCTGAAGACTCGGACTTTCGTCCTCCCGCACAGGTACCGGCAGCACCACACCCCATGATCCAGTGAATCCATGACTCTCCAGGCCTGACCCAGACATCTATTGACCTCTGACTCACAGCCAGCAGAGACATGAATATCACTGCCAAGGTAAGTGAATCTTTCCACGACCTCAACATCCTCACCACAAACAGACACAGACAGGACAGCAGCATCCAAGATGTCACCGAAAGCCTGGATCTTAGTTTTGAACCAAGAAACCCGTAATCCCAGCAGCTCCGACTCCTCATTCAGCACCTCGAGGGCCCCCAAAAGGATATCAAAAGTCTCCGCAAAGATGACTGCGTCATCTGCAAAATCAAGGTCCGAGATCTTGACATTCCCAAACGATGCACCGCAGCTTGATCTCTCTGACATCCTCCCTAAAATCCAGTCCATACAAGTGCTGAAAAGTGTGGGGGCCAGTACACACCGCTGACGAACTCCAGTAACAACTGGAAATAAGTCAGAGATGGTACCACCACACTTCACAGCACTCTCAGTACCAGAGTAGAGTTCAGACATCAGATCGATCAGTTTTAGTGGCACCCCACGAAGACCAAGAATCCTCCAGAGGACATCCCGATTCACTGAATCGAACGCTTTACAGAGATCAACATAGGCTGCAAGCAGCCCCTGCCGAAACTCTCGTCTGCGTTCGGTGAGGACACGAAGAGCAAGGACACGGTCAATCGTTGACCTCTTTGGTGTAAAGCCTGACTGCTCTGGACGTTGGTGCTCAAGCAGATGGTGGCGAACCCGATCAAGAATTATCCGAGCAAAGACCTTGCCTGGCACTGAGAGCAGCTTCACCCCTCGGTAGATGTTGCAGTCTTGGCGATCACCCTTCCCTTTCCAGAGAGGAACAACAAGGCCCCTCTTCCAATCAGTTGGGATGATTGCTGTGTTCCAGGCAGAGCACAAAAGTGCATGCAACGACACGAGTGCAGCATTTCCACCAGTCTTGAGAAGTTCAGCATGGATGCCATAGATCCCTGGAGCTTTGCCCCGTTTCAACCGGTTCACCGCAGCCTGTGTTTCCACAAGCGAAGGTGGACCACAGTTGATTCGAGGGTCAGCAACAGGGATTGTAACACCCTTGATGTCCAACTCGACAGCTGGGGGATCAGCCCAGTACAACCACTCAAAGTAACCGGCCCAGCGGGCCTTCACTTCAGACTCCTCTGTCAAGAGCCTACCACTCTCTGCTCTAACTGCAGTGTTCCGAGGGATGGGCTTGGATGAATGCAATGTGCGAATTCCCCTGTAAGCGGGACGAGAATCACCTGTCCACAGGTGATGCTCTACCCCCTCACAGATTCCTCACACATAGGCCTCCTTGTCCACCCTCAGTGCACGTACAGTTTTACGCCTCAGCTCCCTGAACAGCTCAGCTCTGCCATTCAGCCTGGCCCTGCAACTCTGCTCAATGGTATCCAGTGTCCCTTGAGACACAAAATTCTTCTTTGCCCTGCGGTGAGTTCCAAGACATCCACCGGCAACATCAAGGACGGTGGTCTTGAAGGCACTCCACAACTCTTAAGGACACCCCAAAGCACCCAGACCCCCCAAGTGTCCACTCAGCCTGTTCGCAAACTCCTCAGCTACTCTCTCACCCCTGAGCTTGCCAACATCCAGCCTCGACTGGGATGGTACCATTCTCCAGGATTTAATTGCAGCTTTAGAGTTGCTACAACAAGCCTGTGGTCAGTATTGAGGAACTGAGCACTCCGGTAGACCCTGCAGTTCTGGATCATCCTCCAGCGACCGTCAATGAGGACATGGTCAATCTCCTTTGCCGCACCGCCAGCGTTGGAATACCAAGTCCAGCAATGAGCTTGTGGGCGCTGACACCGTGAACCAGCCACCCTAAGTCCATGACTTCTTGCAAAGTCAAGGAACTTAGTGCTATTCTGGTTCATAGTTCCTGACCCATGGGGACCAACACACTTCTCATCACCATCCCGATCAGTTCCAGTCAATGCACTGAAATCCCCCAAGACTAGAAGTGCATCTCGTCTGGGGCACTGATCAACCACAGACTCGAGCGTGGCGTAGAATACATCCTTCACGGTGAGACCACTCGCCTCAGTCGGAGCATAAACAGAGACCAGAGAAATGACACCGAAGGAGTGACGAATCCTTAATCACATAATAAGCTTGTTGACCGGTGTTCCCTCAATTATCATTGGGGTCAGCTTATTGGACACAGCTGCAGCAACTCCTTGGGTATGGTAACCATCAGAGCGACCAGACCAATAGTAGGTGTAGCCACCCACCATTATCTCGCCGCAATCCGGTCTCTGAACTTCAGAGAGAGCTGCAATCCCGATGTCCAAACGCTTGAGCTCAGATGATAACAGAGACAGGTGATCATCCTCTCTTAGGGATAGGACATTCCAGGCACCCACCCGACGGGACCGCCTCAGGTTAACCCAAGGAGACCGCCGTCTGGTGGACGACACTTCAGCACCACTCCGACACACTCTCCCGCAATCTGACCCAGGGATGTTACCCCGTGGTTTCCCTCCTATCATCAAAGATTGGGGGTCCCGAAGGCTTTGCCCCAATCCCGTCATCCGGTGAGCTGCCCTGCGAAGGGAAGCTGCACAGGAGGTACTCCCACGGAGTGGGTTTTCAGATTTTTTTGCGTTTTTGTGTTTTGCGGAATGAAGGGTTTTACGGTGGCCAGAGTGCAAATCCTGCCACCAACCTCCTCATAAAAAGTAACCCAACTGCAGGAGGACGTCTGCAGACACGGTTGGGCACTAGATATGGATGGCCATTTGCTCACAAGGAGCTCCTCCGCCCTTTGAAGGGAAGAGTGGGAAAGGAAAGGAGGGAAGAGTGGGAAAGCAATGCCTCTGAAAGGTGGCTCCAGCTACAGAAGAAATGAGGAACATCAACAGGTGGACAGTCAGACTGGATTTTTTGAAATGTAACAATAATGGAAGATTGGAAGAGTACATACAAATTTGGTGGATTCATACACAGGGAAGGCAACTATTTGGTGCACAGAGGTGGGATTGGATTTTTGTGTCTCAACACCATGTGTGAAGGTTATAGGCTCGTGGCCAAATTAAAACAGGGGCCTAAAATTGTGAGAAACCCCTACCCACGGTAGAACAAGTCACAACCTATTTTTTCTTGAAGACGGATGTTTAGGGAGTTAGAAAATCATGGTTGTGAACCTGAGATCATTGCACAACATTTTGAAAATCACGTTTACATATGTACCACTGCAGACTGCAAAAATGGATATAATCGCCACAGATTTTGGCTCATATATTTGTTAATACTGGTGCTACAAACACAAATTTGGAACCAAAATGTGTGGAATGATGACATATATATATATATATATATATATATATATATATATATATATATATATATATATATATATATATATATATATATATATATATATATATATATCTGTAAAAACCATTTGTGATGTAACAAAGGCTTTTGTGTGACATACAGGCAAAAATAGTGGAATTTTACTCAACAAATCAGCTTCGGGTTTACCAATAAATATCAACAAAAATATTAATTACTTCAAAAATATTGGACTTGCAGTCATACCTGTTACATCAACATAATCCAAGTTTATTTAACCTTTGAAAAATATATCTAATGATATATTGTCACTGAAATGATATAGTTATAACTGAAATCATATGTCGCCCCACTAATGCTGACCGATAGAAATCCCGAAGCAGATATGCAACATGAAGAATTGACTTAAGATTCTGACACAATTGTGAAAGTGACTTTTATAGACATCATGTTGATATAAGCTATTTCACATATGACGATAATGAATTCATAACATGCACTGTAACTTATGTACATCTATTACATGAAGTAATACATGTAATACATTTAAAGTTCAGTCACGCCGTTCATCAGTGCTGTCGTCAAAGACAACAGAATCATCAACATTTGGACAATCGTCTGCACTACACCAGCAGAATTCAGTGCAGCTCAGTCCTGCAGAGATACAATGACATGTTCTGCTCTGCCTCCAGTCATCGTCAGTGCAGCATAGGTTTTGAAGAACTTTGGGGATGTAAATATCCTCCGAGGCAGTTTGATCAACAGCCAAAGACGTGAGGAAACGTCTCACCTCATCATAGGACACACAGTGTCCAAATTCATGAAGCATGTCAATGAGATGCTTGCTTCCCAATTCATGATGCACCTGCAAGGCTAAACCAAGCGTTATTGTGGAGTACACTCGACGGCTCTGTGATATTATATTGTGACAAATGGCGATCGTCCTCAGGTTGTTCTTCATAACAACTTCATCACTACAACTGGTTACATTCGTGTGTGATTTCTCACTGGTGCACCACTGAATAAAGTCGTAGCGTGTATTAGGAACAAATTCTGCACAGTGCTGAATATCTGTTTCCTCGACAGGTGCATACATATTTCCAACATGCTCGATATCAGCCATGTGCTTCCTCAGGATACCAACTGCAGCATGCAAAGTATGCATTTCACTATCTGTGGCTGATGGTACATCAGACGGGATGTCTTCATATTCTGGTTCATCAGTCATGCTCTGCAGAATCGTGGCTTTTCTCAGGGCATCACATAAGGTCACAGAAGAAGAGCATATGATGTCAGTGTGGCCATCAAATATTACACAGACTATTTGGTCACCATAATATTTAGTTAATCGCTCCTTCAACTTCCAAGTTTTATACTGTTCTGCATTCGTGGTACCCAGTGAAACCAAATATCCAACGTATTCATCTTTCAGATGAACGAGGGTTGTCACTGTCTAAGTTTTGGAGAACACAGTTTGTTCCAGATAACATTTCAGTTCATCAAAAGCTTCATCAAGTAATGTGCCCATTGTTTCCTCTCCCGATTTACGAATTGCAGCAGTGATGTTCCTTTCTGAAATATAGTGTGAATAGCATAACCTGTGGTACTTGGCATCATAGGCGAACAAATCTGGAAAGGCAAGCATGCGCATGTGTATTTTATTTTCTTGTCTTTTGTCAGCTGCTGCTAGAACTTTTTCTTTGGTGGATTGTCCAGTTCCTGTAGATACCGGTGCAAGCTTGTTTCTGGAAGTGTTGGATTTTCCGCAAATGAAGCAGTTAGTCCTGATGTCAAACCCAGCTGTTTCATTTCTGCTGATTCTTGTGTGTTCTGTTGCCGCAGACGTGCATGGTTGCTGGTCGCTCTCACTGGGGTTGGATGTGGAGATATTTGACTTGCTGGTATACTTGGCCCGACACGATTTGTGGAATGATACTTTCAAATCAAGACTCGATATGTCTTGTTGCAAAGGCCAGAAACTTTTGTAAACGTCATCTTTTCTGATTTGACTTGCTTTGAAGATTGCACTCAAACCATTAAATGTTGGGTACTTTACAACTTCTTGCTTTTTAGGGTTGAGGGGTTTAAAGCATATGATGCAGTGGTCAGTGTCAATTTTATGACTCTTCACAACAGATGGTTCCAGATCAATTGTCAGCACAAGCATCTGAAATGAAATAATTAAAGATAAGTATATATCAGTAGTTTTAGAAAAAGGCAATCAAGCTCAAAATTGATTTTCTGCAACTGGATTTAAAATCATTCTTGTTTGGTTTATGCATATACATGTATTATAAATTAATCAATGTCGGTTACTTTTAGGGGGGTGACATACGGTTTCGGTAAATAACTCTATTAATTCAACTGATTTATCTTTATGAGTTATATTTCTAAAAAGGAGAATGATGGAGGGTTATTTTGATGTAATATGTAGTAATACAACTCAAATATTTATGAAGAAATTAATTGTTTAGTTGATATTTATTGGTAAACCCAAAGCTGATTTGTTGAGTAAAATTCCACTATTTTTTGCCTGTAGGTCACACAAAAGCCTTTGTTACATCACAAATGGTTTTTACAGATATATATGTCATCATTCCGCACATTTTGGTACCAAATTTGTGTTTGTAGCACCAGTATTAACAAATATATGAGCCAATATGAGCCAAAATCTGTGGCGATTAAATCCATTTTTGCAGTCTGCAGTGGTACATATGTAAATGTGATTTTCAAAATGTTGTGCAATGATCTCAGGTTCACAACCATGATTTTCTAACTCCCCAAACATCCCTCTTCAAGAAAAAATAGGTTGTGACTTGTTCTACCTTGGGTAGGGGTATGCCACCTAAAACCTCATTTGGCCACGAGCCTATTATTGATGTTGAACGATTTCAGCTCTCAAGGGGTTTGTGAATGCATCATGAGCAAGTTTGCTTTATTTCCAAATTGCTTTCTCAATATGTGAAAAGAAGTCCCAGTTTGAAACATTCACATCTTGTTGTTGAGGCAACAGCAAATAATAACGAGCTCAGTCACAAATCATACATTCTGAGTTCAAGTCAATGATTTGAGTTTCGTTGCTATATCTATACTGTACAGCATGTCCATAAAGTCCTTGTGCAACTATGAGCTATTATAACTTTTGATGTACACATGATAGAAACAAATTATAAATGGTGCATGGAAGCATAATTCATCACGTTTTGTTAATATAAATATTATTATTAATGTTGTTATTGCTGTTAAATCCACAATTCCTCTGGGTTTTTTTGACAAGTTGACATTTTCTGATGAGGCAACTTATACATCAGTGGTTAAGTCAACCACCACAATTACCGCATTTGTGGGACAGAAAAACCTCTGGAAGTCTGACAACATTAAAGATACTCACCAAAAATCAATGACTGGTGTTCTCTCTCAGTCACGTATCATTGGTCCTTTATTTTTGGAAGAAGCAACAATCAATGGTGAACGTTACTTTTCAATGTGATGAAATTTCTTTGTTCCCGAACTACGACGATTCAATCTTTCACACACACACACACACACACACACACACACACACACACACACACACACACACACACACACACACACACACACACACACACACACACACACACACACACACACACACACACACACCACCTTATACCAGCAATACTGGGCTCCCCATCATGATGCTTCGAATGTGTGACGGTTTTTGAATGACATCTTCCCAGACAAGTGGATCGTTCACCATGGACCAATTGCTTGACCACCTCGTTTACCTGACCTGTCCACATTGGACTACATTTTATCGGGGTATGTAAAACTTTCACTCATCAAACCACATGATTTGCATAAAACAAGGGTTACAATCACAAATTCAATTCAGGAAACTAGAAAGAGCAATCAGAGATTGCAGACCCTTTCTTGTTTTGTGTGGTGTATATTGTGTGGCAAATAAATGGAAGGTGATACTAAATGAAAGGTCATTGATTGCAAATGAAATGTCCAAATGGTCTAAAGGGCAAAGATCTGAAAAGATGCAAAGGTCTACAGGTCTAAAAGTCTGAGAAGCTCGAAAGGGTCTAAAGCTCAAAGGGATCTCAAGACAAAGAGTATTAAAAGGTCTGAAAGGTGTAAAGGTCGAATCTAAAGGGTCTAAGATTGTCTAAAGGGTAAAAAGGAGTCAAAAGGGTCTTGGGGACCTAAAGGGATTTAAATTGTCTTTTGGGTCTTAAAAACTCGTAAAAGGGCCTAAGTGGTCTGATGGGTTTTGAGGGGTCTAAAGATCTAAAAGATCTAAAAGATCCAATAGTATGTAATTAATAGAAATCTAATTATTAGATGCAGTTACGGTCCAATAATACATAATTAATAGAGGTGCTCACAGTCCAACTCACGTTCAAACAATACGTAATTAATGGACACACATTGCATAAGCACATAATTAATAAGTGGAATGTACTCATGTTCCAAAGGGTACACAATTACTAGATGGACTCACATACCATTATTACCATTATCAACATTATCATTGTTATCATTATCACTACCCTCACCGAAGGAGAGGGAATTGCATTTGGATCTGTTTGTTTGTTTGTCCGCACAGAACTTTGGTATTTTTGTCCGCAACCGCTTGTTGGATCGAGACGAAATTTTCACCATTGGAGCAACGACTCAAGTAGAATGTTTTGTTGATAATTATGACGTCATAGGTCAAGTGGTGTGGCAGCCATGTTGGAAAAACTGAAAAAAAAATTGGACCACTGTATCTCTGAAACCGCAACAAGGAAAAAACATTGAAACTTCGCATATGGTAAGTACTCCTCATGGGGAATGAGTGATTTTTTTATGATGTCATAGGTGCCTTCATTATGATGTCATAATTGCATATGTAGAATGCTACATATCAGTATGGACATTTTTGAGGGTCATCCATGGATAAAATGGTCCACAGAAGAAAAAAAAAATGATGACGTCATGGGTCACGTTATTCGGCAACCATATTTTTTTGAAAATTTTTAAACCTTAAAAAATCTTCTTCTCTGATCAAATCAAGATGAAACTGCGCATGTGACCACCTATCCATGAGGAACAAAGGTTCATACACATGGCGTCATAGGTCACATGGTTTGGCAGAAATATTGGATTTACCATAAAACCTTTAAAAATCTTCTTCTCCAAAACAGCTGGACAGATTGTGGGGAAACTAAAAAAAATATTCCCCAAGCCATGAGTGAGCAAGTTTGTTGATGAATAATTGACGTCACATTGGATTGAAGAAAAATATGAAATAATTATTTCTCTGGAACTGATCATCAATCGACATGAAACTTCTCAATTATGATCCAGTGGTGATAGTAAATACATGTTTTAAAGTTCAACCATATTTCTGCAGGGCGCTCAAGGTCCGCCAACATCCCCCTTCCAGTAAAACTACCAAAATCACAAGTCACTGCTCACTTTAACTCTTTCATTCTTCTTTTTCCCACCTTTGGAATCAACTCCCTCACTCTATTCAATCCCACTCTTCCCTCCAGGCCTTCAAAACAGCCGTTCACCACCACCTCTTATCTTCCCCTATCCAAAACCTCGATCTTTTCTACCCCATTAATCCACCCCAAACCAACCTCCTTCAAATTCACTGCTTTCCTTCCTGAAAGTTCCTGTAGTGTCCATCTTGTATTCCCGTGTTCCCCACCTCATCCCTCTTCCTTCCACAGATCTCCTAATGTCTCTGTTCCCCACTGTTTTGTCCTTCCCTCTCCCACCCCTCTTGTCTCATGCCCCCTTGCTGTGGGTTGTGTGTTAGCTCTCATACGAGCCTCGACAATGTATCCAAAAAAATAAAAATAAACTTCATCAGACACATGGTCTGGCAGCCAGAATTATTAAATTTTTGATGTGGGTTCTTTTTGATATTTTTATTTTGAATAAGGCTCACTTGTCTGTGCCTGGATGGGTTTGAGGGTGGAGTAGCAGCTGAAATGTGAATCATATTCAG
Source organism: Eptatretus burgeri (assembly GCF_056783735.1). NCBI lineage: Eukaryota > Metazoa > Chordata > Myxini > Myxiniformes > Myxinidae > Eptatretus > Eptatretus burgeri. Next base: position 12,597,859 of record NC_140965.1, on the reverse strand, counting down.
GTTCCTCCTCATGATTTCATCCTTTCTTTTTGCTTGTTCAGGTTCCTTCTGATTACTCCAATGCAGGACTGTACATATTTGGCCTTCCATTTGATTTGAATCGAATTTATTTAAAGCCATTATAAATTCAATTGAAGAATAATAATTTTAAAATGTCATGGGTCAGGGTCAGGTGTCCAATCAAAGCGGTATCCGGTCATCACTGCCAGCAGTTATAAAGTGGCAGTTCTAATTATGTCTTTTATTAATTATGTAACACACCAGTACACAAACACCACACAAAACAAAAACAAGTCGTGGTGATGGTCTGCAATCGCTGATTGTTCTTTTTCTCGTTATCATTGTTATAAGGAGGGAGGGGGGGCATAGCTAGACTGTGGTAAAAGTAACATGGTCCGTGTGTTTCAAGTGAGTTAGATTGCCATGTGACAGAGATCTGTCAGAGCAATTCGTTTTGTTACATGTGACGCTGAGGAGGCAATGTATGTAATTTGTAGACGGGATAGTCAGGGTTAAAAAAAAAGGTATGAGTAAGCACCTCTTTTTTATTTTTTTTTTGTATACCTTGGTCGAGGCTCGTATGAGAGCTAACACACAACTCACAGCAAGGAGGCATGAGACAAGAGGGGCGGGAGTGGAAGGGACAAAACAGTGGGGAACAGACACATTAGGTGAACTGTGGAAGGGAGAGGGATGGGGATGGGACGGGGAACATGGCGAAGAGAAGATGGACATTTCAGGGACTTTCAGGAAGGAAAGCAGGAGAAATGAAGGAAGTGGGCTTGGGTGGATTATCGGGGGTAGAAAAGATCGAGGATTTGGATGGGGGAAGATAAGAGGTGGTGGTGAACAGCTGTTTTGAAAGCCTGGAGGGAAGAATGGGAAAGAATAGAGTGAGGAAGTTTATTCCAAAGGCGGGAAAAAAAGAGGAATGAAAGAGTGAAGATGAGCAGTGATTCGTGATTTTGGTAGTTTTACCAGAAGGGGGTTGTTGGCGGACCTTGAGCGCCCTGTGGAAATGTGGTGGGGACAAATCGCAGAGAGAGCAGGGGGGGGCAAGGCTGGAGAGGAGACGGTAGAAGACAGAAAGACCACCGACCAACCTGCGGTGATTGAGTGAGAGGCCCAAAGACTCAGCTTCATTGCGGGAGATGCCGATGATCTTAAATGCCCTGGTTTTGACAGCGTGAAGCCGAGAAAGTTGGGAGGCAGGAGCACCAGCCCAGAGGGGAGAGCAGTACTCCATCAGGCTACGGACAAAAGCTTTGTAAGTGGTCAGGAGCTCAAGAGGGCCGAGGAAGGACTTAGCACGACGGAGGATTCCCAGTCGGCGACTGGCTTTTGAGGCAAGGTTGGAAATGTGACTTTCCCAGGAAAGGTCATGGCAGATAGTGAGACCTAGAAGCTTGAAAGAAAAGACTTCTTCCAGAGGATTGTTGAGAAAGTGGATGGGGGGGTTTTCTAAACGGTCCTTTCAAAGAGGTTGTGGTTGTGGGCAGGGCTCGGTGAGGACTTCCCATCACAAGAGGCACATGTCACATGTGTGAAAAGGTTATTGCGATCAGTCTCAACAATATGTGCCAGTCACAGTGGTTTAATGTGCTGTCGGGCTGAGAATAAAGGAAAGACATTAACTTTTTTATTGGGGCAGCCCCATGAGCAGGATGGCCTGGAAGCTAAGTCTGCCCAAGAGGAAGAAGGAGCATGCAGAAATGACGTTTGGGTACAGAGGAGAGAACAGAGACTCCAGAACTCCCAGGGAAAGACAAGGACGAATAGACCATGTGGAGGTACTCGCTATTACCTTCACAAAATGATTTTCGTTGTGCAGATCACCAATCTGGATGAAATTTGGCATACTTAAAGAATTTTAGACGCTGAGTCCAAATCCACTTGTTTCCACGTCGAGGATGTGACACAATTGGTCATTTTTGGCAATTAAAGATACACCGAACATTAAAGCACGATTTTGACGCAGAAATGAAGAATCAAGGTGAGACTGATATGTGCGTCAAAGAAAACTCTTGTGAGGTCTTAAAATGATACAATATGTTTATACAGAGCCCTATTCACTGTTATTAAAGATGTTTATAATTAAAGGTCGTAAACCGAAGCAGTTACATATTTTTACTGACCGAAAACGTCTGGACCGACCAGACAGGCCTTCGAGTTGACCAAGGCAACTTTTTGCTTAAAAGGCAGCCACACTGGCTATGAAAGGTAGTTACATTGACTATTAAAGGCAGTTACAGCGCCTATCAGACAGTTACATTGGCTATTATGGATTAAATCAAAGACAAAGAGACTGCGCGACTCAGCCTGATGAAAAGTAGAACCGCCACAAGAAGATTTCTGTCTTAGAACTCCAGTATTTATTGCTCTGAAGCGGTTGCTGAACTAGGCTCTTGACTGCTGTTATTACAAAACTCAAGTCCACTTTTACATGCTAACCAATCTGAATACTACTGTGTAGTAGATCAACACAGCAAAAAGCAGTGCGACACCCGCATTCACAGTTCGTCGTCGGAATCATCGTCAGTTCTGCTTTCATCATCCATAAGTTCCATTTCTGCACGGGTCTGTTCATCGTTGGCGCAGTTTTGACACCCACAGCACTCTGTGCAGGACAGTCCTTTTGACCGGCAAGAACACTGGTTGGTCTCGCATTTCGTCTTCTTGCAATTACATTTCGTCGCCTCTAACAGTTCCTTCGGCGCTGGTGGTTTGTTCAGCCAGTGAACAGTCAGTGCTCCGTTGCGTTCCATCCATCCATGAAATGTAGGAGAAGGGGCTTCTATAAACCTCTCAGTCGTGCAGTGGTGGATCGCAGACTGATAGTTCACTCTTTTGCAATGCAGCATCAGAGCGTCGCTTGTAGGCGGCAACTTCTGTTCTCCCAGCGACTGGCTGTAGAATAGCTTGTAGCGAGCCTCATCCACACTCTTCATGGTCAGCTGATTGTACATGGCGCAGACGAATTGTTCCAGGTTGTGAATGATATTCTGATCTTGCGTGAATTCTCGACCAATGCTCCCGAAACAGGTGATGAGATGGGGACCCTTCATCATCAAGTTGAATGGCCTTGTTTTGCCCTTACCGTGGAATGCACTGGTGGTATCACTTCCCGTGAAATTGTGCAAACCTATTAACGCATCGCAGACAGAACTTTCCAGGGCATTACTCAGCTTCCTAATGTCAACGACGATAATGTCCTTGGGACTTCCTGTGACCAGATGGAAATTTCGCGCCCGAATCGACTTCGAGTGAGACAATGCCAACACAAACACATCGGTGTCGAAACTCTCTATGCGCACCGACTCTTCATTCTGCTCAGCATGAGCGGCATGTTGCAGGAGCTTATGTGTCAGCTTCGTCATGGTCATATTCAAGTTCAGGTACTGACAACACAGTCATGACACCATTCGACGCCTTGATTTTCTCACATTTGCCGCATGACTGACGTACAACAGCATGTCACCCAGTTTTGATGGAGAGATGTTTCTCATCCACGATTCAACGATGAACTCTACCAACGCCTCCTTGTTGGCTCCGCTCAGGAGATAATTGGCCCACTGTTTTGGAAGGGCTTGATCACGTCTGTAGATGGTTCGTACCTGAAGATCGCCCGCCCTGCTCGCTCGTCTGGCGTGCTCCAGGCACTTGATACTGATACTTGGGTAAGTATCAAACACCACGTCCAGTCTCGAAGATTGGTTATGTCGTGCTTTGGCCACTACGATGTTCAGCACCATCTCTTCCAGTTTGCCGAAAGTGCTATGCAGTGAACCAGCCTTTATTGCCTGAATAACGGCCATTCCATCCACAATTGTTGCACCTTGGATAGGCCGAGCATCCACACGGCAATCGGGCCACAGTTTCAGTATATGGTTGCGGAGTTTGGCTTTGTCTGTCTCAGTAATCGAACCATCACCGGATGCCAGCGGGAAAGATATGTTTGCCAGTGGGTATGCGAGCAGATCGTGGAGTGTTACATTGCTTTACTCGCCAATCAACAGCAGTCGTGTGAAAAGACGACATTCATTCGCAATTTCAACCTTCGGCATCTGCTGGTGGGGAGTCGCCGACTTGCCTCGCGCCTTCAAGAAAGTTGCCAATTTGGCCTTCGAAATCGGACTGAAGAATGGGACCTCACCTGAGAGAAGCCGATCACGCATGAATTGCACGACAGCATTCTCTCCCTTGACATATGCGTTCATCAAGTCCGCGGAAGTGGCTGGCGGTGCAATGACACCTGAACTAACATTGACGAGTTCAAGGTGAGCGCCGGAGAAAGGGTTAATCATTTGAAGTACTGTGTCCATCACTTGTACCACCACTGCTTCGTTCTTCTTCGAGCTCGACACATCCAAATCCTTTGTCGTTCGGGGCTCGTTGTGGATACCCGCCATGGACTCACATTTCCTTGCGATTTCCGCACGTGCTGGTTGGGACAGGATCCACTTCTTCACAGCTGTGCTTTTCTGAATGTAACCAATGATGCCTCCACTGGTCTTGCTGTCCCTATTTAAAGTCTGCTCTATGATCTGATCACACGCAACACTACTAAATCCATAACGAGTATGCCGTTGGGTAGTCCATTTGCCGTCCATGCACGCTTGATAGGTGTCTGTGTGGGAGTGCTCTCGCCCGGCCATTTTCAGCCAGTTAACGGGTAAGTACCTTGCATAGTTTAGGTGATCGTACGCAAAGTACCAGGGCATTGACGCTCTCGTGATCGCAAGGTGTTTCGGCCAGTTCAAAGTACGAGTTGCCCGTATAAGATCGAGTGCGAGCTCCACCATTTCCAAGTAGGGCCATGTAATGTCCACACTTTGGTGTTTGTTCAGGTCATCCCTCACCATGAGTGCTCCCGAGTATAGAACATGTAAATTGAAGCCTGAGTCACCCTGCTGTGGACCCTGGCTGGCTTCATCCTCTGTAGTTGACTCTGTTTCTGTTGTAGAGCTACTGTCTACAACAGCAGCCTGAGCAATGGAACCAATATCAATGTCCTTCATGTACACCACTTCGCTCTCAGACATTTTTGGTGGACGATAGAAAATCATGTCTGGGTACCATTCCTGCAGTCTTTTCTTCAGTCTTCTTGCCTGGTAGTTAGCCTTATCCTGACTTTCGCATACTCGTAGGTCATTGAACATCTCACACAACTTCTTCACATGTATAGATTGCTTTCCATCAATGAGTCTTACCTGGATTACTTTATCACAGAAAATGTCAAATGTTGAGTCATAGTTCACTTTCTGAGTTTGGAGTTTACTTTCACTCTGTCTGTGGTATGTGTCATTCACATACTCATAATAACATTTACGGTGATAACAAACTGCCAGCGCCACATAGTCTTTATCCTTAATTGTTGCCATTATTCTCACATCACGTTCATCTCTCCTGTGCTCAGCAGTTTCCCTCAGCTTTCCTCCATCCTGTGATTCTGCCAGGGGCAACTGATCACGTTGAGATTTTCCTTTGACATGGATGAATTTGTCTTTTTTCTGGCATATCACACAAATTCTTGGCAGTACACCAGCTTATTTGCCAGCCACCCTTTCTACAGAGGTTCTGAGGGATTTTTTTATGTATTTTGTGGTATGAGTGCCCCTCTTCTTCTAGTCCGCCCACCACCTCACTGGCTCCAGCAGAAACTGCAGTAGTGCTGGCTTCTGATTTCCTTTTCCTGGCTTCAGCGCGTTTTATATGATCCTTGTTACAAAACGACGCATAGCAGAACCGGTGACAGCCGGCATCCGCAGGAGGATCAGTCATTGGCAGCAGTTTCATAATTTGATCAGCCAGCAAACGGCATTTGTTGATAGTTTCACTATCTGTGGCATCGCACCAAGCCTTCACACACTCGCATACCTTAAGCCAGCTCTTATCTGTGAATTGCGTCACTTTCTCATCTTCCTCTCTGCCCAAGTGTATGAAACAACACATATTTGGTTGTTGAAAGACCAAAAATCACTCAAAATCACACGACAATCATGGGCGCCGCCATCTTGATTTGTTGTTTCCTGGTCGTTTCCTCCGTGATTACAAGCATGCCACGCCCACTTCACGGCAGTAATTTCAAATGGTAATAACTGTCGGTGTGTCAACTTGTGCATATGGAAACAAGTAGGAATTTCAATGGTGTGTTCTCATTAATGTACAGGGTGAATTTCGTTTAGATTGGTGATCTGCACAACAAAACTGAACGAACCGACCCACCTCCACATGACCTAGAAGGGGAGCTGAGAAGACTGATATCAGAGCTCTCAGCATGCAAGAGGACTGTAGGGTGAAGGAGAAGCACCGACAGAGAGAGAGTCACAAGAGTTGGTGCAAGCGAGAGCCTTCCTTCATCGCTGGTTTACTTCTTCGTTGGCTTCCAGCCTTCCATCCTGCACACCACAGTCAAAGGAAAGTACTTGTCTGCAATTTTAATGTCCATATAAGTGTGATCTGTGGTGCCTAGTGTGGGTTAGGTTTTATTTATTTATTATTGTTGTTGTTGTACACAAGTTTGCGTATTCCCTTCTCACTCTTTGTGTCTGTTGATTTGCATGGTTTGTTTCAAACTGCTCGTCTTGTCCACATTTTTCCCCCATATGCATTACGAGCAAATACCACCTGTCATATCACTGATGGGGAGGGAGGAGGAGAGAGTGGGGATGGGGGAGGGTGGGGGAGAAAGAGGGTGGAGGGAGGTGGAAAGAGGTGGAAGGAGGGGTAGAGGGGGGAGGGAGGGGGAAGAGAGAGGGAGGGGAGAGGGAAGGAGAAGAGAGAGGGGAGGGGATAGAGAGGGGGGAAGTGAGGAGGGGTGGGGAAGCAAGGAGAGAGAAAGAGAGAGGAGAGAAAGAAAAGTGAGAAAAGGGGGGGGAGAGATAAGGGAGCGGTGGGGGAGCTAGAAAGGGGGGAGAGTGACATGTCACCACATGTCGCGATATACAGTACTCCAGAATGGAAGTGCACAAGGAGGGGGGTGGGAGCGACATAAAAAAGAGAGGGAGGGAGAGAGAGAGGTGAGAGGGGAAGGGGGAGTTAGCAAAGATAATGCTTTGTTATGCTTTGTGACCGTACACACACAAATATATACGTACACACACTTGTATCTTTACACAGGCATTTCCCTATTTTCATCATAGATGCATTGCTGGAAGACATTGTTTAAATCGAAATCATGGAAATCAAACCTCAAAATCCCATTGACGAAATATATTGAAGGTGGAATGCATTCCTTACAACAAAAAAACTTGAGCATAAATTTTTCAAAGAGAAAATGAATTTAAATATTACAAAAAAATACAATACATAGGGGTCTGGTCATGTTTTTCCTGTGCAGCACAACGCTAAGAGTAGCATCATTGACTGACTGAGGGTGTGGCAGTGCTCTCCCCCTCCCCCCTAAAGATTGGAGCAGGAATTTGGCCAGGATGCAGGGATAGCTCCCCAACTCTTCACGAAGGACACATAATGAAGGGATCCTTTAATGTCCACCAATTAATTTTGGCAGGTGTGACGCCCAGTTTAACATCCATCTTAGGGATGGCACTCACATTGATTAATCGCACTGCCTGTGAAACCCCGAGATGACAGTTTTCGCTGGGTTGAGATGCAAACCCAGGCAAGACAGCTAAAAGCGAGTGTGCGTACCTCTTGGCCATCCTGCCATAGTGTGGGGATGCATGGTGTTGATAATTCGTCAGAGGCTCAGGGTTGTCTGTCCATTTCTCCATGTCTGACAACAACACGAGAGGACAAGCTGGCTTCTTCTTTGCACTTCTTCTTGGTGATGGAGTGCTGATGTTAATGTGAGTTGAAGATGTTGATGCTGTTGGTTCATCAGCTCGAAGCCTTTCAACCATCTGGAAGAACCTAAAGAGAATCTTCTGCTCTGCTTTACTTCTTTTTTTTCAGTAAGCATTGCTTTGTAGTCACTGAAAACATTTCCCAATTCTCTCTTGAACTCATTGGTCACTGGTCCCGTTGCTTTACTCATATTAATCCTCCCGTTATGAGAATCGTTCTTTTAATTCGATCTTCAATTTAATCTATTTTGCCTTCCTAACTCGGGGGATTTCCCAACGGAGAACCCAGTCGCGGTCACCACACCCACTGCTCATGCCGCGAGAGCCTTCACATCCTTCGTGGTGATCCCGCAGCTTGATTATTTTTATTGCACTCAATGAAGTTACACTTCAGCCACATTCCTTAATCTTTTCTTCACTGAATATAATTGTCTGAACAGCAGAAAAAGCTAGTTTAATGCTTTGGCATTTTCACATTTTCTTGCATAAATATCAGAAAGTGGGGAGGAGGGACACCTGAGCTCCTGACCACATACAAAGCTTTCATCCGCAGCCTGATGGAGTACTGCTCTACCCTCTGGGCTGGTGCGCCTGTCTCACTTTTCTCCGCTCCACGCTGTGGAAACCAAGGCATTGAGGATCATTGGTATCTCCCGCGATGAAGCTGAGTGTTTGGGTGTCTCACTCCCTCACAGCAGGCAGGACGGTGGTCGCTCTGTCTTCTTCCATCTCCTCTCTGGCCTCACCCCCGACCGCCCCCCCCTGCTCCATCTGCGATATGTACCCCTATATTTCAGCAGGGCACTCAAAATCCCCCAGCAACCCCCTTCTGGTGGTGAAACTACCAAAATCAAGACACACTGTTTCAGAGGTGGGAAAAAGAGGAATGAAAGAATGAAGGTGAGCAAACTCCCATACACTTTTCAATCCCACTCTTCCCTCCAGGTCTTCAAAACAGCTGTTCACTACCATCTCTTATCTCACCCCATCCAAAACCATGATCTTTTCCACCCCGTTAATCCATGCCAAACTAGTCTCCTTCAAATTCCCTGCTTTCCTTCCTGAAAGTCCCTGTAGTGTCCATCTTGTTTACCCAGTGTACCCCAACCCCATCCCTCTCCCTTCCACAGATCCCCTAATGTCTGTTCCTCACTGTTTCGTGCTTCCCTCTCCCACCCCTTGTCTCCTGCTCCCTTTGCTATATGTTCTGTATGTTAGCTCTTATACGAGCCTCGATATTGTATACAAAAAAAGGAGGGAGCACAACCTTGCTTTATGTAAATATGCTTCGTTATAAGAATCGCTAAATTCTTCAAATTTTCAGATTTCACTCCAGATTTCGACACTTAATTAGTTCACGAGCCCGATCCTCAAATCCAAAGACAGATTTTGACGATACACTTGAATTAGTCCATGAGAGGCCATCATGGAAAATTGCATCAAATAATGCACAAGATCGCTCCAAGCTCCTAATTTGAAAACTATAGCACCTACAAAAGTGATGTATGCAGAGATTCGAAGGTATGAAGATTAGGCATTCGATTATATGAATGAGGAAAGTGAAAAATTAATTTTTAGTGCTTTATCATGCAGAAACCATTGTGGCCTGTTCCAAGTCAAGGCATTGTTCAGCAGGCAGAAAAAAAAAATAGCAGCTGAAGACCCCTGCAAGGTGACAGCGGGTTGACTACAATTATGCACCACCATCTTGGTAAGCCTTTTTTTGTTTTTTGATGATGAGATCCCCCTACATTATCTTCAAAAGAGGTGGTTAAATTTGCCCAAATACCCAGTTTTCATAAATACACTCCCTTGGAGTTCCCTTTGTGTGTAAGAAAAGTTTTAGACCACTAGGTTTCATGGTTTTGGAGTTATGGAGGCGACACACACACACACACACACACACACACACACACACACACACACACACACACACACACACACACACACACACACACACACACACACACACACACACACAAATCAATAATTAATTAATCAAAAAATTTAAAACACCATTTTTGCCAAAGCAAATCTTCACTTTTGTCCCCAAATATTGGCTTCTTAGCTCAAATGACAGCTGAGGTATTGCCCAGACAAACAAACAAGAAAACGGAGTGAGTACTCCCTTCCTTTGGCGTCTGGTGATTACGTCATGCATCGCCTGGATATGGCATTGGGAAGGAACGGTGTACAAAAATACTGTTTTTGCCAAAGTATATCTTCACGTTTCTCCCCAAATATCAGCTTCATAGCTCAAATGATTGGTGAGATATCGCCCGGACAAACAAACAAACAAACAAGAAAGAAAATGGAGTGAAAACCGAGTACTACTCCCTTCCTTTGGCACCCAGCAATGACGTCACGCATAACCTGGATATGAAATTGGCAAGGAGCGGTGTACAACAGCATACCTAAACCACCAACATTTCAGCCGCATCTGTAACTTTTTGAAAATTCAGTAATAATCGAAAAACGAATAATTAATCAATTAATTGATTCATCAAAAAAATCAAAAATACCATTTTATAGCCAAATCACTTCTTCGATCTCATACGAGCCTCGACAATGCATACAAAATAAAATCACTTGGTCACCATCATGTTCTAATATCAGCTTCCTAGCTCAAAATATGCCTGATGTATTGCCAGGATGAGAAATAAAATAAATAAGTTGTGAATAAATCGATAATTAAGTAATTAATCAATTCATTGATTGATCAAAAAAAAATTTCAAATACTGTTTTTTACAAAGCACATCTTTACTTTTTCCTCAAATTTCAGCTTCCTAGCTCAAAGGATGGCTGAGACATCGCCCGGACAAACAAACAAACAAACAAACAAGAAAGAAAACGGAGTAAAAATCGAGTACTCCCTTCCTTCAGCGCCCGGCGATGACATCATGCATTGCTTGATATGGAACCGGGAAGGACCGGTGTACAAGAAAGAAAACAAGAAAACAAACAAGCGGTGTAAAAATTGAGTACTCCCTTCATCGCCCAGCAGGGACGTCATGCATTGCCTGGATATGGAATTGGGAAGGAGCAGTGTACAACAAACAAACAAACAAACAAATGGAGTAAAAACTGAGTAATCCCTTCCTTCGGCACCCGGCGATGATGCCATGCATCGCCTGGATATGGAAATGGGAAGGAGCAGTATACAATAAACCTTAAAAAAAATTAAAAAGGGAAGAAACATGTTCAAGCCATCTGCCTCCCATGCGTGTGCCATTAATTCTGGCTCATTTTGATGACCTTGGAGAACGGAAAAGAATAAGAATTGACTACAATGCAGCATAAGATAGAAACCATTCGGCTGTTTCCTGGGACAAACGATCCCAGCGCAGTGGCACTGTGTTAATGGAGCACCTCACGTGAAATTATCTTTCTTAATACTGTCATTATTATCATTATGTACCACTATCATCGTGATGTACCATTATCATTACCATTATGATTTCAATAGTATGTATTTAATAGACCTACTCACATTCTGTGATTACAAACAAACAGCCAAACGGCCCCAAATGCAATACACTCTGCTCTGGTGAGAGTAATTACTCAGCAGGAACTGGAGAATGTTTTCGACAAGTTGGAAAATCATATTGAACGATGTGTTATGAAAGATGGTGGTTATGCTGAAGCCAAAAATTTAAACTGTATTAAATAGAAACTTGATGAATTATGCTTTCATGCACCATTTAGAGTTTCTTTCTGTCATGTGTGCCTCAAACGTTATAAAAGTTCAAAGTTGAAAATGACTTTATGGACACCCTGTTGAATAGCATTCAATGTCTGTGTGTCAGTTTTGGATCTTCTCTCAAACCAATGGTCGCACAAAGGTGACAGCCAATGGATTAGTGGTTCACAGAAGGCAACACTCTTCTAATCCGGAAATCTTAAGAAACCCATCGACCCAACAACATACAAACTTTTAACAGGTATAATCACCGATGCAATTTACGACCACCTCACTCAACAAGGGGTTTTAGAGGCACAGCAAAAAGGATTTAAAAGAGGATGATATAGAACAATAGACCATTTTTTGTGAAACAAGAACATACTCGAAAATTGCAAGCTCCGACAAACCAACTTATCCACAGCCTGGATAGATTACAAAGAAGCCTTTGATAGTGTACCACATTCATGGATTACAAAATGCATGCAAGAATACAAAATTGACCCACAAATAGTCACACTGATTGAGAAAGCGATTATGCTCTGGAATACAACGCTGATATACCTTACTTGGAAGGAATGATTGAAATCCCAGGAGTAAAGATATGACATGGTATCTTACAAGGTGAGAGCCTTTCCCCCCTCCTGTTTTGCCTGGCTCTGGACCCAATGAGTAACCTCATCTATAAACAAGGACGGATACAATCTAACATGCAACAGAAAAATGACCACATAAACAAGAAAAATGACACGTCCACTGTACATGGATGATCTAAAACTCCTCATACCGAAGAATAAGAAATTGGCAGATCAACTGACAGACTCGGAGGACATCCAAATGGAGTTTGGTCGTGACAAATGTGCTAAATGCACATTTGTGCATGGAAAAACAAAAAGAGCAGACAACATCTCAATTGATCAAAATACAACAATACAGGAAGTAGAAAACGAAGCATCCTACAAATACTTTGGAATTGAAGAAGGCTCCAAGATACAACACAAAAAAAATGCGAAAAATAATCAGCAAAGAGTACCTCCGCAGAATAAGACTAATTCTGAAGTCATCCCTATCTTCAAGAAACCAAACCAAACATATAAACCAACTTGCAGTACCAGTATTACAATACAGTCAAGCAATTATAAACTGGGCACAATTGGAGATCAACACCTTAGACGTCAAAACGAGGAGACTTTGAACTATTCACAAGATATTCTACAAAAACCAATGCATACCGAGGTTGAACTTACCGAGACGAGGAGGAGGAGGTGGTTTGATGGAGGTTAACCAAGTGCACAGAACATCGTGTATAGGACTAGTGGAGTGTGTGAAAAGCTCAACAGACTATCAGATGAAATTTGTACATGAGCAACAAAATCTACACCTCCAGGTAAGCAACAATGATCTTTAGCTCACAAAGCTGCTTACATGAGTCTTTATACATAAATGATGAAGGTTGAACAATGGAGGTTGTAGTGATTTAACTTTCCTCCCTCCCCAAGGGAGTGTTCTGTCTTGGGGTGAGGAGTCCTTGTTAAGACAGCCGACGCCCGCAGGAGGGGGGGGGGGGGTGTTCTTCCAAGACTGCTTCTCATCACATTATAATAATATAATTATAATATTACAATAGCATAATATTAATGTTATTACATAACAATAACCCCCCCCTCCAAGGGGTTTTTTTTTTCGTGCGATATTGCACCCCCCAACCTTCATGCAAGTAAATTATATTTTTGGGACACTTGATCTAACGTCATGCATGGCCTGATCCTATCAGTGACCTGATTTAACATGTTATAATGTGATGCATGATCTGATCTCCTTCCAATGACCTATAAACAATAGTAATAGTAATAATTGGCAATAATAATAAGGACAAGCCGGTAGGCAGCGATGGGTCGCTGAGCATGGAAACTATAAGATATAGAGCAAAATGGATGTCATATAGCGGATAGGGAATCACCCTAAGATTATGCATATCAAATCTCATCCAGTTCCATCTACTGATAACTACTCGGTATCCATTTGAATGAAAAGTACTGAAAATGCGGTTTGAAATCAGAAATCCACAAAGTTCGAGGGGGTGCTGTGGGTGAACAAAGATCTAAATCGAAAATCCGGCTTGATCGTTTGTGCACAATGTATTCCAGACGATTAGTGTGAATTTTCATGACCATAACCCTAAGAGGAGTAGTATTTGGTGCGAAGGCACCTCCAGCTCTCGCATATTATCGATTTTTGCACTAATTGACCTTTGACCCCTGACCTAAGCGAAATTGGTCAATATGTCCTGAGGCAAAGTTGTAGTACTCATCGAGTACCATGAACCTGCAAAGTTTCATTCGTATCGATGCACTCACCTGGTCGCTAGGGGGCCTTCAATTTTTGCAAATTTTCGCGCATACCCTAATTGTAGGGGGAACTGCGGGTAAAGTATTCCATATATCACAAAAACCGGAATATATTTGATAGAGCATCACCTGTAGATCATTTGTGCCAAATTTCATAACCCTACGTGGGATAATGGCTTTCGGAATTGATTTCGCGTGAACGGTACCGATTTTGAAGGTTTTTCAGTTGTTGCTGGGGAACCAAAGCGTCCCTAGCAACCATCACAATTTCCAAAGCACTAGGTCATAAGATGTACTTACCACCTGAGTTTGGTCAAAATCCGCCCACGTTTAATATCAATTATGCTGATGACAAATGAACAAACATTCAAACAGACAGACAGAATTACTGACAATAAGGGTCACCTATTTCGGCGACCCAATAAAAACATAACTCCCCCCTGTTGCTCCCGTGGTGAGCGGGTGTACGAGTCCCAATAATTTGCCATCTTTTGGCTTCACCAAGTCTTCGATGAGCGACATAGTAATGCAGTCCGCCAATGGAGGTACGCAACTATAAAATCACATTCTTCAAACCTTGCCAAGGTGAAAGCATTTTTGCTTCTTTTTTTTCCAAGTTGTGCTGGGTGTACAAAATTGCCTTCGTCTCATGATTAATGGAAAACCCAGCCTGTGCATGGAGGGTTGTTTCATGAAGGTTTGAAAGAAAATTTGAATTTGATTCAATATTTCCTTTTCACAAACAATACCATTTTGTAAGCAAGCTTAACTATCTTGCCTGTGTATACTTTTTCAGTATGTTTTGCAGAAAGTGCAACTTTTACATTGTTTATCTCTCGCTCATCTCGTCCATTGAATCATTTCAACGAGTTAATCATTTAACAGCCTTGTCTCTCTGTTTCAGGATCTTGTGGAAGTACATTCTGACAACCTTGTATGTGGGAGAAAAATGCAACTGGTTCAGTATATTTATGCCAGCTGGCAGGATAGTCTCGCCTGGAGATATGTCTGAACTCATGTCTGAGATATGTCTGAGATATGCACACTCATGTCTGAACCGTCATCTCTACTCAGCCATAAACTGTCATCCTGGTGTTTCTCATACCAGTCGAGGCTTCAATGTGTGCTATCCCTCAGATGGAGTTAAACCCAGGCATCCCATCTACTAGCATTGGTTGGTCGACTTTAAAGATCCCACAGTGTCCCCTTCACAAAGAGTAGGCAAGCTATTTCCAGCATCCTGAACGAATTATAAACTTCTGCTCTAACCTCCCAGCAATGATGCAAACCTACAACTTCATGCTACATGCAAACTACGACACCAATTATACTTGTGCTGTGGATGATTTAAGGGTCATAAATCACTTTTGTTCTCATACATTACTTACCACGAGCAGATAACCATGGTAAAAATACGATAGAAAAAAAAAAACATTCATTTATTCTTGTGCTGGTTGAAAGAGCTCAAAACTGGGAGATTCAATCAGGCAGGTCTTGAGTCGTTGTATGCACCTGGCACTTAAAGAAAAGAAGAGAGCAAAATGGTTTAACAACTTATCGATATATTCAAATAATTCGACTGGGTAAACTTACGATGTATTATATGAAGATAATTTTCAGCTTAGGAACGAAGTACAGGCTCTCCACAAAGTCTTGTTCCATTTTAAAATTCTTACTACAACCAAACCAAAAGAGATGCAATGATAGTTTTTTTTTTTTGCATTTTGTCACATAATTCATAAAGTTTATTGTGTTCTTCAGCACACCTCAACATGTGCACTTTTAGTGGCACGTAGCACATCCAAGCAATAATCCACTTCAATCCACATGTTTGCAAACATATCCCACATCACACTGCTAATGCAATATTGGTTATCCTTGCACGGGGTGTTTCAATGTCAGCAATATAGGTTTGGAAAACAATCCTTGACATACTCCATTACCCCCATAAGAAGTACAAGAGTGTCAATGTAGGGAAACCGTGAAGGCCAGGGGACTGCCCCACCATGTCCATTCCAATCCATTGACCGGGGAAGTTCTCGGTTCTAAAGTTTGCACTTTCTTCAATTTATATGCGTGAGGATGCAATATCTTGTGTATAACTTTATTTTTATATTATATTTTTCTTGTATGTTTGGATTAATTTGAAGCAATTTTGACTTAAATTTTTTTCCTCCACAAAGAACATTTTCATGTTTCAGGGTGGGACAGACATACAGCATTAGCCTAATATGGTTACGAATCTGGAAGCTATCTGCACACAGACAGTCAGAGTCCCGTAGTTTAGTTATTTCGATAAGTATGTGTTAATAGTTAGAATCCTTCCTTCTGTCTAATGGGAATTTCGTGTGTGCGCTACGAGTTATTTTTTAGTGAGGTTTTCACAACAACAACAACTACTACTACATCCACGACAACAACGCCACCATCCCACATGAGACCGGTCGCCATTGCTCACCTGTTTTCGGCTGAAGGCGTGGGCCGAGCCTTGAATGCCTCAGATCGAGGCTCCATCCCAAGGAAGGGCATGGACCGTTTTCTCCAGCCAATGAACGAAGGTTGAGCATGACACGCACGCCCCAGCCAATCGGGAGGTGACCACGAGTCATCCGACAACCCCTCGTCTAATCAGGAGGCGAGTGGAAGGATAAGAGACCCCGTCCACCTCAGAAGAGTAGAGTGGTTGTCTGGCAAGGGTGCGTTCTGCAGGATCGCGGCGAGTGCGTTCTGCAGGATCGTGGCGATTGCGGTCTGCGGTCTTGGTGAGTGCGGCTTGATCTGGGTCGTGGGTTCGAGTCCCACCGTGGTGTTTTGCATTGGAGCGCTCGAGCTGGGATCCCCATTCCCATCCACGGACTCCGAGCTCCACAAGTGCGGGTCCGGTGAAACCGCACGAGGCGGGGAGGTACCCGGCTCGACCGAGAATAGACCCACGAGGTCCATTTCGTGTGTGTGTGTGTGTGTGTGTGTGTGTGTGTGTGTGTGTGTGTGTGTGTGTGTGTGTGTGTGTGTGTGTGTGTGTGTGTGTGTGTGTGTGTGTGTGTGTGTGTGTGTGTGTGGGCACCGTCCTGTAAGTAGAATTGTTAAGTGCTTTTTCCTTGCTCATTGTACATTGCCTGCCTTTTATTCACGATAACTCTGCTCTGTGTGCTTCCCTCCCTGATTATTATTGTAAAATAACCCCCCACCCCCCCCCCCGTGTTAAATGTACCAGCTCGTTTTCTGTGCTTTCCTTCGTTGGCCGAGCATGGTGCGTGTTGCAAATTGTTAGGGCCGTTCATGCCGTGGATTGTTCATTGGGACCGGCGCAGCTCTGGTAACTCCGCTCGGTTACGCCGGATCCGAATCGGTGCCTGCGACTCGGTCCGGACAGAGTCGGCCGAGGGTGTGGTTTTCCCCGGTAGTTGCACGATGTGGGTACTTAGGTATATTGAAATTAGGCAATTAACCCAACCCCATGCCGTCAAAGTATTGCCGACCACGGTCCGCTAGGGGACCCGTGACCTTCGGACTTATCTGAGAGTCACGACCTAAATTCCGGGTGTTCGGTGGGAGACGACTCCACTGCTCCACTTAGTGGTCGTTTATTGCCACCGACCCCCCAGCCCACAACAAATTGGTGTCAGGAGTGGTATACGAACCCCTCCGCCCCCATAGAAGTGTTACAGGATTCGAACCCACAAAGTTGGTGTTCAGGAGTGCGATTCGGCCCCTCCGCCTCCACGAAATTAACAGGATTCGGATCAGGGGTATACGGAGCAACCCCCCCCCCGTTCTCTCCAAATTACGAGCGTCTAAATTATTCCAAATACGCACCATGGCGGGCCAAAATGAGCTGGAACAGGTGGGTTTAGAGGTAGGTTTGGAGGAGCCGCTGGCCCATGACGAAACCCCCATGCAAGAACTTTCCCCACGATCAGACCCCAAAATGATGAGCGCGGGGGCGGGGCGGCGTAAAAACCCCCTCCCCCCTCCGTCAAAGTCCCCCCCCCCGATTGCTGTCGGGTCCGTGACCGATGGTGGCGGATCGGCTCCACTAGAGCCATCGGGCATCGAACAGTTGATACGGACGATGCAAGCGATGGAAAACAGGATGGGAAACAAAATGGACGCGGGCCAGCGCAAAATGGATGAGATGAAGGGGAATATGGAAAACATGGAAAGCCGCACGGAAAAATTCAAGGAAGTGACAGAGACGCAGGGAATAAAAGAGACGAAAAGCCAGGAACTAACGGAAATAATAAACGAGGTGACAGACGCAGAAAGCAAAATAAGGGGACGAATTGCACGAAACTGAACAGGGACACACACAAGTAGAGTTAGTGAGGGACAATGGGGTTGAGCTGGTGGAATGTATCGGGACCCGGTGTGAGCATCAGGATAGCCTCCCTCAGGAAGAGAGGGAGATGGTATGCTCCCTTGAAGCAGATCGTGGCAAGGTAAGTCCAGTCGAGTAGTGCGAGGTCGACCGGGTGTATGGTGCGAATGAGTACACGCGGAGCTTGGGGGGTATGGAAACCCCGGGATTTGTTGTGGTAACATGAATCCCCGATGTGATTGTCCCGGAGTGTGTGTTGAAATGTGTGCAGAATGCGAGTGACATGGAATGCGTGAGTGTGTGCATGGGAATGGGACATGGACCGAGCCAGACGGGAGATGGGTGTGGCGAGGCTTCTGCACCGTATAAAGTTATTTTGGTAACCGCATCGGGTTCGTGCGACGGCGAGTACGAGGTCCATGGCGCGTTTCGCGCATGGCCCACAGGCGCGCGTCTGCGCGATCGCAATCCGGCGCGAGAACGCTCCACGTCGGATACGAGCCGGCCGCGTGGACGGTGAGATTGTAGATGGCGAGTGTTGTGTGAATTTGGAATGGACGGGTCCACATGCGGGCGCGTGTGTGAAGCTCCATGTGCTGCGCGCCGCGTGTTCTGTTTGCTGAATGCGCGGAGTGGGTTCCTGGGATGATGTGCTCGTGCGGGCCTGCACGGGAAACCACGCAGGTCCGGTGCGCGGGTGACGTCACTGGGGACCTCCGGCATGAGTTATGTGCCCTGTCCTGGGCTCGTACGGGACGCGCGCCGAGCCGCGAGTGCAAAATGCGGCCTTTCCGAGGAGAATTCGGATCAGGAATGCTACACGCCCACTTCTGATCCGTCCAATCAGCAAGCGCGGGGCGGTTTGGCCCCGCCTCCAGGCGCGTCTGTGTGGAATCGAGATATGCAAATTCTAGGATCAGGGGAGACTCACGCCCCTTTTCCTCGGTCCAATGGGCGAGCGTGGCTCCATCCCCGAGCTCGTTCTGATCCAGATATTTGCATATGGGTTCTCCTGCCGGCCTCAAAAGCGCCGAGCGCGAGGCGAATCGGAGAGTCGAGGCAGTTTTAGAAGAGCGGAGAGTGGCAGAAAGGAAAAAGTCGGTTTGAGCAGAGTCGGCCTTGGAAGAGCGGAGAGTGGCAGAAGAGCGGAGAGAGTTTTGGGCAGAGGCAGTTTGGAGCGCGGAGTGGAGTCGGGAGGCGAGGGCGTACAGGTGGTTTGCTGCAGTCGGCTGAGGAGAATTGGGGAAGAGACCGAGGAGCTCGGGTCCGAGGCAAGGGAGACGGAGGTCGGCGACGAGGTCGCGGTGGAATCGCTCGTCACGGGACCCAAGCAAGCCAGCTGTCCTCTTTCCCCAGAGCATCAACAATTCCCCCCCCCCTTTTTTCCCCCGTGCTGAGATAGTGCGAAAAGGGGGCCCGTTCCCACCCCACTCCAAGCAGTGCCAACGAAACCCGTGAAGGAGCACGAAGTCGGGGCACCGCCGCGCTGCCACATTTGCGGCTCATCACAAAGACACGGGTAGGATCCACCCGGTCTCGCGGACCTGACCGCTCTTTCAGGTCCCGTGCAAATATTGGCCCAGAGGCCCCGTCTGCCCCCTTGTCTTTGAGGGTGGCCCTTTCCTTTTGTTTCTGTGTAAACGTGTGTGTGTGGCGCCAGTCTGGTGAAGTAAAACTGTGTAAGTGTTGCCGTGTGTACGCGTAGTCAGTTGTAGATCTGCATTGTTGTGTTTCTTTTGTTGCAATTGCTTTATGTGCATTCTGTTTAATTGTACATGTGTGCTCTCCGCGTGCCGCGGAATAAATGTGCATCATGTTGAACTGTTTTCCCGTTTCGCTTCGTCTTTTCTTGAATTGAATCTCTATCTTGCTTCACGTAAAGGGTTGGTAGTGGGCTTAATATGCCCGATAATTAATCGAACCGTCGAGGCCGACGATAACACCGCTCGGTTATCCCGATAGTACGGAACGAATCGCTTAAGTGGCCCGTGTCCGGAGTCGACCTGCGGCGAGGTGCGATCGCCCGGTCTACCCTCCGCGTGGGTACTTAGGTAGGTCAAGTTTGGCGAACAACCCTATCCCACGCGGGGGGGGGGCAGATTGGCACGATCGCGGTGAGGCCGAAAGGCCCACCCGTGACTAGCTCCCGACGTTAGTCCGAGAGGGTCACGACAGAATTGTCCGTCCGGTGGGCGACGTGCCGCGATTCGAGTTACGTGGCCGTTCGCATGCCGGCGGGCGTGAATTCGCAACACTGGTGTCAGGTCGTGGGACACAAACTCATCCCCCTCCTCTCGACACTGGTGTCGGAGAGCGGGAAAACGGGCTCTCCTGTCTCCAGCTAAATTCACGGGAATCAGTCCAGGGGTGAGAGGAGCGACCCCCGATTCCCTCCAAATTACGAGCGAGCTAAATTAACCCGTTACGAGAAATAAGATGGCGTCTCAAGGCGAGCGGGAGCCGGGGGTAGATATGGATGTAGAATTGTTAGAATCCATGGTCCAGGATGGAATCCCCGTGCAGGAAATGCTGGTTGTACAGGACGAACTTTCCCCCCAACTGAACCCAGAGTTCGAAATGGGCGCAGTGGCTGGGGTGGGGGACGAACGGCCCCCACGTGCGAATTCGCCCACAGATCGGACGATGGAAATGTTTGAGGCATTGATGAGAAAAATGGATGGGAATACGCAACAAATGCACGAAATGAAAACGAAAATGGATACGAATACACAACAAATGAACGAAATGAAAACAAAAATGGATACGAATACACAACAAATGAACGAAGTGAAAACGAAAATGGATACGAATACGCAACAAATGAAAAACGAAATAAAAGGCATGAACGAAAAAATGGAAACAAACATGAAGGAAGAAATGAAAGAACTGCGGGGTGAGATGCAGAACATGGGCCGAAGCCTGCAGGCGGGCATGAAGGCAATAATAGGGGAGTGCGTAATGGCGATGCCACATGTGGGAGCGAACGAGCTGGGAGGGGGTGCAACGGCTGTCAGGCCCGCGGTGGAGGCGGGTGAGGACAAAGTAATTCGGGAGACGTGTTGGGCGAGGGTCGTGACGGTGACCGAGAGGGAAAAAATAAATGGGGAGACCGAAACGTGTGAGACGAGACACGAGGTGACGACAAAGGAAATAAAAATAGTGGAGACAAGGGAGGTAAAGGGTGAAGAGGTGACCGAGTTGGCAGAGACACGGGAGATGGGAACGATAGAGGGAAGACTACACGATGAAGATGGGGTTAGAGACGCAGACACACACACAGAGGTAGTGGAGGACCATGAGGGGGAGCTGGCGGACTGGTTAGAGACCCGGTGCAAGCAGCTGGAATGAGGGGAGGGAGTATGCCCCCTTGAAGCGAGTCACGACCAGGTGGGTTCGGTCGTGCTATGCGAGGTCGAGGGGAGGAGTGCTGTGGACAGGTGCCGGGAAAGCTTGGGGGGTATAGAGGCCCCGGAGACCCTTGTGGGGACACGAATCCCCAGTGTGGTTGTCCCGGTGTGTGTGGTGTCGAGGTGTGTGTTCCCGAGTGTGGCGAAATGCGTGCTGCAACGCACACATAGCGCGGTTGCAAAGGCGTGTGTGAGAGCGACCGGGTGGGTGACAAAGACCCCGTGTGTGGATGAGACCCCAGGTGTGAGAGCGACCCCGTGTGTGAGTGGTGTGGGGGCAAGTGTGCCGAGGTGCGTGCTTCCCAGCACGCCGTGTGTGGATGAGGCACCGCGGGCGAGTGTCACCGCGTGTGCAAGGGAAATGGCATGCGTGAGTGAACGCAGGCCCGTAGCCAGGACTCAGTATAAAGGGGGGCATATGAACTGGATGGGGGGCACAATTATTATATTTAATATTTTTGATAACCCGGTATACTATTGTATTCATGCAGCATTGACACATCTATACTGAGGTTGCCGTCGCATACTAACCAAATTGATCTCAGCTAGATTTAACATGTTCCGATGTTTTTCGCCTAAAATTATTCGAATGCAGGAGAGCCGCAACAAACTGGCACATTCACAATGCAGATATTCAATGATTAGACAATTGGCACCAATTCAGGTGCACTTATACAAGGTGTTGTGAAGAATTGGCATTAGAAAATAAATATACCAGAGACACAATGACTAAACGGGGGAGGTTGGCACCAGAATCAGTGCACTTTGAAATAAGACACAGTAGGCTATGACCTGCGATTATCACGTTAAACTATCAACAGCAAATACGACCAGCCTGAAGATACCACAAGGTCCGCATTTAAAGCAGTCAATTACACAGAGGTAAGGTTATGCACAAAGCACTAGATATGGGATATACGAAGCACCAAACACAACATTTAACTTAAACATCAGAAATACAAAGCAGCCGGCCACGGCGGGTGCTGACCACAACCACACTGCAACCACAACCACACACGCATCACCAGCAGTCACACACACAATCTGAACTCCTCGTATAGTTTTTATACCGCTGCACTCACTGTCAGAAGAGCTGCAGGCGACGCGTCTCGGTGTGGAATCTTCTGAGGACCTTCTCTTTCCATTCATTCAGGCATTTACATGTGAGGTCTCTCTCGAAGGCCAGCTGTACCAGTTGTGCCTTGCGTGCATGGCGCATGGATCGTCGATGGTCAGTGAAGACATTCCTCAATGTTGAGAATGAGTTTTCACACATGGCAGTGGACGCACCAAATGTTAGTCCAAGTCTCATAGCAGTCACTACACTTGGCATGGCTTCCAGCATTTTGTGGTATGTTGAAAGGAGTTTTTGTGTTGTCCATCTCTTGTTTGGCTGCTTTTCTGTCTGTGAGCGAATAAACTGCTTTGCAACCACACACTCTGTTTCACTGATGGTTGACTTTGTTAATGTCATGATGTGCTGGAGCAAGTGGGGATCCAAAAACATGCCATTTTCGGGATTCAAGGCAGCGAGTGAACGGGCGAGTTGTGTGTTGCGCTCACTGAAGCATTGAGTTTTCTCTCCAAGCACAGTGTCAATTGCGCTGTAAAAAACCCTCTGCAGTTCCGTCTTGTCATTGTCGTTGTTTTGTCCTGTAGTCTCCAAAACTACAAACTGTTCCAAGTTCTTATGCATTGTGCATCTCCGTTTTGGTGGTGCAGGTGTAGAAGTGCGAGCATCGTTGGCCTTGTTGCACAGATCAGTGAACTGATCCTCAGAGCGGAGTTTCTTCACGCACTCTGTAGCACTCGCCACCAGTTCCAACCCCGTTAGCAAGTCCATGTCCTCTGCCTGCAAGAGTCTGTTAGGGCCATCTACCAACATCAGCAGTTTTTGTACAAAGATAGCAATGAACATGAAGGCAGGCCCAGAGACTTCCCACAAAAGCCCAATAGCCTCCATCCTCATCTCTGCACCGTCGGCGCGCTCTGCATCAATCTCCGACAGTAAGGATGTGATATCCTTAAAAGATCCTATGATCACAGACACGGTGGCTAAATGTCCCGTCCACCTTTGATCAAGAAGTCGTTTTAACCGCTCACCTTTATACTGTGCAGCAACAGTAGGCTTTCTGAAGAATTTGTACAGGCAACAACAAACCTCGAGGAAATCAGTCACAGCTTTCTCTGCTGCCAGTGCGTGGACAACTACCAGATGGAGTTGGTGATTTAAGCAGTGCTCATAGGGGATTTCTCTTTCCAATATCTCTTGCAACAACTTTTGCACCCCACCGTGCTTCCCAGCCATTACCGAAGCCCCGTCGTACACCTGACTTAATATTTTTGACGTGTCAAGTCCTGTTTTTGTCAGCTCTGCAATTATTAGGTCTGTCAATGTTTTTGCATCTCCAGCGTCGGCCTCCAGCGTCAGCTATTGTGAGTAGACGCTCTATTGCTTCATTTGATGCGGATACAAAGCGAATGATGATTGATATGTTCTCACATTCAGTGGGGTCCCTAGTCCCATCCACCTTGATGGTAAACCACGATGTGCCTACTTCTTCCACGATGGCATCCGTCACAACATTACTCAATGTGCAGATCAGTTCATTCTGCATTTCCGGACTGGTATAGCTTGCGTTTCGTGGGATATGCTTTATTATTTCGGCTAGCTCGGTGTCTTTTTTGAGTGTGTAGTTTAAAAGCGAGAGGAAGAGCCCACTGTGCCCGTCTGACATATCCTCAAAATTATCAAGGCTCCCTCTAAAAGGTATCTGATTTTCGGCGAGAAATCCCACAACATCTATAACAGCAGACACATAGTACCGGTTTTTATTTAGCTGGTCAGCATTGAGGAGTGTGGAAATCTCCTCACTACAATCGATGCGCCTCTCATTCTCCTTCCACCTCAAAACACAAGTTAAATGTTCCTTTGAAATTGCGTGTTTGTGAAACCCCCTGCCTTTCTCAACGGCATGTTTCCAATTCCGGTAGCTTCACACTGTGAAAGTAGAGTCCACTGAGCCACGTGCAGTGTTAACTTCCTACATGGACAGCAGAATGCTGCATCTGTCTGCACACTGTATTCCAGCCATTCATTAGTCTGGTGCCACGAGGACACAAACGAGCGACTCTTGTTCTGCAACAGATGGCCAGGGTACCGCTGTAGAACAACTCGATTTGGTCTCTCACTTCCAAGATCATCGAGAAGCGGTTTGACAGTCACACCCGACCCCGAGGCCGCCGCCGAGCGTGGAAACTCGGCTGCCTGCGCTGGGGCTACAGCCGCAGGGCTGACGTTGCTGGCTTGGCCAGCTTCTGTCGGTATTTCATCGACATGATCGTCTTTTCCTCCTCCTCCTCCAACTTCTCCTTCAACATGTCTTTTATCATCTTCTTCATTTTCGTCGCTTGCATTTTTTCCTTTTCTGAGCCATTTTCATATATCCATCATCCACGTCCTTTTCTCCTGCTGCGAGCTCGTGCTCTGTGATTCGTCCCTCGCGACTCGCGAGATTTGACGGTTGACGGTTTTATTTATTAAATGATCCATCCATCAAAAACAGGTTTTATCTGCATAATTTCAAGTGTACGCACGATTGCAAACACACATATTTTTAATTTTTATTAAAAAATTACTTTTGTAAGATGGAGGGTTGACGGGTTGTGAAGGTCACGTGGTGCACGTACACTTCATCTTTAATAATGTAAATTTATGTCTTTTCCTTATTCATATTATCATATTATGACTGTATTACATTTATAACTAACTTACAACCAATCAGGTAACCTGCTCAATAGGGTCTCCATATCGAATACGCTGATTGGCTATTCCTTAAAACTAAATGATCCACGATATATATATATATATATATATATATATATATATATATATATATATATATATATATATATATATATATATATATATATATATATATATATATATATATATATATATATATATATATATATATATATATAACCACCCACAACATCGACATTCGACACGAGGTCTTGGCTGCTGGCGTTGGTGCTTGCGTTATTATCTTTTATCTTGTGGTCTTGGACTGTATTGTCTTGCCAATTGCTTTTGGAGATGCGCTGGGAAGCGCACACTTATCTCTTGACTGTTAGTTATTCAAAGAAGGATATTATTAAAGAACAGTTTATCCAAGAAGGCCACATTATTCACCACGTTGAACATCTGGAATAAGGGTTTTAGTTCACACAGGTGAACTCTTAAACAGCAAGTTCACAGTGGGCGCTCGTCCTTAAACACTAAGTTGTTCACAGGGTGCAACAGGGCATAAATGGGTGGCGTACAAGTGGGGGGGGGGGTACCAGATGCGCCATGGGGGGGCATTGCACCCAAATTCCCCCCCCCAAGCGACGGGCCTGAGTGAACGGCCAAGTGCAAGGGAGACCGTGTGTGTGAGAGAGCGGTATGTGAGGGAGATGACGGTGGGCATGCGTGAGCATGCAGCCGCGTCTCCCGGTGTGAATGTGATGGAGTGGAGAGCGAGTGTCGTGACACGCAGGTGTGCGTGGGTGGAATGGCGATGACGACGGCGACAGAGGGACAAAAGCCGAGTAGCGGCTGTAGATGTATTGGTAACCGCGCTGGGTTCACCCAGCAGTGAGCGCGAGGTCCGTGCTGTGCAACGCACGAGGCCGCCACGTGCTCGCTTGCGGGAGTGAAGCCCGGTCCGGAAACGAGCGCGGTGAATGTTGCCGATCCCGCGACGGACAAAAGTTTAGGCAGGATAACGGATTTGGACCGGACGGGTTCTCCACGCGGGCGTGTGTGTTAAGCTCCAACGGGCAGAGCACATGTGCTCACGTGGGGAACCCCTCGAGACGTGGGGCTTGTGTTTTTTTTATGCGCCGGGTGACGTCATGGCTGCGTGTATGGTTGGAATCCGGCAGGAGGGTGAATCCCTGCCGGATGGTACCGTCCAAGAGGGACGAGGGACGCGAACAGCTACCATGACGTCACACCAAAGGTGCGCAGCTGTGAATTGCTGCGCTGGTGCGCAGGTTGCGAGTTGCCGCGCTGGTGCTGCGCAATTTAAAAAAAAATAAAAAATTAATGAACAAAAGCAAGCCTCGCTTTCGGGTGAACAGGATTCCTGGGCAAGGGGTGGATGATCGCCTTGGCCAGGGCACAGGATGAAACTAGTTAGGGGGAAGGGTTAGCTTAGTTAGACCGGCTCCATGGGGCAGGGGTAAGTCCTCATGGGGCCCGTGGAATGGATTAGTTAGAGGGATTGTAGTCAGATTTAGGATGGGAAAGTGATTTTTGGATTTGAGGACAGAGACAGACTTTGAATGTGTTGAGGGGACGTAGTTTAGCTACGTAGTGTTAAAAGGAACGTGCTGTAGTGTAAGGGACGACGTGGGAGCACGAGTTAGTTAGGGGATGCAGATAGAAGGATGGCAGAGTTCAGCGGTGTGCGTGTTGAAGAGTTGGTGAGTTGTGTGGAGACATGTTGAGTGAGTGAGGCCAGCGGGTCTGTGTGTATGGAGTGAATGGGGAATGCATGGTGCGATGAGTGATTGGGGGGAGGAGTGACTCCCGCCCAAGGGACCCCGGGGTCAGTGTAGAGTGAGTTAGCTGGGTTGGTTAAATTTACCAAATGGAGGTCGTTTTGCTGTTGGTGGGGAAGTAGGCTCGATACCCGTTTGGAGGGGTGCAGGAGCCCTGTTGACGGGCTGGGAACGTGGCTGTGAAAGGTGAGTATTGCTGAGTGGGTACCCCGGGCACCAGGCTAGTCGGCCGTAGTAGGCCAAGGGCCCATGGGGGAGGGGGGCGGGATAGCGTAGTGGGCACGGGTGCGCCCGCATGGTGCGGGGGCCCGGGGCGCCATAAGCCACGTGGGCAGTGTTGTGGGCACGGGTGACCCTCGGAAAGGGGCTCGGGAAGCCAGCCTGCCATGTGTGCGTTTCAGGGGAGTCGCCATGGAGGGCACTCCCCGGTGTTTAGGGAGCTGGTAGGCTCGGAGGCAGTGTAGTGCCCAGGGGTGCCATCACTGGAGAATCGGCAGAGGGTCGTGCCTGCCAAGGGGAGCCACGCGTCCCAGCCATGAGACCGTGTGAGGGCACGGAAAGAAAATTGGGGGGCGAGGCCCGAAATTGTGAGGACACCAACACAGGCGACGGGAATCTGGGTTTTTAGAACCAATAGCTTAAGCGTGAGGCACTTGTTGAAAGCCCCGGGGTAGTTTAACATTTAAATGGATAGGGTAGATTAGGAAGTGTACCCCTCCGCACCATCCATCCCTTCGCTCTCGTTGTGGGCCACTGGACCCACTTTGGGTTCGATCGCTAAAGTCTGGGGAGGCCATCCTGAGGCTTGAATTGGGCCTCGACACAAGACGCTAGCCCTCCCTTGTTCCCCTCCGGGAAGGGAACGTAGGGGATGGGAGTAGGCTAGGGGACGATAGGTTAGCCGAACAAGGACGATAAAGGGGGTTAGGGGACGAATTATAGTGGGAGAAAGGAAGAAAAATTTTTTTTTTAAATTAATTGGGGCTAAATTGGGTTTTACAAATTAAGGGAGTGGGTATGTACAGTGACAGGCAAAGGCGATAGGTTGGGAGGGAGACCGTAGGGTAGGTCAGAGCCCGCCTTCCGAGTGGCCAGCACCACCACACTCCCTCCACCAACCTCCATCTCAAGGCGAAAGGCAGGCCAGCTTCATCTGCTGGCTGTGTTACTTCAAGGCCTGTGCCGGCCAGATCGTCTGCCGGCTGTGTTTGCCTGCAGCGGCCCTGTTCTGCCGGCTTTGTTTGCCTGCTGCCTTTGCCATGCCATGCCCACTGCCCCTGTTCACCAGGCCCGTTCAATTTTGCTTCCCCCCCCCTGTTCATTTCCATGTGCGCCAGGATCAAGGCAACAGTTTGCAAGCTGGGAGAACTGCCCTGTTGGCAGCTACAACACGGGCCTGCAGTGGCGGCCCGTGCACCGTGTTTGCGTCCATCCATTCATCAATTCATCCATCCATCCGTTGTGTTCATTGCGTATGCCACTTGAGCTGGCACGGAGGCTGCGTTTGTGCAGCCCCTGCACCATTTTGTTGCTTGCGTCAGTGCCTGTTCAGTGTTCTGCAGGGACAGCGTTGCAGGCAGCCGCACTAGGAGACTGCGCTTGTGCAGCCCATGCACCGTTGTGGTTCACTGGGTTCATTTTAAAAAGGGAAGGCCTTGGACTGCGTGTGAGCAGCCGCCCACGTTCCCTGTCACCTGCATTGCTTGAGCCAGAGACTGCATGCGAGCAGCCTGGCTCCCTGCTAACTGCTTTCTTTTTGCAGAGTCCATTGATCCTGGGCCATGGTTTCATGTAAAATTTGTAAGTTAAGGTTTCGATGTACTGTACATATGAGTGCGCCCCCGGCATGTCTGTCTTAGCGCCGGAAATTTTATTTAAGTCGTCTGTGTGAGTGGGTTTGTTTAGTTAGTTACTCAGCCCTCAGGTTATTTATTTTGGGGACACGAATACCATGAATGTCGCACTCAGGGATCCGTAGGTAAAACGTACTAGGGGAGAACTACACATGATGGCACACGAAAATTTGACGACTCGGGATGAGTCTGTAAAAAGGGGAGGGGGTAGAGTTGCGGTTGAGGAAATTTGCAAACCACCATTCAGGTCCCGTAGGTGAGATATCTCTGTAAGTACGTGTAGTTAGCCCAAACCCGTTGTTTAGAGGGAATAAATGTGATTCATTCGGGCTGCGACGCTTTGAGATAGTCGTTTTTCTGTTCTATCTATATTTTAAACCAACCACGTCTCAACCGCCATCACACAACAACCACCAACCACAACGCCGCTTCACAACAACAACAACGCCAACAGCCACAATCTTTACCTTCACAACTCGCTCCCGCAAACATCGCATCACCGCCATTCCAAACGGCACCATAAACCCTCCACCACCTTCACCTCTCTCCTTCTGCGGCCATTCCCGCACCACCTGTGAGCACTGAGCGTCGGGCTGTCCTGGGCTCGTACGGGACGCGCGCCGAGCCGCAAGTGCAAAATGCGGCCTTTCCGAGGAGAATACGGATCAGGAATGCTACACGCCCCACTTCTGATCCGTCCAATCAGCA
>NC_140965.1:12400690-12563190 GCF_056783735.1 Eptatretus burgeri | reverse complement strand
TATATATATATATATATATATATATATATATATATATATATATATATATATATATATATATATATATATATATATATATATTGTTGTAGTTGACGAAATTCGCAAACCACCATTCAGGTCCCTTAGGTGAGATATCTCTGTAAGTATATGTGTAGTTAGGCCCAAACCCGTTGTTTCGAGGGAATAAATGTCATTCAGTCGGGCTGCGACTCTTCAGGATAGCCGTTTTTCTTTTACTATCTTTATTTTGGACCAGCCGCCATTACTACCACCACCAACCACGTCTCAACAGCCATCACACAACAACCACCAACCACAACGCCGCTTCACAACAACCACCAACCACAACGCCGCTTCGCAACAACAACCACCAACCACAACGCCGCTTCACAACAACCACCAACCACAACTCCGCTTCACAACAACAACCACCAACCACAACGCCGCTTCACAACAACAGCCACGACCTTTACCGTCACAACTCGCCACCATCGCATCCCCACCATTCTCGCGCCACTTGTGGGCACCGATACTGGACTCGTGTAGGGCGCGCACCAAGCAGCGTGTTCAGAAACATCACAGACTTTCCGAGAAAAACGGATCAAAAATGACTCACGCCCACTTCTGTTCCATCCTATCGGCGAGCTGGGGCGATTTGGCCCCGCCTCCAGGGCGTTGGAGTGAGGACGCTATATGCAAATTGATGGATCAAAAAGCATTCACGCCCACTTTTCCTCGGTCCAATGGTGAGCCAGTTAGAGGTGAAGGGTCGGAGGTAAAGGGTCAAAGGTGGGGGAGCAAGGGCACGGGGGATATAAACGGCCGCGCTCGCCAAACAGTTGGCAGTTGTCAGTTCGGAGGGGAGAAGTCAAGAGTGAAGAGTTGGGACGAGCCAAGAGAGGAGACGGAGAGGGCGATTAGACGGAGCTGTGGAGAGGTGGCGGCGGCAACGATTAGACGGAGCTGTGGAGAGGTGGCGGCGGCGAAGGCGGACGAGGGGGTGCTCGCGTCGGTGCCGGGAGCTGCAGAGGGAGAGGCCAGCAACGCGACCGAGGTCGAGGAGGAGATGCTCGTCGCAGGACCCGAGACAGGGTGATATCCGCCATCCCCCGAGCATCAACAACCCCCCTCCTGTTTCCCCCCCCCGCGCTGAGATAGTGCGACAAGGGGGCCCCTTTCCCACCCCCTACCAGACACTGTCCGCGAGGCCCGCGGAGTTGAGGTGCCACCGCCACTTTGCGTCTCATCATCAGACGGTAGGCCCGACACGGTCTTGGCCCCAGGCCCGCCTACCCCCTCATCCTTGAGGGTGGTCCTTTTCTTTTGCTTTGGGTATCTGTGTTGTCGGCGCCGTCTGTGAAGTAAAATTGTATAAGTGTTGCCGTGTGCTCGGTAGTCGGATAGCTCTGCATTGTGTTTCTCTTTTATATTTGCTTTTTGTGTAATATTGTGTTTCTTCTCCTTTTACATGTGCTTTTGGTGTAATTGTATATGTGTGCTTCCCGTTCATCGCTAAATAAATGTGAGTTATGTTGAACTGCTTTCCCGCTTCGCTTCGTCTTTTCTTTCATTGAATCTCCATCTTGCTTCACGTAAAGGGTTGGTCGTGGGCTAAAACGCCCGATAATTAATCGAACCGTCGAGGCCGACGAATAACACCGCTCGGTTATCCCGATAGTCCGGAACGGGTCGCTTAAAGTGGCCCGTGTCCGAAGTCGACCTGCGGCGAGGTGCGATCGCCCGGTCTACCCTCCGTGTGGGTACTTAGGTAGGTCGAATTTGGCGAGCAACCCTATCCCACGCGGGGGCCGATTGGCACGATCGTGGTGAGACCGAAAGGTCCACCCGTGACTAGTTCCCGGCGTTAGTCCGAGAGGGTCACGACTGGATTGTCCGTCCGGTGGGCGACGTGCCGCGATTCGAGTTACGTGGCCGTTCGCACGCCGGCGGGCGCAAATCCGCAACACTGGTGTCAGGTCGTGCGATATAAACTCATCGCCCTCCTCGCGGCACTGGTATCGGAGAACGGGAAAACGGGCTCTCCTGTCTCCAATTAAATTCACGGGAATCGGTCCAGGGGTGAGAGGAGCGACCACCGATTCCCTCCAAATTACGAGCGAGCTAAATTAACCCTTTAAGAGAAGCAAGATGGCGTCTCAAGGCGAGCGGGAGCCGGGGGTATTAGAAATGGATGTAGAATGTGTAGAATCTATGGCTCAGGATGAAATCCCCGTGCAGGAAATGTTGGTTGTACAGGAAAACGAACTCGCCCAACTGAACCCAGAGCCCGAAATGGGTGCGGCAGCGGCCGCGGTGTATGACACCTCCCCTCCCCCTCTCCACCAAAACCCTTCCCCAACCACTGCCGAAACGGCTCACCCAAGCGCATCCGACATGGCCCAGCTATTCACCATGCTGGCAAAAATGAATGCGGAAATGACAGCGAAGATAAATGCGGATATGAAAAACGAAATGAAAGGCATGATCGAAAAGATGGATGCAAACACAACTGAATTTATAAACGAAATAAAAAGCATGAACGAAAAGATCGATGCGAATACACAGCAAATGAAGGAAGAAACGAAAAAGCTGCGGGGTGAAACGCAGAACATGGGCCGATGCCTGCAGGCGGGCATGAAGGCCGTGACCAGGGAGATAAAAATGGTGACTCCACGTGTGGGAGCGAACGAGCTGGAAGGGGGTGCAACGGCTGTCGGGCCCGCGGTGGAGGCGGGTGAAAAAATAATTCGGGGGGCGTGTTGGGCGAGGGTCGTGACGGTAACCAAGAGGGACAAACTAATTGGGGTGACGGAGACGTGCACGAGGGAGATAACAAGGGAAGAGACAGAAATAATAGTTGAGACAAGGGAGGTAAAGGGTGAAGAGGTGACTGAGTTGGCCGAGACACGGGAGATGGGAACGATAGAGGGAAGACGACACGACGAAGACGGGGATAGAGACGCACACACACACACGGAGGTAGTGGAGGACAATGGGGGTGAGCTCGCGGACCGTGCAGGGACCCGGTGCGAGCAGCGGGATAGCCTCCTCCAGGAACGAGGGGAGGGAGTATGCCCCCTTGAGGCGAGTCACGACCAGGTGAGTTCGGTCGTGCTTTGCGAGGTCGAGGGGAGGAGTACTGTGGACAGGTGCACGGAGAGCTTGGGGGGTATAGAGGCCCCGGAGACCCTTGTGGGGACACGAATCCCCAGTGTGGTTGTCCCTGTGTGTGTGGTGCAAGGCGTGAGTGCGTCCCCGTGTGTGGAAGCGACCCCGTGTGTGAGTGGTGTGGTGGCGATGGTGCCGGAGTACGTGCTTCCCAGAACGCCGTGTGTGGATGAGGCACCGTGTGTAGAAGAGGCCGTGTGTGTGGATGAAACGGCCAGTGTGGATGAGGCACCGCGGGTGAGTTCCCCCGCGTGTGTGAGTGAGGCACCGTGTATGAGTGAGGGACGGTGTGTGGATGAGGAACCGCGGGTGAGTGCCCCCGCGTGTGTGAGTGGTGTGGTTTGTGTGAGGGAAATGGCACGAGTGAGTGGAAGGCCGCGAGTGAATGGAGCACCACGTGTGAGTGGTATGGTTTATGCAAGGGAGACCGTGTGTGTGAGAGAGCGGTATGTGAGGGAGATGTCGGTTGGCATGCGGGAGCACGCAGCCGCGTCTCCCTGTGTGAATATAATGGAGTGGAGTGTGTGCGTCGTAACACGCGGGAGTGCGTGTGTGGAATGGCGACGACGGCGACATGTGAGGAAAGAAAGCCGAGTAGCGGCTGTAGTTGTTTCGGGGACCGTGCCGGGTTCACCCAGCAGTGAGCACGAGGTCCGTGCTGTGCAACGCACGAGGCCCCCACGTGCTCGCTTGCGAGAGTGAAGTCCCGGTCCGGAAACGCCAGCGGTGGATTTGCCGATCCCGCGGACGGACAAAGTTTAGGCAGGATTACGGATTTGGACCGGACGGGTTCTCCACGCGATCGTGTGTGTTGAGCTCCAACGGGCAAAGCACATGTGTTCGCGTGGGGAACCCCTCGAGACGTGGGGCTTGTGTTTTTTTTATGCGCACGGTGACGCCATGGCTGCACGTGGGGTTGGAATCCGGCAGGAGGGGTATCCCTGCCGGATGGTACCGTCCAAGGAGGGACGAGGTACACGTGCAGCTGCATGACGTCACGGGCAGGTGCAAAGTGCGCGAGCTGTGTTACCGCGCTGGTGCTGCACAATTAGGAAAAAAAAAAAAAAAAAAGCAAGCCTCACTTTCGGGTGCACAGGATTCCTGGGCAAGGGGTGGAAGACCCCCTTGACCAGGGCACAGGATGGAAACTAGTTAGGGGGAAGGGTTAGCTTAGCTAGACCGACTTCATGGGGCAGGGGTAAGTCCTCATGGAGTCCGTGGAATGGATTAGTTAGGGGGATTGTAGCCAGATTTAGGTTGGGAAATAAAATGATTTATTTGGAGACAGTGACTGACAGTGAGTGTGTAGAGGGGACGTAGCTTAGCTACGTAGTGTTAAAAGGAATGTGCTACTAGTGTAAGGGACGACGTGGGAGCACAAGTTAGTTAGGGGAGGTAGTTAGAAGGATGGCAGAGTTCATTGGTGTGTGTGTTGAAGAGAGTTGGTGAGTGAAGTGGAAGCATGTGCTTGGTGAGTGAGTGAGGCCAGCGGGTCTGTGAGTGGAGCGAATGGGGAATGCATGGTGCGATGAGTGATTGGGGGGAGGAGTGACTCCCGCCCAAGGGACCCCGGGGTCAGTGTAGACTGAGTTAGGGGGTTAGTCAAATTGAAAAACGGAGGTTGTTTTGTTGTTGGTGGGAGTGTAGGCTCAAAACCCGTTTGGAGGGGTGCAGGAGCCCTGTTGACGGGCTGGGAGCGTGGCTGCGAAAGGTGAGTATCGCTGAGTGGGTACCCCGGGCACCAGACTAGTCGGCCGTGGTAGGCCAAGGGCCCATGGGGGGCCGGGATAGCGTAGTGGGCACGGGTGCGCCTGCTTGGTGCGGGGGCCCGGGGCGCCATTAGCCGCGTGGGCAGTGTTGTGGGCACGGGTGACCCTCGGAAAGGGGCCTGGGAAGCCAGCCTGCCACGTGTGCGTTTCAGGGGAGGTGCCATGGGGGGCACTCCCCGGTGTTAGGGAGCTGGTAGGCTCGGAGGCAGTGTAGTGCCCGGGGGTGCCATAGCGGGAGATTCGGCAGAGGGTCGTGCCTGCCAAAGGGAGCCACGTGTCCCAGCCATGAGACCGTGTGAGGGCACGGAGAGAAAATTGGGGGGCGAGGCCCGAAATTGTGAGGACACCAACACAGGCGACGGGAATCTGGGTTGTTAGAACCAATAGTTTAAGCGAGAGGCGCTTGTTGAAAGCCCCGGGGTAGTTTAACAGTTAAATGGTTAGGGTAGATAGGAAGTGTACCCCTCCGCACCATCCATCCCCTCACTCTCGTTGTGGGCCGCTGGACCCACTTTGGTTATAGATCGCTGAAGTCTGGGGAGGCCATTCTGAGGCTTGAATTGGGCCTCGACACAGGACGTTAGCTCTCCCTTATTCCCCTCCGGGAAGGGAACGTAGGGGTTGGGAGTAGGCT
The DNA here is from genome assembly GCF_056783735.1 of Eptatretus burgeri. Lineage (NCBI taxonomy): Eukaryota > Metazoa > Chordata > Myxini > Myxiniformes > Myxinidae > Eptatretus > Eptatretus burgeri. Next base: position 12,557,619 of record NC_140965.1, on the reverse strand, counting down.
AGGTGACAGGATAGGTTAGCCGAACAAGGACAGTACAGGGGGTTAGGGGACGATTTATAGTGGGGAAGTAAAAAAAAAAAAAAAGTTGGGGCTAAATTGGGGTTTGACAAATTAAGGGAGTGGGTATGTACAGTGACAGGCAAAGGCGATAGGTGGGAGGGAGAGAGGTAGGTAGGTCCGAGCCCGACTTCTGAGTGGCCAGCACCACCCCACTCCCTCCACCAACCTCCACTGAACGGCAAAGGCTGGCCAGCTTCATCTGCTGGCTGTGTTGCTGCAAGGCAGAGGCCGGCCCACTTCATCGGCAGCTGTTGTTTTGCTGCAAGGCCTGTGCCGGCTGGATCGTCTGCAGCTGTGGTACTTCAAGGCCTGTGCCGGCCAGTTCATCTGCCGGCTGTGTTTGCCTGCAACGGCCTGGTTCTGCAGGCTGTGTTTGCCTGCTGCCTTTGCCATGCCATGCCATGCCCACTGCCCAGGTTCACCAGCCCCGTTCAATTTTTGCTTTGCCCCCCCCCCCTGTTCATTGCCATGTGCGCCAGGATCAAGGCAACAGTTTGCAAGCTGCGAGAACTGCCCTGTTGGCAGCTACAACACGGGCCTGCAGTGGCGGCCCGTGCACCGTGTTTGTGTCCATCCATCCATCCGTTGTGCTCATTGCGTGTGCCACTTGAGCTGGCACGGAGACTGCGTTGTTGCAACCCATGCACCGTTGTGGTTCACTGCGTTCAGTTCAAACCATTCATCCATCCATTCGTTGTGCTCATTGCGTGTGCCACTTGAGCTGGCACGGAGACTACGTTTGTGCAGCCCATGCACCGTTGTGGTTCACTGCGTTCAGTTCAAAAGGGAAGGCCTTGGACTGCGAGTGAGCAGCCGGCCACGTTCCCTGTCACCTGCATTGTTTTGAGCCAGAGACTGCATGCGAGCAGCCTGGCTCCCTGTTAACTGCTTTCTTTTTGCAGAGTTCAGTGATCCTGGGCCATGGTTTAGTGTAAAATTTGTAAGGTAAGGTGAAGATGTACTGTACATATGAGTGCGCCCCTGGCATGTCTGTCCTAGCGCCGGCAATTTTATTTAAGTCGTCCGTGTGAGTGAGTTTGTTTTGGTAGTTACTCAGCCCTCAGGTTATTTATTTTGGGGACACGAATACCATGAATGTCGCACTCAGGGATCCGTAGGTAAAATGTACTAGGGGAAAACTACACATGATGGCACACGAAAATTTGACGACTCGGGACGAGTCTGTAAAAAGGGGAGGGGGTAGTGTTGTGGTTGACGAAATTCGCAAACCACCATTCAGGTCCCTCAGGTGAGATATCTCTGTAAGTATATGTGTAGTTAGGCCCAAACCCGTTGTTTCGAGGGAATAAATGTCATTCAGTCGGGCTGCGACTCTTCAGGATAGCCGTTTTTCTTTTACTATCTTTATTTTGGACCAGCCGCCATTACTACCACCACCAACCACGTCTCAACAGCCATCACACAACAACCACCAACCACAACGCCGCTTCACAACAACCACCAACCACAACGCCGCTTTGCAACAACAACCACCAACCACAACGCCGCTTCACAACAACAACCACCAACCACAACGCCGCTTCACAACAACAACCACCAACCACAACGCCGCTTCACAACAACAGCCACGACCTTTACCGTCACAACTCGCCACCATCGCATCCCCACCATTCTCGCGCCACTTGTGGGCACCGATACTGGACTCGTGTAGGGCGCGCACCGAGCAGCGTGTTCAGAAACATCACAGACTTTCCGAGAAAAACGGATCAAAAACGACTCACGCCCACTTCTGTTCCATCCTATCGGTGAGCTGGGGCGATTTGGCCCCGCCTCCAGGGCGTTGGAGTGAGGACGCTATATGCAAATTCATGGATCAAAAAGCATTCACGCCCACTTTTCCTCGGTCCAATGGGGAGCCAGTTAGAGGTGAAGGGTCGGAGGTAAAGGGTCAAAGGTGGGGGAGCAAGGCCACGGGGGATATAAACGGCCGCGCTCGCCAAACAGTTGGCAGTTGTCAGTTCGGAGGGGAGAAGTCAAGAGTGAAGAGTTGGGACGAGCCAAGAGAGGAGACGGAGAGGGCGATTAGACGGAGCTGTGGAGAGGTGGCGGCGGCGACGATTAGACGGAGCTGTGGAGAGGTGGCGGCGGCGAAGGCGGACGAGGGGGTGCTCGCGTCGGTGCCGGGAGCTGCAGAGGAAGAGGCCAGCAACGCGACCGAGGTCGAGGAGGAGACGCTCGTCGCGGGACCCGAGACAGGGTGATATCCGCCATCCCCCGAGCATCAACAACCCCCCTCCTGTTTCCCCCCCGCGCTGAGATAGTGTGACAAGGGGGCCCCTTTCCCACCCCCTACCAGACACTGTCCGCGAGGCCCGCGGAGTTGAGGCGCCACCGCCACTTTGCGTCTCATCATCAGACGGTAGGCCCGACACGGTCTCGGCCCCAGGCCCGCCTACCCCCCTCATCCTTGAGGGTGGTCCTTTTCTTTTGCTTTGGGTATCTGTGTTGTCGGCGCCGTCTGTGAAGTAAAATTGTATAAGTGTTGCCGTGTGCTCGGTAGTCGGATAGCTCTGCATTGTGTTTCTCTTTTATATTTGCTTTTTGTGTAATATTGTGTTTCTTCTCCTTTTACATGTGCTTTTGGTGTAATTGTATATGTGTGCTTCCCGTTCATCGCGAAATAAATGTGAGTTATGTTGAACTGCTTTCCTGCTTCGCTTCGTCTTTTCTTTCATTGAATCTCCATCTTGCTTCACGTAAAGGGTTGGTCGTGGGCTAAAACGCCCGATAATTAATCGAACCGTCGAGGCCGACGAATAACACCGCTCGGTTATCCCGATAGTATGGAACGGGTCGCTTAAAGTGGCCCGTGTCCGAAGTCGACCTGCGGCGAGGTGCGATCGCCCGGTCTACCCTCCGTGTGGGTACTTAGGTAGGTCGAATTTGGCGAGCAACCCTATCCCACGCGGGGGCCGATTGGCACGATCGTGGTGAGACCGAAAGGTCCACCCGTGACTAGTTCCCGGCGTTAGTCCGAGAGGGTCACGACTGGATTGTCCGTCCGGTGGGCGACGTGCCGCGATTCGAGTTACGTGGCCGTTCGCACGCCGGCGGGCGCGAATCCGCAACAAAATATTATATATATATATATATATATATATATATATATATATATATATATATATATATATATATGTATATATATATATATATACATATATATATATACATATATATATATACATATATATATATATATACATATATATATATACATATATATATATACATATATATATATATATATACATATATATATATATATACATATATATACATATATATATACATATATATATATATATATATATATATATATATATATACATATATATACATACATACATATATATATATATATATATATATATATATATATATATATATATATTGTTACGGATCTGGAAACCATAAGCATTCAACATACAGATGTCCCAAAAGTCAGTTATGTCGTTAAGTATGTGTGTAGTCAGATCCCCTTCATTTTGTCCCGTGGGAGAATAAAAGGTGTGCGTTGAGATTTCTTTTAGTGAGGTTATTACATCTAACAACCATCCCATGTGCATGACCCCTCGGCCCATCATGATCCACCACCAACAAGCTGCCTTCTCGCACCCTGACGTGCCAAGGCAAGATCTCGCAGTTCGGGTTTCTCGGCTCCCACAAACGTAACTCTTTCACGACGACCTTTGCAACATTGATACTGTTGCTCGACAAGTACGAAGCCGCGTGGAAGTGTGGGGGGGTTTCCCGGCAGGGGCTGCCCAGGAAGGGCGAGTCCATGGGAGCCTGCCCAATCAGAGTGGGGAGTGAGGTCTGTTCGAGCGAGCCCCGCCCCGTTGAGGGAGGTCCATAAATTCCCGAGCACTCTCTGAGGCAGAGGTGGTTTTTTGGGAGTTGTTGTGAAGGAGTTGCTACGAAGGGGTTGTTACGAAGGTTGTTCGGAGGTTTTCGACGGGGTTGTTGTTGAGCGTGCAGTTATTTTGAAGTGGACGGTTGAGCAGAAGGTCGTGAAGGCGGCGAACGCGTCTCTGCTGGCCCTCTACAAGGAAAGGAAAGAGCGACAATGACCCCCTCCGTGGACCCTGCTATTCACCACCTGAGCTCCGCCATGAACCCCGAGTCCAACACGTGCGACTGGGGACCAAACCAACGACCTTTGTTAGGTGCCGCATCACGAAGCACCCCCTTCCTCCGACGGTCAGGTACCCAGTTGGACTCTGACCACCAGCTCGTCTCTCTCCTCGGCTGCGAGGGTCCAATAAAGAACTCTGGGTTCATTTTCATTTGTGTGTGTGTCTGCGTGTGGGCCCGTCTTGTAAGTAGAACTGAATAAGTGTTTTTGGATCATTGTAAATATTCCTTGCTTGCATATTCACGTTAAGTCTCGCTTTGTGTCTTCATTTACTGTCAATAAATCATCTCAGAAATGTTCACAGTCAGTTTCCATCCCTTCTTGCATTGGTCCAGCATGGTTCAGATCTGAGTTTAGACGGGGTTTTATCGCCGGTAATCAGACAATTGTAGCCGGGACGTCCTTGGCAGGCCCGCTCGACTGCATCCAAGACGGAAAGGTGGGTGGCAGAGTGGTAGTCGGCAGGTGTAATTTTACCGCTGCCGGTAGAGTGAATCCGGTTCGGCCATGCATTCCGAGGGCGTGGACCCCGGTAGCCGAGGCCACGTGGTTCCTTAGGTACATTGCAGCGAGACAAAATAACCCTATGCCACGCGGTTCGAGATATTGGCGTTCCACGGTCGGTTAAACAACCCGCCGGCTCGCGGAGTTATCCGAGCGACGGACTACAATTCCGGGGAGTCTGGTAAGAGACGACAAACCTCCGCCACCGAGTGGTCGTTCTCACCACCAACCCCCGGCCCGCAACAATTATATCTATCTATATATATATATATATATATATATAAACATATACATACATATATATATATATATATATATATATATATATAACATATACATATATATAAATAACATATATATATATATATATATATATATATATATATATATATATATATATATATATATAACATATACATATATATAAATAACATATATATATATATATATATATATATATATATATATATATATATATATATATACAAATATAACATATACATACATACATATAACTTATACATACGTACATATATATATATATATATATATATATATATATATATATATATATATATTATCCCTGCGTCGTAAGAGGTGACCAGGGTCGAGTCAGGAAGGGCATCCGGCGTAAAACATGTGCCAAATCACTATGCGGATCATACGGATGATCCGCTTTGGCGACCCCGAACGGGAGCAGCCGAAAGAAGATATATATATATATATATATATATATATATATATATATATATATATATATATATATATATATATATATATATATATATATTTATATATACACACACACACACACACACACACATATACACATGTATATATATATATATGCACATATATTGTTGAATTGGAGGCGCTTAACAGCACTGCCGTCTCACGGGTTTTTCACGCCGGCTAGTTTGGCACAGGTCTCGGGGCACGCGCCTAAGATCACAATACCAAAGTACCCCTGTGCCTTGCCAGTTGGGGATATACACCCCGGCTACAGACTGGGTTTGATCAGAGACCGAGTGAAGTCTGTCGCAATCCGTAGCCAGTTTGTTTTTAAATACAAATCGAGTGATTGTTCTTCAGTGCGACACGAATAAATTCAGTGTGGCAAATTTCGTATGATTCAGCACGATGTAATGGGGAAACATCGGGGAACACGACACAAGCAAAGCATTCATGATAACATTATCATTCATCTATAGCCCGTCCTTATCTTGGGAGCTACGGATAAGGGTTTCGCACGGGGTCCAAGCAAAATAAGCCTTAGGCCTGGACAACATGCAGACAAGACACAGAGTACTTGGTGGTGCCTCATGGACGAGACGAAACGTGTGGAAGGCACGAATGCGGCTCGTGACAAGCCGGTGTCGCTGGATTCGAGTGCCCAGACCGAGCACACAGCGGGGCAAATGGCGACGACGTACTCCTATTGGCACAGCAAACGCATGCAGCGTCGCTACGTCCAGCCCCGGTGAGGTCGACGGCACAAGAGAGAAAGATCCGGTGTGTGTTCCATCTGGTTTTTTACAAGGTCCAGTATGCAAATCCAGGCCTGGCCTGTACACCAGATTGGACCAAATCTGGGTGTTGGACTCTGCAGGTGGATCGATAGAATGAAAAGACGTGGTCGAGCTGTGCAGGGTGTAAGGACAATCAGAGGCTTTGTGGTTGGATTCAGGATGAACCTGGGGATGACCTGCATGCTGGATCCATGGCCAAGGAGGAACAGCTGGTCAAGTCACTCTTCATAAAGCAGATCGCCGACAGGAAAAGCAGTTCCTCTTGCCTTTCGGGGCGGGCTTTTCGGACCACTTCCGGGGACACGTGATTGGTCCATCGTTTGAGTTTGCAGCAGCTCTCCGCTAATGGGTTGCTGGCACGTCTTGTTGACTGACTCTGTCAGGGCGCTGGGTGGGGGCTGGTTATGAGGGGGAAAGGAAAAAGAAGGCGCCTCTCGGTACACCACCACTGTATGAACACTGAACCGCCTGCTACACCTTCCGACACACATTTAACGTCCGATTTCCAAACAACCTGGCTAAACATGCATTTAAGGGGGGATCTGGGATAATCCTATATTTAATAACCCACTAAGGGCCCATTTCCACAACATTTCCACAAGGGCCCCCACCTTTATCCTGAGGCTCCATTTGGGGCAGCCCATGTTCATGGCGTTGTCTAACGTACAGCACAAATCTCATATTTACTCTAACTCACAATATTGGAAGCACTTAACTCCAAAAACCAAAGTGTCACAGTAAGATTGGCATGTCCCTATCCTCGTGTGTCGGATCACTAATCTAACAAACACATTCACACTCTATGCACAATACTTAACATTCTAATTATGGATTTGTTCGGGAGGGCATTCAATTTTACTTTTAACACCAATATTTGCATAGGAGCAGAACCTTCAAAGGTTCAAAGTTCTTTCACGTGTTGGCTCCTTCATGCCCCCTCCCGGCAGTATTGTCTATTCACCCCTGAGGGTTTTCCTCACTTCATGGCCCTATTGGCCTCTCACTAGGTGAGTTCAGTCGGCCCAGTGGCCGAAGCTCACAGAGAGTTCTTCGGCCCACTGAGCCCACAAAATGGCATGAATCTTTGGCCGCAACGGCCCACAAAATGACTTCGGCCCATATGGCCCACAAAATGATTTCTCGGCTGCAATGGTCTACTCACGAGCAACAGCAGGCAACAAGCCCTGCATTGGACAGCAGGTGCCACAGCAATGGTGGCACGGTGATATCGATGGTAAGCAAATGCAGTTTTGAGGCGTTCTTGAGGGCGCAATTGGGTGTGATGACCTCAGACCAGGTGAGTTGGAGAGTACCCTTAACCTTCCTTGCCTGACTTGTTTTGGCAGGACTTGTTTTGGTATGGTCTTCTTAATAAGTTCTTTCACTTTTTAGCAGACAGGATGGTGTGTTTCTCAATCAACTGTTATCTTCGTGGGTGTGTGCTCATGACACACTGGTGGCCTCTCTGGCACTTGGAGAGGGTGACCTAGCCTGGCCCTTGTTAACAAATTTTGCCATCAACACTACTCGTACCAGGTGTCACACATGAAAGGTGCGGAGGAGAGTTCATCGAACCTAACCATTTACTTTTAGCTATAAACAATGAAAGAAAACCCGCTATGGCTAGAATGATCCGAAAGACCAATTTTTCCGAACCTGGAACACTGTTCCATTCTATTAAACCTGGGCAAGGCCCTTATTTGTCTTTTTTCATTTGGTGGTGCCAGGCATAACTCGCTGGCTGGGGAGTGTGACGACTACTAGGCCTCTTTGCCTGCTTCCAATCGGGGGTGGAGGACACCCAGCGACCTCCGGGTTCACCTGAGCGTGCTTCTGGCGCTCGTAAATAAGGGGGTGGCTCTCTCTAGCCCCCATAATGTGCTCTCCTTGCACTAAAACCTACGGTGCTCTCCTGGCATTTCTGGCAGCCTTCACCTGCCAGGAGTCCCCAAAGCCCTGGTGCCCCCTCTCCTGACTCACCAACTTCCAATACCATGTCACACTCCCAGCCATTACCACCATACCTTGGCCTGCACCTACCCCGAGCAGTCCGCCTGCAGGATGGAACAGCAGCCAGAATCCATGTCAAATCCTCTAAGTCCCCCTAACCTACAGTAACTTGGTTAGGAGACTCCAACCGACAGGGTACGTTGTTCGCACTCACTCTCCTCTTTCGCACAAACACGCCATTCACCCCAAACACTTTAGTCATTCATTCCACAGTGCCACACACCCAGTCCACAACACCATCCAACACCTTTCACTTTTATGTTAAAACAAAAACACACCAGTCCTTCGGATCCCACTTACTCATCAAATTTAACTGATACACTTTTTTTTATCAAACCCCAATCAATTTGTCACTAAGTCTGTCGTCCGCTGGCCTCCTCCATACTGCCCTAATCGTTTATTTCAAACAATTTAAACAAAACATCAAAATCTCTTCACCAGCCCCATGGAACCTCTGCATGGTTCTAACCAGGCATTTCAGTCTTTCCTCAAACAAGCCACTCTTTGTCACCCACTTGTTTCAGGTGTGTTTAATGCTCTGCCTGTGATGTCTACACCACTCTTTTTTTAATAATCACCCAAATACACTCGTGCCACTCTTATCCCTTCTGTCAGTCTCTCAATTTGCAATCACTCTCGATATAATTTTCAATCAAAATATTTACATCCCAATATGTCCTGCTTCTTTGGCTCATTGGAAGGGGAGTGAGGGAAGGAATCCCTCATTACCCATTACATGGCCCCGCCACCTTTCCGCCACGGCTAAAAGGGGTCACGTCTCAATTGGGGTTGTGGTCCACCACCTCATCTTTTCCAGGTTTCGCGGAAGTCAGGTAAACCCCAATTTGGGGAGCGGCCTCCCCCTCTTCTCTCTAACTCCCTGAAGACAGATAAACCCCACTCAGCTAGCCGAACCCCACGTGTCCTCAGAGAGGTTTGAAGACCAAGTGACACATGGCGGTGTTGCTGCTGGCCCCTTCCTGTTCTAAAATGGGTACGGGGAGTATGTGACACATGCCAGTACCGCTTGCTACTCATCTGCGCTCTACCCCAAAATTCCTGTGAGGCTGAGAGAGAAATTTAAATCCAATTTCTAAAGCCTGCTCCTGGATGCAGCACCTCTAACTCTGTAAGAACCCTTGTGGAGCTGTCCATTATGGTTTCTGTCCCCTGTATCAAGTTCTGTCCTGGTGGCATTTCTATTTCCCCTTGCACGTCTAACCTATTTCCTACGTCACCACTCATTCCACGCTCAGGACTCCCACACAAAGCAGGCTCCACACATTCCAAGGTTATGTGTTCACATTCCACACATTCAAGCTTGCCTGCGTACTGACCAACTGCCTCGCATTCCAGGGTTATATCCTCTACCGCCACGTGAGTACACACACACGTTTCGGCCTTGGCAGCACACACCGGTGCTGAAAACTGGGCTGTGGGCTCACAGCATTCATTCACAGGCATTCCACACACACATTCAGGGGTCACGCATATGTGCACCCCATCGGACAGAGTCTCTTCATTAACATAAAATCCAATTCCTAACTTAAGCTCATCGTCCGCACCATGTATGCATGTGCCCACATACCTGCTTTGTTCCAGAGTGACCTCGGTCCGGTCGCGTCTCTCCAGCAGGTTACTCAACAACGGTTCACCACACTCCTCTGGGGCTGTCAGCTCCACATGCTGGACCTGCTCAAAATGTGTTTCATTCGTCAACAACCCCGTATGCTCCCTCAATGTCTCCATCACCAGGGTTTGCTCTAATTGTTGTTTCATCCGACGAGTGATGTCAATCAAGTTCCGCACCACTAACATTCCTCCTGTGGTAATGTCACACATCCCACATTATTGTGCTGTTCTACTTCCTGGCTCCATTTTCCTTTCCATTTGAGTCGTTCTTCCTCTCTGAGCCTTTTCAGTTGTTCGTTATCTTTCCGGAGTTTTTCCATCTCCGCGTACTCCAACCTTGCTCTCTTCTTTAGTTGATCAATTTCAAATTCATGTTATTTTTGTTTCCTATCCCATCGCCTCTCTTGTTCTTCATTCTCCAATCTCGTCGTTTCTCTCAATTTATTGATTTCCCTTTCCTGCTTCATTCGTTGTTCTTTCACAACTCGTTCTTCCATCTCATTTTTTAATCTTGCTTTGGCTTCCAACTGTTCAATTTGCACAGTGTGGTTCCTTAACGTTTCATTCTCCATTCTCTCTCTTTCCTCACTTAACATCCTGAGCTTGTTTTGTAATTCCCTCTCTTTGTTTTGGTGTTTCTGTGACTCAGCAGCTTTTTCCCCTCATTCCTTTCTCATCTCCGCACCTCTTTTGCATGCTTCCTCCCTCATTTCGTCCATTCTCTTACCGTATTCCTTGCTAATTTCCAGTTGACTTGCCAGTTCACTTCCCCTGAACTCTGATTTCCAAAACTGTCTTGACTTTTCCACCAATTCTTCCTTCCTTTACTCCAGATATTTCTCTCATCTTTTTATTATCTGTTCTAGGCTTTCTCTTGTCTGATTGCCTGATCTTACCTCTTCCTTCAGTTTTTCCAATTCCAAATCGTGTTCCTATCTGGAATCTGTCTTGTCTTGCAAGGCGTAGGCTAACTCATTTTCCAGCCACAGAATTTGTTCCTGTGCATCGGCCAATTGTTGTGATTCGCTGTGTACATAATTTTCCTGAACCTCGTCTGCCTGCCGTAGTGCCTTGTCCAATTTAGTTTGTAACTCCTCAATATTATTCTCATCACACTCCACCTGTTCCAAGGCATTCCCCAATTGTGCATGAAGCTCGTTAATGTACGTGTCGTCGTCCTGCTTCGTTTGCCATGACGCATGCTGTGACCACGTGGTTTGAACCGGTGGGTGGAAGCGTTTTCTTCGTGCTGTGCAGCCCGTTATGCTGCTCATACTAATCCTCTCCCGCTTCGTGTTGCGCTGAGGTGGAGCCGCGCCGCCATTTGCGACTCCATTTTTCTTTATAATTTCGAAGTTTTACACCCAATCCGCTCAAAATAAAATCAAACCAAATTTGGAATTTGCAAGCAACGTTTTTTTTTTTTTGGGGGGGGGGGTTTCGCACCTCTCGTTACCAATGTTCGGGGTGCGAAATGCACCTCAGGTCCAAATCTCCACTCCTCGACACCAATTGTTGTTGAATTAGTGTCCTGCAAATTTATGGAGGTGGAGGAGTTCGCACCCTACTCCTGACGACCAATTGTTGTTCAATTGGTGTCCTGCAAAATTATGGAGGTGGAGGGGTTCGCACCCCACTCCTGACAGCAACTTGTTGTTGAATCGGCACCGCTTAACAGCACTGCCGTCTCACGGGTTATAACGCCAGCTAGTTCGGCACAGGTCTCGGGTCATGCGCCTAAGATCACAATACCAAAGTACCCCTGTGCCTTGCCAGTTGGGGATATACACCCCGGCAACAGACTGGGTTTGATCAGAGACCGAGTGAAGTCTGCCGCAATCCGTAGCCAGTTTGTTTATAAATACAAATCGAGCGATTGTTCTTCAGTGCGACACGAATAAATTCAGTGTGGCAAATTTCGTATGAATCAGCACGATGTAATGGGGAAACATCGGGGAACACGACACAAGCAAAGCATTCACGATAACATTATCATTCATCTATAGCCCGTCCTTATCTAGGGAGCTACGGATACGGGTTTCGCAGGGGGTCCTAGCAAAATAAGCCTTAGGCCTGGGTAACATGCAGACAAGACACGGAGTACTTGGTGGTGTCTCATGGACGAGAGGAAAGGTGTGGAAGGCAAGAATGCGGCTCGTGACAAGCCGGTGTCGCCGGATTTGAGTGCCCAGACCGAGCACGCAGCGGGGCAAATGGCGGAGACGTACTCCTATCGGCACAGCCCACGCACGCAGCGTCGGTGCGTCCAACCCCTGTGAGGTCGACGGAACAAGAGAGAAAGATCAGGTGTGTGTTCCAGCTGGTTTTTCAAAAGGTCTCTTGTATGCAAATGTATGCAAATATGTATGCAAATCCAGCATGCAAATCCAGTCCTGGCCTGTACACCAGATTGGGCCAAATCTGGGTGTTGGACTCTGCAGGTGGATCGATGGGATGAAAAGACGTGGTCGAGCTGTGCAGGGAGTAAGGACAGTCAGAGGCTTTGTGGTTGGATTCAGGATGAACCTGGGGATGACCTTCATGCTGGATCCATGGCCAAGGAGGAACAGCTGGTCAAGTCACTCCTCATAAAGCAGATCGCCGAGAGGAAGAGCAGTTTCCATTTCTCGACAACCACTGGTCCGATCTGATTGAAACTTGCCAGGAATATTGCTGGGGACACGCGGATGTGCCTTTTCAATGTTTGATATTAATCGGACGAGCGGTTCCCAAGTTACGGCCATTTATTTGCCAACCAATGACAGGACACGGTGTTATGACGTCACGAATGTCGTCACAATTGTTATTTTTTGCACGTGCGGCCACGCACCTACGGGCCTGCACTAGTAATAATAATAATCATAAAAAGATAGCTCCAGCGAACTATACCGCTGAGGTTGTTTGCATTGATCAAATAATCCTGAAGAGTACTTGACTGAACTGGGAATTGATTATTTAATCATTTTTTCGTCGCCCCATTTGAACGAAACTTGATATTGCGCGTCAATGTGAAGAAAAAAAAAACGGAGAAAAAAAGTCTAAGAAATTATTGTGCATAATCTTCTAAACACAATTTTATTTATTAATGAACATGGAAGTATTAGATCAAAATGGCGGTTTATTTTCTGCTTAAAAATAAATCGTTCTTTGTCGATACTAAATATTTGAGATTTTAAAATAAATCATTTCAAGAAAAAAAAAAGGATAGCTCTTGCGAACTATACCGCTGAGGTTTTTTGCATTGATTAAATTCTCCCAAAGCGTACTTGACTGAATCGGGAATTGATTTTTTAATAATTTTTTCGTTGCCCGATTTGAATGAAATTGAAACACCGCAGGAGAATGGTGAGTCAGGTGGGCCGAAAACTTTTGCGCAATCGTGTACCGTTTTGGCTGTATTTCGGGAACATACATACATAGATGAGAGTTTTTGTAATATATAGATTATATGTGTGTACGTATATATATATATATATATATATATATATATATATATATATATATATATATATATATATATATATATATATATATATATATATATATATATATATACATATACATTGAATACTTGTCTTGAAACATCAACCGTTTGAAGCTCTTTTTCAGGTGGTAAAAGCAAAATATTCTTTATTGGCCGCTTTTGTTATTTTTTAACACAATGAATGACATACAGGTTATATCTTCATTACATCCGAGTACCGGTGAATCCACTACATAATGTCCCCAATTATTCGAAACATCTAGTTGCGTTGGCTGGGAAACGATTTTGGCCCAAGTCTTTGACCAACTGGCTGGCAAGGCCTGACGAACGACTGAAGGTGGACAGGAATTTGGAATTTGTTGAGAGGGTACCCACGATAACTTCACTCCTATTCACAAAAACTCCAGTGAGATGTTATACCTCAAGGAACGACCAGTTCGAGGAGAAAGGTCCTTCAGCGTAACGTCCATGCAAGTGATGGCATCCACCATGATGGTTCGCCCGACATGTGAAAGAAACACCAGGGTGGCAGTTTATAGCTGGGATGAGATTCAGAACTAGGCGAGACAGCTCAAAGATGAGCGAGCTTCCCTGTCAAAGGCGAGCGAGCGACTAAAAATTTGGCCGAATTAGTTGAATAGTCCAAAAGCGTTGGTTAAAAAGCAAGTTTCAAAGGAAAACGAAATTAAAACTTTGAAAACCAAGAATTACTTGATCTGATCATTTTTACATTTTTTTTTTTTGAGCCTGGTGTTGGCGCAGTGGTTCGGGTCGCGGCTTGGGATCCAAAAGGTCCTCAGTTCAAGCCCCGTTGGGCCACTGAATTAATACACCAGGGGGTTGACTCAGCCTGTCATCCTTCCGAGGTCGGCGAAATGAGTACCAGTGTACTGGGCCTGTGTATACCCCGGTTAAAATAGGTGTACCATATCCCTGTGTCATAAGAGGCGACCAGGGTTGCGTCAGGAAGGGCATCCGGCGTAAAACATGTGCCAAATCACTATGCGGATCATACGGATGATCCGCTGTGGCGACCCCTAACGGGAGCAGCCGAAAGAAGAAGAAGAAGATCATTTTTACATTTTTTATTTTCCACATCCTGGTATGGAAAAGTGCACCATGAAGCAGGAAACCCAAGCAGGGAATTTCCCAGCAACTTGGATTTGAAGGTGCCAGAGTGGTATCTTTTTGAATCCCCCGATTGGTTGTGAAAAGCACATGATGGTCCACAGCCAATCAAGGACCCAGAAAGGCAAGAAGCTGCTACCTCTGCAGAAAACACTGGAAAAATTCACTGAAGTTGCATTCCTTGTTTAATGGTGGATTGTTTCCTGAAAGGATGCCCGGTGAATAATTCAACAATGATCACATCTTGAAAATGTCAGTCTATGAAGTTCGATTCGTCTTCTTTTAACTTTAATCCATACAGACTAATCGTAATTAACTCCTCAACTTATGCCTTTGAAGATGTCAAAATAAAGGAGTTTACTACATCAAAAGAGCTGAATTCATAGCAATGCGGTCGGCAGAGACAGTTCCGAGGCATTCCCGGGAAGCTTCACTACACCTGCTTCAGCAGAGTTGTCTGCCAATGCCACCGAGACCGTTACAAGCCTTGTTGGTGAGCAAGGCTTACGTTTGCACGTCGGCCTGTTCTGACGAAGCATTTAGAAACACAATTGTGTGATATTATTAGAGAAGATCTTCGCTGGTCACTTGCCTATGTGGTGAATCCACCATCACAGCATCATTCACAGCCAAGCAAGGTCTTTAGTGGTTGTGTATGATATGCTCACCCTGTAAAACCCAACTTGCAGGCTGCAATGTACAGCCAATGGATATGTTCTGAAGATGCAGCTCAAGTGTAGTTATTGCTGTGTTAATGGGCAATTAAATGGGCAATAAGGTAGGTCTGTTAAAAAGGAACTTAAAAACCTCCAAGCCCGTTACCCGTGATGGGTGGAGGCAACTCCACATGGTGTATGCCACAGGGCATGGCTGGAAGGCTGCATCACAATCCAAAGGGCTTGTCGCTAAGCTGTGCGTTCAACCATGCCTTGTGGGCAATTAATTAGCAGCAAGCAGTGAATGTCTCTTAATGACAATCATCTGCTCACTCTCTTTAGAGGATGTTGTTAAGCATCACTTTGCATCGCAGAGACAACGCATCTTGAATCGCTCATTTTATGCTTCTCTTCACCACCACCACCACCACCAAGTAACCAAATCCTCCTGCAATGCTCACCACATCCAATTCCCTTTACACCTGCTGCCAAACAAAACCGCAGGCATGTCCGAGTAAAGAAGGTGCGCACTGGCGGATGGTGGACAAGCGGGAGTTGTTGTGATGGATGCGTGGATGGAACTTGCATGCGGTGCGTACGAATCATTGGACGAATCCTCTCGAGAGTTCAGGAATAACCAATCAAGACAATCACAGATGATGATCAAAATTATTGTTTTCCACCTTGATCAAATCATTCTCATAATTGGCTTTGGAAAACGATGCAGGTTTAAAGGTTTTGCTCTGGGTCAATCACATTCCAGATGTATGTCGGAGTTTGTCCGCTCAGTGCGGCCACGAGGTCGATAAATGTTCATACCCCCTAACAGCAAAAGTAAAGAATGTGCATGTTGTGTTCAACGTGCCAGGAGCAGTGTCAAATGTAGCCAATAAGGCCTCTGAGGTTCTCATTAACACCACGATATCGAGTTGTTTATAGCACCGTCTCATCACGCAAAAATCATTAACTGATGTACACGAAATTTGATGTCATGGATCTGTGACGCATATTGCATATTGATGCGTCTTCATGGAGGACAACGCTGGGGATGTGACAGCGAGTCGAGTCCTGGCAATCCGAGTCCACAGCCCTGGAAGATTAATAAAATGGAGGAAACACCATGATATTTAAAGGGTGCGATAACACGAGTTATTGGGATCACATATGTGAGCAAACTGTCCCGCCCGTTGCAGCAAACGTCTTTAAGGTCAGGTTGTCAGACTGCAGCAGACATTTCTGCCAAGGATGTTTATGTGCAAAGCATGTTCATTGACCAATAAAGTCCTTGCTGGTTTCACTGAATTTATCACATTGTTGTGACTGCACTACTAAGCCAACAAAACAGAGGTCATCAGGTTCTTACAGTCAGGGACTCAAGTGTACATCAATCATCTATTACTCATCTACAGACTTACAGCCTCAACAGACCAATGGAAGCACTCGAGGGAGAGAAGGAGACACATACTCGACAACCATGAGTAATGACTATATGTCAACACCGAAACAATTACCGACATTATTTCAGCGATCGCATCCTGAGACTCAAATCACGACCATAACCTAATTGGTCATCACGACAGACATTATTCCATGAACAGTGAGCAGCCCGTGAATGAAAGAGACTTGTGAGGGTCTCATGTGGTATTTCCCCATGTATCATTGTGGAAATTGTGCCAAGGTCCCGGTCAGTCAGTCTTAGTGCATTTTTCTGATCATTACATTTCATCAGATTCATTTTTCATTAGAACATGTTTGATTGTTTTTTTGGATGAAGGTGGTGGATGAAAAAAAAAATGGGAGTCAAATCATTAAATCATTCTTAATGCCCATTGGTATAATTCAAGTTGGATGGTTCGCAGATAGTTGCTCATGAGTACTTCCAAAGCTTTTCCTGGGATTTCAAAACCTTTCAAATAGTTTATTTTGGTAAACAAAAACTATCTTTCAAATCCAGCCATGACTTGTCCTGAAACAACCATATAGTAAAGCTGGCCTTCAAAGCCAGCCGCAGACTGAGCATCCTCTGCTATTTCAAGTCATTCCATGAAAAATCAGAACTACTCACAGCCGGTAACACTTTTTTCCCCTTAGCCTAATGGAGTACTGCTTTCCCTTATTGACTGATACTCCAGCATCCCATTTATGTACGCTGGATTCTATGGAATATGAAGCTCTCAACATTGTTGTAATATACCAAGATAAGCCGAAGCACAAGTACTGTTGCTCTTTTACATTGCAGGCAGTTCAGTGGCCTCTGTTTTATACTGCCTCTCCTCTGGTCTCGCTTCTTCTGCTCTCTCAACCCCCCCCCCACCCCCCCAAGCAATTTCAGAATGCACGTGTTTTTTCCAGCAACACCTCGTCCCCACCCTAAACACACATATACCACACACACACACACACACACACACACACACACACACACACACACACACACACACACACACACACACACACACACACACACACACACACACACACACACACACAACTGCCTCATTAATCCAGGCTGACTGCATAACTCAACTCTTTTGTTCCTCTGTTCTCCCGCAAGCATATTCGCTTTTCAGATGCTGCTTAATCCCAATCTTCCCTCCAGGGCTTCAAGCAGGTGCCACACTTCCATCTCATGTCATCACCCATCCATACCTTCACCAAAATTGAATGGATTCGTCCTTGTCACACACCCAACCTGTCCACCAAATTTTGCTGGAATCCATCCACAACATTTTTAGATATTGTGTTACATATCGTTTTTGGTGAGAATCACTTAAATATATCATCTCACTGTTGAAGAATCACTTTTAAAATTCCAGTATCGAGATCTGGCTCCTGACCAAAATTGCGTGTTGCTGTCCTTAGCTCGTCACCTGCAAACACAAAAAAAATTCAGAACGATTCCTTGAAAACTGGACAACAATCATGTGACAAACAGACAGACAAAGAGACACGACTTGGCAAAATTATTTCGCCAAGTAACAAACTTTCTTATTATGTATTAGACAGTAGAGCACCAACTCTCTGCACGGGTCGAGTTTGCACAGTACATGTTGAAAAAAAGTACAGTCTGTGTTTTTCAAGACGACGAAAGATGTTTGTGTGGTGTGTGCTTAAAACGTTTTCGATGGTCTAAACTAAAGGATACGTTCCACAGTAGTTGGTGCCGAAGGGGTTAAAAGGGTCTAACCTCTCAAACCTATAAAAAATGGTCGAAAAAGGTCCAAGTGGTCTAAAGCTCGAAATGGTCAAGGGTCCAAGCTGTCTGAAGTGGGTAAGGGGTCCAAACAGTGTTAAGATCCAAGGGGTCTAAAGGGACATAAATGGTGTAAAGGTCTAAAAGGTTCTAAGGGTCTAAAAGCCCTGTTCTTCATTGCATGGCCCGGGAGTCAATGGTGGCCCCTGGTGGCCTAAAGTGCGGCCCCTGACATGCGGCCGATAATACACAAATGTGAAAACACCCCATCATAATCTGCCATAAATGCTATCAAATTGACCCAATGGTTTCAAATGAGTGTTCCAACACGAAGCATTGAAGTAACACAACTCAAGCAGGTTATGGTTGCAGAAAACAAACAATTATGCTTGCATCCCAGTTAACCACAACAAAGTGTAGTATGTGGAGGTGGGGCCTAATAGCAGCCATTATAGAGTCCTGCAGGCGGTGTGGCGGCTCTCACACTGACGTATTAATTATCGGCAAAAGTGACCCCCCTTTCAACCAATTGTGAATATCACTGGTCTAAAGGGTATAAAAGGTCTAACTCTAAAGGGTGAAGGGATATAAACGTGTCTAAAGTGTCGAATGACCTTGAAGGTAAAAGGGGTCTTTCGGGTCTTCAAAGGCTGAGGTGGTGGATGAAAATACCCTGAGCAAAATTCCCAGATCGGACTTAGTCTGTGTGCCAAATGTGGTGGTTGTTGGCCCAGCAGTCTTTGCAAAAAAACAGCAATGTACAAACAGACGACAAATTTTATTTATATCTATACGAATGTGTGTGCGTGTGTATGTGTGTGTGTGTGTGTGTGTGTGTGTGTGTGTGTGTGTGTGTGTGTGTGTGTGTGTGTGTGTGTGTGTGTGTGTGTGTGTGTGTGTGTGTGTGTGTGTGTGTGTGTGTGTGTGTGTGTGTGTATTTCCTCCATAACTCCAAAACCATGACACCTATCAGCCTGAAACTTTGCATGCATACCAAGGGAGTGCATGACTGAAGACTGTGTTTGGGTTAATTTAAACACCCCTTTTGAATATAATTAACACCCTTCTTTAATTATTCTTCATCAAGGCTAATCCGTGGTCAGCCTTACATCCCTTGCTGAGGTCTTAATTCATAATTTTATTTTTTTTGACCTGGTCAACAATGCCTTGACTTGGAACAGGCCGCAACGGTTTCTTAAAGATAAAGCTTTTGGGGTTTTTTTTGCCACTTTCCTAACTTATATCATCGAATACATGTTCATCACAGATACAATTCTCTGGCTACATTGCAACGCTTATAAACGCCCGGTGACGCCGGTGTTCGTGGATTTATTTCATTTCCACACGTCATAACCTCGAGAAATCTCTTAAACCAAGTCGAATTGCAAAATTTCAGCTCAATAATTGAACTTCGCATCTGTTCCAACTTCTCAAAAAAAAGTGTTCATTTGTTCAATTCGAACATTGCCTGACATTCTGGGAGTCTCCAGGCGCATGGTGTTTATATGACCGATCGGTGATTGCTAATCACTTGCCAAGCCAGCCATTCCTTATCAACCGTTTCAATTACTGTTTGTTGTCCACTTCAGTTTAGAAGTTCGAGAACCACCATTAAAGGGGAACCCAAAAGCAATTTTTTTTTTCTGAAAACCATTGAAAAACATTAATCACGGTCCAATTTGAAGGGAGAAAAAGAAATCTTTTTTTTTTGCCAATCACAAAGAATCCGAAAAAAAAGCCCTTGGGTGTGCCGATTTTTTATTTTTGCTAGTAACGTCAACCTTGAACCCACCTTGATCCAAATGGTGGCTTTACATAGATAGTATATTCCGACACTGATTCCACCATCATTAGCAACTATGAAGGTTCTCAGCATGTTGAAACTCGCCAGTGGGATTTTGAATAGACTGATTATTATTATTATTTTGGCTGATCCCGTTAGGGGGTCGCCACAGCGGATCATCCATCTCCATTTCGCTCTGTCCTCCACATCTTCCATTGTCACACCAACCACCCGCATGTCCGCCTTCACCACATCCATAAACCTCCTCTTTGGCCTTCCTCTTCTCTTCCTATCTGGCGGCTCCATCCTCAGCATCCTTCCCCGATATAACCCGCATCCCTCCTGTGCACATGTCCAAACCATCTCAATCTTGCCTCTCTCACTTTGTCTCCAAACCATCCTACCTGCGCTGTCCCTCTAATATACTCATTTCTAATCCTCGTCACTTCCAACGAGAATCGCAGCATCTTTAACTCTGCCACTTCCAGCTCCGCTTCCTGTCTTTTTGTCAGCGCCACCGCCTCCAAACCATACAACATAGCTGGTCTCACTGCCGTCTTGTATACTTTCCCTTTCACTCTTGCAGATACCCTTCTGTCACAAATCACTCCTGAAACTCTTCTCCACCCACTCCATCCTGCTTGCACTCTCTTCTTCACTTCTCCACCACACTCTCCGTTACTTTTGACAGTTGATCCCAAGTAATTTAACCCATCTACCTTCACCACCTCAACTCCTTGCAACCGCACCATTCCGCCACCCTCCCTCTCATTTACGCACACGTACTCCGTCTTACACCTACGGGATTTTGAATAGTCTATTAGACAAAATTAGTGATGGAAATGCTTTCAAGGGAATTATGGAGCCGTATCGTTTCGAGTTTTATGCGAGCGATTCAGACGAAGATGGCAATATAAACCGGTCAAAATAGTGATTTACCCACCACAAATTGCAATAGTAATCATTCATGTTTTTTTTCCACTCCAAATACGTTGTAGAATGACAAACTCAAAGTCACCTTAAATCGGAGCATTGGAACATTTCCATTTTGACCTCAGTTTGAGGCAGCATTTTCCACAAATATCATAAAATAAAATTTTGGGGTAGGGTCGAGATTTATTGTAATATTGTGAACAATTCAAAAAAACTTATCTCTAATATAGAGGCATCAACAGATTCATAATGAAAATACATTTCTAACAATACCATATGTAATGGTATTGACCTAAGATTAGTGTTTTTAGAGTTGATAATATTTGGAGAATCTGACCAAAATATTTATTTTTGGATGTATGACCATTTCAGATTTAATTCCCCAGTAAAGATAACTGAATGGTCTATTTACTTTGTCCTATGTTATTGTGGTTGCCATAGAAGATACAATAAATGTACTAATGATTGAAAGGGGCTGAGGGCTGTTCAATTAAATATGCATAGGGGAGAGAGAATCAGAAGGGTGTGGGGGTAGGGCAAAAGTATATCCAGGGGATAGGTAAGAATTCTGAAAAGGTTCTCACTCACCTAAAAGTCTGGAACATCTTTATTTACAATTCTAAGCATGTTTTTGTTTCTCTGAGGTTGAAGTAATCTATTAAAGATGGATAAGTGCGTCTTCTGTAAGGAACCTCTATTGAGTGGACAAAAAACTGCAACGTTAGGTACCAAAGGATGTGAAGGCATTGCAAAAGCTAATGCATTGCGGTCTAGCAGTACAAGTACTGTTCCTGGACAAGTTGTGCATGTCAAGTGTAGAAAGGACTTCTGTTCTCCAAAGTGTAAAGCTAGTGCCAGCAGAAAGCAAGAATGTGACTGTTTCTTTCAGTAATACACCAAATACATGCCAATCCACAGGAAATACATTTATTTATAAAGATAACTGCATATTCTGTGGGCATCCAGATAAATTCCATGGCAAGGTAAAAAGTCATAAACTTATTCCAGTCAGATCAATGGATTTTCAACATAAAATTAAGAAGTGTTGCAATGAACACAAGGATTTGTGGTCAGAAATTGTGAATGGTAGACTTGAGTTTCCACAACATTTGCATGCTGCAGATGCAGTATACCAC
The DNA here is from genome assembly GCF_056783735.1 of Eptatretus burgeri. Classification (NCBI taxonomy): domain Eukaryota; kingdom Metazoa; phylum Chordata; class Myxini; order Myxiniformes; family Myxinidae; genus Eptatretus; species Eptatretus burgeri. The sequence goes on along the minus strand of NC_140965.1, from coordinate 12,535,415 downwards.
AACCTTTGCAGCACAAATTTTAGAACAGGGAAGCAGATACCACAACAGTTCATGGCAGATGATAAAATCCAACCAAAACGATTTAAGCTGGGTAGACCTCCTGATTTGGCAAGGGAAGATGCTTTTAATCAGGTGGCCATGTATTTGGAGGTCAATGATGAGGAACAAATCTCAATACAGGATCTTATAAACAAAATGGAAGAGATATTGGTTGAGACTGGAATTGAACCATATGGATTTACCTACATGAAACATAGACTTGAGAAACATTTTGGAGACAAGATAACCATCACTGAGATTAGTGGAAAAGAAAATGTGGTTACATTTCAACATAAAGCATCTTCTATCATCCATGACTTCTACTCCAAACCCAAGAAGTATGACCATGATGAAGAGAAATTAAGAATTATAGAAACCGCAGCCAAACTTATTAAAAGTGATGTAAAATTAGTGAAGCAGCCACAGGAATTTTATCCAAGCTCAATTGAAATATCTTCTACTGACAAGGCTATGTCATCAATGGTAAGATGGTGCCTGTGGACACTAACTTGAAGCTTGCACCTGACAATCTTCTGGAAGCCTTCAACTGCAATTGCAGAACAAACTGTAGTACACAGAGATGATCATGTGGAAAATTTGGCCAAGAGTGTTCTTCAGCATGTGGAGAATGTAAAGGCCTACACTGCTCGAACGCAATCCTGCCTGATCCAGAAAGTGATGCTGAGGATGTATTATAATGTGTAATTTGTGACTGTTTTATTCAAGGTGTTGTTTAGAAATGACTTACTTGAAGTAGTTTAAATATTTATTTTTCTTCATTAGATATACATGTCAGCTCTTGATAGCACTATAAAATAGTGATTGTTGTGTAGTTTTAACAAATAGTGTAGTACTAGTTTACTAGTTACATGTCGTATTGAAAAGAAAATGGCTACCCTGGAATTGGACTGTTAAGATTCACATGTACATATTACAAAATGTGTTGTATATTTGCTTTTAGTAGCTTAGTACTTCTGGCTAGAATAACTTTTTAAGTTTGGTGTTTTTGCTATTTTAAATTCCATAGCAATAAATGGAGATAAAGTATAACATCTCAGCACCCAGGAGGATTCCAAACTTCTAAGCATAAACTAATTGTCTGATTATTTTATAGGAATATTGATTCGTGAAATTCCAGTAACAAAATAATTGTGTTTTATCTGTATAATGATTCATCATAGTATTTTATTTATGTTGGTAACTTTATATTCTGTAAATATGTTGAGGTTTTGCTGTTATACGACTTATGCCGAAATGGCCATTTGAAGGGAAGAATTTTGAAATATGTTAACCCTCCTTCAAGCTTCAGTAAATTGGTTATAGGCTTGGAGCAAGAAATTATGTACACATTTAGGACACAGGGGACCAAAAAATGAAAGTCATTGTATGATTAAGTTTTGCATATCATTTGTTAGCTAACATCATGGGGATTCAGAATCTATTTTGGCAGAGCTTAATTCTTCCTCTTTCTATTGCTCTGACAGGTTCAAGGTCAAATAGACCCAAAGAGTATCAATTATCTGTATCAAGGAACCACTCATATCATTCTAAAATTGGTCTGATGGCTTAGATATGTATAAAACACGAATTGGAAACCACATATATGGAGAATATTTTGTTTACCTGATATTTGACCTTGAGCAAAGAGGTCAAGGTCATATGAAATTAACAAATTGATCAGTGTTCATCCAGGTCATAAATATAATATGCACATAAACTTAACCAAAGAAATACATGCTGTGATGAAGCAAACTAACATCTTAGGATTAAAAGTGCAGATTTCTTTAAAATGTTACGTACTTCTTAACGACCTTTGATGTTCTGTATACTGAACACAAACTGGCCTTTGGTATTGATTTTTATATCATAGGGCAATCTTGGTAAACTTATTCTATGGTTATAAAATAAAGCTTATAGCTACCTAACCAGTAATTTTGTAGCAGCTTGGTAAATGCAATTTGTTACGTACTTCCTAACATTTTTGACCCAATCATGGAAGTGAACCTAAAAACTGGTATGTAGTAATGATCCATGTTGAAACTTGCCATTTTAAATCATCACTTTATGCAGAAGTAAATTGCTATTTAAGATGTTCTATCAGATGCATTTCAAATTTCTGGAATACGATTTTGTAAGCTTCACTATGACTGGGGGGAATTTTGCAAAATCTGAGATTTTACACATTTGAAGGTGCCAAGATATGCAGGTCATAAGAAATGTACTGTTTTGAGGAATTGTTCTATTCTTATGTATAATGATATATATCAAACAAAAAATCCATTTTCAACCATTTTTGACAACATATACAATCATATATGTAACCCATTTCTAAAAAATGAGCCATAAAAATGGAAAAAATAGCCTGTGTTTGGATAAAAAAAAACATGCTTTGTAAGCAACTATATCCAAAGGATCCATAGCAAAGTATACATTTTCTGAAAGCACAGACACTTGGACATTATATAACATTAAGATTGTTTATCTTATTAAAACTGGGTTCAATTTCTAAGCTTTCTCCTCATTTTGGACCACAGTGTACACAATACCATGCTACAAGCCTACATCTCACTAACTACATTACATATTGGCAAAATTTAAAAACTGTGACAGTCAGAAAACATGTATATAGATACCCAGACCAATTGCGGACCTACTTTGGAAATTAAAAAATTGTGAATTTAAAAATGTCAACATTTATGTCAAAATTCGATAATTTTTAGTGATAGGCAGAAATGTTTTTCTTCCGTCATGATGTTAATTTTAGGTCTACATCATTACTTGTGGTGTTGTTTGAAAGGTAATTTTATTGTGAATCTACTGATATCTTAATATTGTGAATCGGCCAGTAATTTGTCATGATATGGTCATGTTACTATACCCTCCCCCTATATTTTGGCTGTCAATTTTTTCTTCAATGTCACCTTCAACTGAGGTCAAAATGAAGCTGTTACAATGCCCCGATTTAAGGTGACTTTTAGTATGTCGTTCTATGATATATTTGGAGTGAAAAAAACTTGAATGATTACTATTGCAATTTGTGGTGGGTTTGACCCTAAAATGTCCTATTTTGACCGGTCTAATAATGGAGGTGTTGGTGAAGATGAAAACGCCGGTCGCGTGTTGACTACAGACTGGTCGGTTTTGTTTTTCCGTTCAATTGACGATTTATAAGGGATTTTGTATTAATCGATAAATCAGTTATGCTACTCCAGCAGAAACACGGCACGGAAACGGCATGACCACAGACACGATGGTGGGACATGGCACGACAAAGCACGGACATGACAGTGGGACACAACACGACACGGACATGGCCGACAAAATGGGCGACGAATGCTTCGTCCCAACGTCTAAGGCTGACCAGGTGTCCTGTATGTTACGGGATCATCCTGTTTCATACTTTTCTGGGATGCCATTTGAGTCTGTGGTCGCGCCGTGTGCCATCGTCAAGGCAGTGGTCATGTCGTTTCGTTTCCTTTCCGTGTCGCACCTTCGAGGTGGGTGGAGGCGCGATGAGATCGGTCACCGGTAGACTAACACAGGTGTTTCATTCACTGCTCAAATTGTCCATGTACACGGACTGGTAGCTCGGTAGAGATGGTGTTGCAGTTTCGAGCGACGACTGTTTCTTCCACTTAATCGTGGGGATGGCATCCTCTCTCAATTGTGGTGGATAATCACAAGATTTAGCCATCGCTGTTGTTTCATAGCAGTGCTCTGTAAAATGTTCCGGACACAAAAGCAAACATTTTTAAAAACTGATCCACACTCGGGTATTTCGGACAAACCTCGTCCAATTTATAAAAAACTTGGGGTCTTTCGGCCATTTGTGTAGCATGAAGCCATCTCAGTTTGTATTACTACAACCACCAATGACGCATCGACTCGGCATATCTGTGAAAAATCAGACAGTACGGATCTGGTGGTCGACTTCCAGGTGTGACATCACTGATAATCGTGAAGAAGAAGAATTAAACTTTTAATCGCAAAATTACCTACTTTATAAATTGGAAAAAGGCACATCATATCTATGGTATCGGGCATCAATGAAGAGATAGATTCATGTTGAGGTGGTCTGAGCATTTGGTTCCCCTTTAACGTTTGTCTTCGACTTTGCATCCTAAACTCCACCTCTTAGCATTGCCCAGCAAACAATTAGAGAGCAAACTATACTTTTATTAGCCTGGTGTTGGCTTAGCAGCTAGGGTGGCTGGCTTCAGATCCCAAGGTTCTGAGGTCGAGCCCAGTTTGCTGCTGAATTAACACCAGGTGGGGTTGACCTGGCCTGTCATCCTTCTGAGGTCGGCAAAATGAGTACCAGTGTACTGGTAGAGGGGTACATCAGCGGCACAGCAGTGCTTCCAAGAAACGATCGCTACCCAGCAGCCAAGCTGCCATACACAAGAACATTTACTTTTATTCCATCTGTCTATAATTCCAACAATGTGTGTGTGTGTGTGTGTGTGTGTGTGTGTGTGTGTGTGTGTGTGTGTGTGTGTGTGTGTGTGTGTGTGTGTGTGTGTGTGTGTGTGTGTGTGTGTGTGTGTGTCCGCTGTTTCTCGACAACCACGAGTCCCATCTAATTGAAACTTGCCAGCTATATTGCTGGGTACTTGAGTATGTGCCTTTTCAAGGTTTGATATTAATCGGACAAGTGTTTCCCAAGTTATGGCCATTTATTTACCAAACCAATGGACAAAACACGTTGCTGCAGCCATTTATTTACCAAACCAATGACAGGACACGTTGCTGCGGAGGCGTGGCCGATGGGGAAAGGGCGCCATTTAGTTGCCCTGGCATAGGAGTGGCAATGGTCAATGGCAACGAATGTCATGGCAAGCAAAGACAGGGAGGTAAACTTGATTTTAATTTGTATTTTAATTAACTGTGTGTATACGTTGTTACTGTATCACAGCAGTTGTTACTTCAATGCAAGCGATAATTCGTGGAATGATGTGAACATTCCGTACAGGCACGCACCACTTCCGGATAGTGATGACTTACTGTATTCCAATAATTTCTCGATTTCTTATCCGCATTTATAGATAAACACAATGCCCCAATGCAGTCGTCATTTACGAGGGCGAAGGAACAGCCTGTGTGGTTGTTTGAAGGTTTTTTTTTTGGTTTGCACGTACGGACACGCATGTACGGGTACGCACGTACGGTCACGCGAGAGCGAAGAAACGGCCTGTGTGGCTGTTTCTGGCATGCGGTTTGAAAGGTTTTTTTATTTTTTTTGCACGTACGGCCACGTACTAGTAACTTATGATGCATTTAGATTAAATATCAGTCACTCTTCCTGAAAAGTGTTAAAGAGCTCATTATTTTACTCATTCTTTACTTTTACCTAACTGCTTGTGGAATGCAAGCACAATCCACTTCATGAAATACATAAAAGGTTATATTTATTATATCTGCACGTGGAATGTACCCCCCAGGTTCTGCTTGCAGCGTGCAGGCATGCCCCACCAGATAGGTATAAACAACTCATCCTGGAATGACTTCCATGCAGCATAACATTGTTGCCCCACATCATACCCCCAATGGCCAAAAATATGAAATCCACGGTGGAAATCGAAATTCCGAGTCGACAGTTAAAATAAAAAAATAAAAAATAAAAAAACCATCATCATTAGTGGCATGCACTAAACCGCACGCAAAAAAAGTAAAGAGAAATGCAAATTCCTTTTGCAGCACAATCGTGTCATTCATTGATCAGTGTACCCAGCAGTCATCATCGGTGAGAACTCACCAGGATCGCCATTAAGTTTGCACAATTGTGTTGTAAAGCCTCGAATCATTTGTCGATGTAGTTAAAAATTATTGCTAATGAGAAATGCTCATGCTCAACTCCCTCCAGCACCCCCTCCCCCTCCCACATTATTCATTATCTTAATTGGCCATCCCCAACTCCCCATTAACTTCCACATCATTTTCAACTTCATAATCAGTGATCCCAACCATAACATAACCCGAATCCTACTCCTCCAGGCTGTTTCAGTGGATGGGTTTACTGTTGCCTCTGATTTGTTGTAGAAATAAAAGTTGCCATTTAAAATGTATTTTCAACACAGTGATACCATTCACAGGGTATGTCACCACCCCCTCCCCACACCTTGTCATCTTAGTCGTTTCCATTCTCAAATGTTCATGGATTTGTATTTGGAAGAGATGACAGAACGCAAGTCGAGAAGATATTTTCAAGCTTCCTCAGCCGGGGGGAAAATATTTCATTGAACACATATGGACGTCATCAAACCAGACCTGTTTTGGGGTCAGAAAATGGAAAAAAAAAGTTTGATCTCGTGACACCCATCTGAGAACTTCACACACATGACGCAGCAATACCAAACATTGTGAGTAACAGCACAACCAACTCATCGATGAAAGTTAATTACAAGTTAACTCGTATGCATACTTACTGTTCACAAGTCCAAACGATTAGGAGGTCTTCTGAGGCGGGAACAGTGACGGAGTACCCGCTCTTCCAATGGTGCTGCAGGAGGTGGTGGTGGTTCACATTCTTCCACAGCAGGAGCACCCTGAAAAGGTTCTCTACAAGAGCCTTCTGGAGTGTTTCCTTCTGGAATGATGTTTGCAGGCCTTTCCCATGTGTTAGCCTCGACGGATGGTTCAGATGGACCAGATACATCACAGGTTGACAGTCTCACGTGATCCACATGTCTCCTCACATTCCAGCCACCCAAGAGTTTCACAATGAGGGAAGAACCAAATTTCTTAGCAACAGTTCCTCCCAGGCAGGGATTACCACTTCCAAAATTGAGCACATAGACATGATCTTCCACACAAAAAAGTCTGACCTTGATGTGTCTGTCATGCCAGGACTTCTGCTTCACTTGCACTCTACGAACCTTTCCAGACTCATCTGGCTGAAATAGGTCATGATGGGTCTTCAGCTTCCTTCCCACCAAAAGCTCTGTCGGTGCTCGCCCAGTGGTTGAGTGGGGTGTTATGCAGTACTTGAAAAGGAATCGGGCCACTTTCGACTCAATCCTACCCTGTTTGAGCTTCTTCATGCCCTCCTTAAATGTTTGCACTGAACGTTCAGCCAACCCATTGGACCCTGGATGGTTCGGAGCTTAGGGGAGGTGGGTGATTCTATTGACATCCACAAACTCTTGAAATTCTGCACTAGTGAATGATGGCCCATTATCTGACACCAAAGCTGTGGGTAACCCATGTGTAGCAAATGTGGTTCTCAATTTACCAATGGTGGCTTCGGATGAAGTTGTTGTCAGGGGATGCAAGTCCATCCACCTAGAATAAGCATCAGTAATGACCAGAAACATTTTGGCCAAAAATGGCCCAGCATAATCAATGCGTATGCACTCCCAAGGTTTCTGGGACCGTTCCCAAGGATGCATCGGTGATGATGCAGGCAACTTTGCGTTTGCCTGACATGAATTGCAGTTGTGAACTGTACTCTCGATATCTAAATCGAGATCCGGCAACCAAACATAGCTCCTCGCAAATGCTTTCATTCGCACCATTCCTGGGTGCGCTTCGTAAAGCATTTCCAGCACTCTCGTTCTACCTGGTGGGGGAACTACAACCCTACTTCTCCCACAAGATCACACCATCTTGGACACTCAGTTCAAATTTGGGCAGTGAATATGCCTGGAGCCTTGTATCTGGTGAAACAGGCCAACCATTGTTTGTGCAATGGTGCAAGCATGACAGAACTGGATCATGATCCTTCCACTGACGAATCTCTTCAGCCGTTACTGGTAAAGAATCCAGGAATTCCATGAGGCGTACCTTGTCTTCAGGAGTGGGCACAAATCTAGGGCTTTCCCATAAAGGCAAACGACTCATGGCACCAGCATGCCCCATATCCTTGCCTGGCTTGTGCGAGAAAGAGTAATCATATGCCACCAGAATTAGTACCCAGCGTTGTATCCTCGAAGAAGCTAACACAGGAACTCCTTTGGTGGCACTGAATAAGGACTGCAGTGGCTTGTGGTTGGTGGTGATTTCAAAATGCCGACCAAAAACGTATGAATGGAATTTCTTCACCCTGAAAACCACCGCCAAGCCTTCTTTCTCGACTGTGAGTATTTTCTCTCTGTAGATGCGAAGCTGCATGAAGCAAATGCGATCAATTTCTCGGTTCCATCCGGCATACGATGAGACAAAACTGCCCCAACGCCATCTGGGGAGGCGTCACATGCAAGTAATAGATCTTTCTTTGCATCATAATGCATCAGAACCTTGGAAGAACTTAACAGTTGTTTTGAAGCCTTGAAAGATTCATCTTGCTTTGGTCACCAATTCCAAATGGCTGTTTTTTGTTAGCATAGCATTGAGTGGTGCAAGTACTGTTGACAGGCCAGGTAGGAAACGCTCAAAGTAGGTCAAGAGCCCCAGGTAAGATTTCAGTTCTGACACATTCCTGGGAAAAGGAGCTTCCACCACCACTCAAACCTTGTCAACTTCAGCGTGTTGCCCCTCTGCATCGATCATGTAGCCCAGATACTCCACCTCCTTAGCTTGGAAAACACATTTTTCCTTGTGAACAGTCATTCCTGCATCTGAAAGTCTACGGAGTACTGTGTCCAGATTTTTCACATGATCGGCCTCAGTCTCCCCCAAAATTAAGATGTCATTAATATAGACACTGACGTGGGGAATATCCTGCAGAAGGGTGTCCATGCTTCACTGGAAAATGGAGGGTGATGAGGAAATCCCCAGTGGGAGGTGGGTATATCTGAAAAGGCCATGGTGAGTATATATGGTTGTGCAATCCTTTGAAGCCTCATCCAAAAGTAATCGCAAGTAAGCACTGCTGAGATCAAGCTTCGTGAAAGTCTGTCCTCCATTTAGGGTGGCATAGAAGTCCTCAATCTGAGGAATCGGATCGCTGTCAAGTTTTATTGAAAGAAAAACCTGACACGTGCCGAGACCTGGGGTCTATTGTGCCTGATGAAGCCGGCTGTGAAGCCGGTGAAACATTGTACTGAGACCGGGTCTGCTCTCGCTTTTTTGCTCAAATTAGCAGAGTTGATCGAGTTTTTCGATCCTCGTGGAGGATCTCTAAGTCTTACTCACGTTGTTGTTCTTCATCTTCTTCTTGTGGACTTTTTTTGTTTCACAGCCAACAGTTTTCATCGAAACTTCCTGAAACTTGGCACATATATATATATATATATATATATATATATATATATATATATATATATATATATATATAAAAATACCCTGCGCAGACAGCAATCATCTCCAATTTTAAAAATTCCTCCTAGAAAAAAAGTTGACGTCATAATATCGCCGCTAATGGAAATCGCCTATACCATTATCTCCGAAACTAGGCAAGCTGTTTGAATTTTGTTTGCGGGAATCAAGCCGGGCAATAGCACAGATAATTTATCGCAAACCTGATACATCACAATGACGTCATGTTCGTTTTTATGACGTCATCATTAAGAGGACGAGGATCTTGGCTCATTTGAGCTTGTTTACTTTTGGTTGGAAGCACTTTATTCTTCTTTAGAAATGTGTAATCCCACCCACCCCAATATATATATATATATATATATATATATATATATATATATATATATATATATATATATATATATATATATATAAATAAACATACTGTATATAGTTTTCAGAATATATTGTTACGGCTGTGGAAATTCGCAGAACACCATATAGGTCCTTAGTTCAGTTATGCCGATAAGTCCGTGTTCAGTTACATTTCCCCACCATAGTCTTAAGGGCTGTGATCTTCGAGTTAGCCAATATTCTTTGCTATCGTTATTTTGGACCAACCACACCACCAACCACCTTTTTCACAAGCACCCAACCACACCACCCTCACGACCACCACACAACGCCAACATTACATCAACCACGATCACCTCAACCACCAACCACCTTTTTACAAGCGCCCAACCACACCACCCTCACGACCATCACACAACGCCAACATTACAACAACCACGATCACCTCAACCACCAACCACCTTTTTACAAGCGCCCAACCACACCACCCTCACGACCACCACACAACGCCAACCACGCCACCATTACAACCACGACCACCTCAACCACCAACCACACCACCAATCACCTTCTTCACAACCACGCTACAACCCTCTCCGCATCTAAAACCGTCTCTGCCATGGAGAAAGAAGAAGGGGTTCCGATAACGGAAGGGATTTTCCCTCCTGCTTTCCCGCGCTTCGGGACGGGGGAAGGGCGGATTGAACCAGGGGTCAAAGGTGATGTAGGGTGGGGGCCTGTTTTTGGGCAATAAATGTCCCTGGGCCACATTCCCATTGAGGGCCACCGCAACGATTTCTTCTTCCCTTCGTGGCACGCGAAGGGAGGAGCCAGGGCGTTGGAGTTAAAACACGCCCTCCTTCTAGAGGCTTCCCGCGGGAGCTGGAAGAAGGGCGGGGTGAGAAGGCAGGGGGGATAAAAAGGGCGCACGGAGCGTCCGCGTGGTTGGTTATCGGTCGGTCAGTGGAGGTCTCGGTCTGGGTGGAGCAGTCAGTCGGTGGAGGTCTCAGAGTATGGAGTTGTGGGCAGCCGCGTTCGAGCCTGGAGTCCCCGCAGTCGGTGAGGAGTTTGAGAGGGTCCATCGAGGGTCGCCCAACCAAGTCACCACGAGGGTGGAGGTAACTTGCGGCGGCCTCTGGGAGTTCCTCCGGTCAACCAGGCTCCTTGGCCATAAAGGCCTACAGGTCCAGTCTGACTCCCTTGCCTTTGAGGGGGTCTTTCTTTGCTTTTATTTGTGTGAATGATGTGGCGCCATGTCCCGTTAAGTGGAGAAACTGTTAAGTGCCTGTACATTCATTATAGACGGTTGTAGCCCTTCGCCTTGCTCGCATCTTTGTCCCGTCCCACAGTCTTCGCAAAACAACTGCATGAGTGTTTCGCCCATTGACTGCATAACCGCATGTGTGCTGCATTCATTGCTTTATTGTATATGTGCTGGTATAATAAATGTGCCTGTTTAAATGTTAACCTGTTCATCATGTGATTTTCCCTCCATTTGAATGCCATATTGTCTTTTGGAATGTTAGTTGGTTTTTGAATACCGATAATAGAATCGGGTCCGGCGATAATACCCCGCTCGGTTATCCCAGAACAGAACGAACCGCTTAAGCGGTTCGTGTCCAAGCAGGCCTTTGCTGAGGTACGGTCTCTCGGTAATTTACCCGCGCGAAGACTTAGGTATATCGATATTCGACAATTGACCCTGTCAAGTGTGGGTAGAATGTTGACTAGGCCGTGGTGTGCACTTGGAGCACACCCGTGACTGGTTTCCGGCGTGGTTCCAGAAAGTCGCGACTGAATTGTTCGTTCGGTGGGCGAAGCGGCCGCGATTAGTTAAAAGCGGTCGTTCGCACGCCGGCGGGCGGTAAATTCGTAACAATATATTGTTACAGGTTTGCCGGCTGGGTCACGAGGGGCTTCTCGAACCCGCTTCCCAACCTTTGACCCTGAAGCCGACAAGTCGCAGATAACTCAGCGGCATGACTGGTTGCTAAGCAACCATGCACCAAGTCCTTCTCAAGACACGTATCTGAGATGATCAATTTAGGAAGGGTCCTCATGTCCAATTCCTGCATTACCTTCCCAGCAAGTTAATCTCTCCAGATTGGGAACCGTGCTCTTGACGCCCCACTCCTACAGATTAAGAATGGCCGAAGGGAACCGTAAGTGGAATGTCAGCTCCTCTCTGACTGTAACGAAACTGTGGAGCAAAAACTCCCATCCACTATTTACATACTATGTCTATTCAATGGAGAAAGACAATCAGGCAGGTTGGGAACAATTGGTCATGTTAACAAGTAAGCACGTACATACAAGCAATGCAGTGTTACAAAAGAAAGTCCTATCTTCGCATGCAAGCTCCTGAGTCATCTTATCATGAAACTACAGACATAGGTGTCTCATTCACTCTGGGAAATTAAACAAGTAAAAGGGATAGCCAGAGAGAAGAAGAAGTTGGGGCATGTTGGCAACCGCTCACTCACCTGATGTAAGCCTGCAGGCTTACGTTGGTCCCAACCTTACTTTGGGAGAAGAGAGGGTGATGGTGTGATGCACCATGGGGAGAGAGATGCAGGTGGATGCTTTGTAATGCGATAGAGGAAACTGTGAATGCGAATCAGTAACCCAGCTTTGAACGAGTCAACGGTGCAATGGTTGATTGCTCTGGTGCATTCCAAGTGAATGATTAGAAATTGGGAAAGTAAGAGAAGATAGTACAAGTCAGTGTGTGTTCACCGGTACATCTAAGGAAAGAACACTGCGGCTTCTCCGCTCGCTCTGCAGCACCAGCTCGATCGCTCCCATTGAATCCCATCCTCGCAGTGGCTTACGTTTACACAGCTCGCTCCTTGCAGACTCCATCTGGCTCTCGTTGTTGCCTGGATGCACACAGCCCAAGTCCTGCGATGCCCAGACTTATAAAGCCCTGGGAGAGGCGTGATATAAGGACTTAGTGCTGCTTATTTCTCCTGGGTGCTGCCTTCTCATCAGAAGGCTGCTGTTGTTAAGCTGCGCTCATTTGTTCATCAGTGCAGGTGCCGCACAAAACCAAGCAGCACCCAAGTGCTCTGATGCAGGTGCCATGCTTGACCAAGTGGCACTCAAACACCATGATTGGTCCAATTGGTAACCTGAGTTCTGTAGGTGTACGTTAGTTTTGTAAAGCATGTTGTTTGTGTGTATGGATGTGCTGTAAAGAGGTACAGAGAAGGACAGAGAGATTAAGAGGTTGGTGAGAGAGATATTGGGGATATAAAGAGAGAGGGAATACAGAGAAGGGTCACAAAGGGGATTCAAATCTTGCTACACAAATGCAATGCATTTCCCTGTCCACTTATAGGAGGGGAGAGGTAATCTTATGAAACAGAATCTACTGATATATCTGATCTCCAGGGTTTCTTTATGTGTTGGATGTAACTCCCTGGGGTCTTCCAAAACCACAATATAAATGGTGTCCACAAATTACCTTTCCAAATTCAAACTGGAACAAAAATAATAATGAAATGGGATACAATGATGCAGTTTACTGCATGTGGAAGAGCATTTCTCAAGGTTTTATTGTCACAATCATCATCCAAATCCAAATAGACTTATGGGGACAGCGCTCAAACGACTCACAAACTTATTCAATATCCTCACCAATTGTGCTTGGCCAGCATGCCCCTTCCTCTGCAGGATGCTACCAGTCTCCATAATGTTTTTGTGACATTCACAAATCGTTTTTCTCGATGATGACTGCCTTCCATACATCGTTCTGAAGCTTCATTGAACCTGTATAGCTAATTTTGTGTCCATAAACCAGGCACACATTGCACTTTTTCATGTGGGGACATAATTCGGAGTAAATGTGACGTCAAGCGTTACAGGAGACACCCAAAAACGAAAAAAAAGTCGATAAAACTTTGAGAAATGTTCCTTCGCATGCAGCAAACTACAGAGTTGTAACCCATTTCATTCTTTTTTTTGGACAGTTTTAATTTGGAGCAGTATTTTGTGAACATCCTGTATATTGTTCATTTTAGGTTTTCTTGTGGATGGTGTATAATGAAACCTCGTGGGAGACCTTATCCTGCTGCTGTATCCCATTACAATGGCAATTTATTTTGGTGGACGAGTTCTCACATTATAAAACCTTCGAGACAGTCCCAGAAAGTACCACCCAGGAGGCTGCACTGATTGCAGAGACATGGCACCACCAATCACTCTTGTTGGTGCAGCCCTCGCCCCTCGGTACAAACTGCCTCAAGATTGCCTCCTATAAGGGTATGCAGCAGCAGCTTGTCAGACCACGAGATGACATCAGGCAATTGCAACTGTTATGTTCAGATTATAACTGCCGGTAAATCTCTTAACGAATCCAGAAACTTACTTTTATCCATTTAGAGACGACAAAGTGCTCATTTTTACAGAAATACGGTAATATCTATGTTCAGAGGTTTTCAATTGAAGAGTGAAAAACTAGTGGGCTGGAAGGACGGCCTAGGATTGAGAACTATGCACACTTGCCTCGAAGCTGTCTCATCTGGGTTTGAATCTCAGCCCAGGTATTAAACTGTCAAGCCGGTGTTTCACAGGCAGGGCGATTCATCCATGTGTGTGCCGCCGTCCCTTGGATGGACGTTAAACTTGGCAGGGCAATCTAGGAGATGCTGCATTATTTGAGGAGCCTCAGGGTTTGAGAATTCCTACCCTGATTTCCCGAGTCAGAGTGGCGACCTGACCAGGATTGTAGCCTATTAACTGCTTCTGTAACACCATCACCTTTTCGGGTAAGGTAGATGATGATGATGATGATAATGATGATGATGATCTTATTTTGCTAGTGAGGGCTAGTGTCGATCTGCGCTGACAGACAGGTAGAATAAGGGATTAAATAAACAGAAGATTGACTTGAGGTATGCTAACTGCCATGAGAAATAAGGAGACATCAGATTATTCTACTTCAATGAAGGGTTAATGGATGAAACGTCAGATCCTCCTTGCTTCGCACGGTGGTTTGCATACCTCGATCAACATCTGTTCATGTCATCCAATGTTCAAATGAAGAGGCAGAGTGAACACACTCAAATCATTCAAGCTTATGATGATAATCTGTGGGTGACAACGCATTATTGGTGAGTGGAAAGGCAACTGATGCAGTTCCAAATGGCAAGGAACACACACACACAACTGGGTTGGAATTGAAACCTGCAATCACCACATTACAATACAGACGTTCAACCATTTCAGCCAACCCCAAACATATATCGCATTCATATTTTGAGAATGAAAAGCACTTTTTAATTTACAGACAAATTAAAAACTTTTATAATGCTCCAAAAGTGTGCGCTTCATAACACTATACAATGGCAACAGCATTTCACTCTCTTAATGCACAGAGCAATCATACACTGACCATACACAGCATCTCTGTCCTTGACACTTTCCTACATTAACAATGCCAGGCAGTACACCTGCCTGCGGCACAGACAACGTCAAAGGCAACTCAATATAAGTACTACCTGACTGAGTGCAGGAAAGCAACAGCGGAGGAGATGCACTGAATATGATCAGCATGTAATTGTTCAGCGGTCGGTTTGAGGATTTATCATTGCATACTTGCCATTATGCCTGGTGTTGGGCTTTGGATTTGAGAAGGAAGAGAAGGAGGCAATTGGGACCATACTCTGTGCAGAGTGTTGGTGCTGCTTAAGCAGTCTCCTTGGCTATTGGGCACAATCTTGGACGGGTTGCCACTCCGACACAGTATACCAGCATGCTGGCACTCATTTTGCTGACCTCGGAAGGATGACAGGCCGAGTTAACCCCACCTGGTGTTAATTCAACAGCTGAGCGAGATTTGAACTCAGGACCCTTGGATCCAAAGCCTGCCACCCTAACCATTAAGCCAACACCAGGCATATTGTGTTCATCTGAGGATCCTGTGTTCAAATCCCACTCAGCTGTTGAATGAATACCAGGTGGGGTTGACTCTGCCTGTTTCATCCTTCCGAGGTTGGCAAAATAAGTGCCAACCTGCTGGTATCCTGTGTCAGAGTGGCGACCCGTCCAGGATTGTGCCCAATAGCCAAGGAGACTGCTTCGGCAGCACCGACGCTCTGCACAGAGTATGGTCCCCCTGGATGGATGGACTTGCCATTGAACCCTGTATCGTCATTTGACATTAGCAGCCATTTGAATCAGAACTGCTGAACCGATCTAACACAAGCACTTACCAGATCTTGTGAACACTTCATTCTTTGGAGTCCTGCATTTTTCTGGAAAGCAAGGACATTTTTTCATCGAGGTTCGGTTGAGGGAGGTGAATGTTATCGACTGAAAAACTTTTTTTTGTCTCAATCATGAGACCCCTTTAGTTCCTCTTCAACTCTTATCAAACATTTAGCCCACACAATCACAAAAAGCCCCTGTCAAGGTGGTAAAAATAAATAATACGGGAATAAATTAAAAAATCTAATTCCCAGCCCAACAACAGCCTTTCGACATCTGAACCCACTGTTATATCGTTCACCGTTGTTCACCTCCCTCACCCCTTGCCAATCGATCTACAATAACCCAAAGACATCAAAGTCAACACGGACAGTCATCGTCACTGTGATTAAATATTGTGAAAAAAATGGTGAATTCTGAATACATGATTGATAAACGACGTGGTAGTTTAGTTTTATTGCAATCATTCCATGAAGGAAATAAACATAACGTGATGAAACAAGAAAAAGAGCAATCAGAGATTGCAGGCCCTCGCCAGAACTTGTTTTGTGTGGTGTTTGTGTACTGGTGTGTAACGTAATTAATAAGAGACATGATTAGAACTGCCACTTTATAACTGCTGGCAGTGACGTCCCCCTTTGATCGGACGCCTGACCCTGACCCATGACATTTTTTATTATTATTCTTCAATTGAATTTAGAATGGAATTAAAATAAATTCGATTCAAATCAAATGGAAGACCAAATAGGTACAGTCCTGCATTGGAGTAATCAGAAGGAACCCAAACAAGTAAAATAGCAAAGATGAAGTCATCAGGAGGAACCTGGATAGGATTCGCATTTCAGCTGCTACTCCTCGACCCTCAAACCCATTCGGGCACAGGCAACTGAGCCTTATTCAAAAAAAAATAACATAAAAAGAAAAAATAACCCATAACAAGAAATTAAATAATTATGGCTGCCAGACCATGCGTCCAATCAACTTGAAATTTAAAACATGTATTCCCCATCACCATGAGATCACAAATGTGAAGTTTCATGTCGATTGATTAAGCGGTTCCAGAGAAAACATTATTTAATATTTTTCTTCAATCCAATATGCCTGCCAAACCGTGTGACCTGTCATTTATTTCTTAAAATTGTACACCCATGGCTTGGGGAACATTTATGTGAAGTTTCCCCTTGATCTGTCCAGCCATTCTTCTTCTTCTTTCAGCTGCTCCCGTTCGGGGTCGCCACAGCGGATCATCCGTATGATCCGCATAGTGATTTGGCACATGTTTTACGCCGGATGCCCTTCCTGACGCAACCCTGGTCGCCTCTTACGACACAGGGATATGGTACACCTATTTTAACCGAGGTATACACCGGGCCAGTATACTGGTACTCATTTCGCCGACCTCGGAAGGATGACAGGCTGAGTCAACCCCCTGGTGTATTAATTCAGTGGCCCAACGGGGCTTGAACTCAGGACCTTTTGGATCCCAAGCCGCTGCCCTAACCACTGCGCCAACACCGGGCTATCTGTCCAGCCATTCTGGAGAAGATTTTTATGGGTTTTTCAGTAAATCCAACATGGCTGTCAAACCATGCGACCAATGACATCATTTATGTGAACTGTTTGTTCCTCATGGATAGGTGGTGTGGAAGAAATAAAATTAATTATATTCATGTATTCTCAATTTTGCTACTACTATTTTTAACAGTATAGAATAAGGTGTTACTTTTGTACTGGAATAAAATTGACTGTCAGTAAAATCTATTTTTAAAGTCTTTTGATCTCCATAGTGATATAGATGATATACAAGCAAGATAAAATGGTATCTTACGAAATATTATGTGCTTTATGTCATTGAAATATATATATCTAAATTAGGATTTCCAATGTTTAAATGAAACTGCTCTGCTGCTCAAGTGAAGGAAGCTTTGCTGCTGGCACCTATTGTCTGATGGTAAGTAATTAAATAACTCCTCAAAGGTGATTGCAATAGACGCCTTGTTGTCCAAGGACAATTATATGACAGCATAAAATGGAATGTCATATTCTGAGAATCTGGTTACTCAATGGTGAATGGAAGGAATGATCAAAGTAATAGGCTTGTGCCTCCATTCACTCAGCTTCTTAAAATTTTGTCTTAACTTCGTTGTCACCCTCTCTTTCTCACGGCCGGCCTCATATTCCCATATTGCAATCATGTCCTGAGCGTGTCTACCACCCCTTCCCTCCCAAAGTGGCCATGTCTGCAGTTTCCTTTCTCGCGCTTGCCAGCTCCCTCGCCATTCGCCCTTGCCAGATGTTTAGCTCTCCCACGTCTTTTGCTGTCCAGAATAGTATAATATAAATAAAAAAAGAATAATTGCTCTGTGCATTTTGAGCATAAAGAGGATCGTGTTTGTTATTGCTTGTCTTGTTATCCTTTTTCCCGTGTGCATGTTTGTTGTTATTTGTATTTGATGTGTGCTGTTAAGAAATGGTTTCAGACTCTGAAAGAGAAGAAATGAATTTCTTCCACAGCAGTCATACGTGTAAAGTTTCGCCTCGATCTGTTCAGCCACTTCAGAGAAAAAGATTTTTGAAGGTTTAAAAAAAAAAAAAAAAAAAAAACAATATGGCTGCCAAATCATGTGGCCCATGACATCATCAAAAAATTTTCTGTGGATGATTTTATCCCGAGATGACCCTCAAAAATTTTCGTACTCATCAGATGTAGCATTCTACATATGCAATTATGACGTCATAACGAAGGCACCTATAACGTAATTTTAAAAAATCACTTATTCCTGATGAGGAGTACTTACCGTGTGCCAAGTTTCAATTTTTTTTCCTTGTTGCAGTTTCAGAGATACAGTGGTCCAAATTTTTTCAGTTTTTCCAACATTGCTGCCACACCACTTGACCAATGACATCATAATTATCAACAAAATATTCTGCATGAGTAGTCGCTCCTATGCTGAAAATTTTATCTCAATTCGACAAGCGGTTGCAAAGAAAAACACTAAAGTGCTGTGTAGACAAACAAACAAACAAACAAATAAACAGACAGACACACAACAGATCCAAATGCAAGACCCTCTCCTCTGGCGAGGGGAACTAGAAAGATCAATTTGAGATGACAGACCCTCATGAGGACTTGTTTTGTGGGGTTTTGAGTGGTGTATTTTGAACGGTGTTTGGTGATGCTGGTGTGTTATTTGTGTGGTGTGTAGATGATGAATTTAAGACTTAGAAACAACACCACTGGAAACAAGCCCACCTACCCCCCCAAACCCCCGTGTAACACTCCGTTAAGTTTAGACATTCATCTCACCCTCTCCCCCCCACCCTATTTCAAAAAAACATTTCAAAAATCGACCCCCCAACAAGAATCACAACAACCATGCAGAGCGTCGCAGGTAAAAACACGTTCCTAAGAGTACGTACTTTATAGACAGACTTGCATTCTTAATAGTGTGCTGTTATTTTTTCTTCTGCGACATTATTTATTGAGGTAGTCGGTTGAAAAAAGATAACATGCAATACTGGCTACCATTTGGTGGCATTTGTGGCCAACGTCAGCACATTATGTGCGGACAGACAGACAGACAAGCAAACAAACAAATTCAGAGGTAAATGCAATACCCTCTGGCAGAGGCAACTAAGCTTTAGATTGGCAGTGGGTGGTATTGTCTTTGGGAAACCATTATTAATTTATTCCATACGTTTCCTTACCACCCAAGCGACACTGCATCATCAGTGACCTCACCACTCACCATTAACGGTGATGCCACGTTCAGATAATGATCTGCCTAAGATTGAATGTGTTCACAATGCCTCTTGGTTTGAACAATGGATGAAATGAATATGATATTCATCGAGGTATGTTAACCGCTGTGGTATGCTTACCGCAAGGGGAATTAGCTGACATTTTGTCAATTAACCCTTCATTGGAGCAAAATATTTTGATCTCTGCTGGTGGATTGGACATTTGAACATGAATTTGCATGAATACTCCCTCCCGATGGTTGGTTCAAATATGTTGTTGCTTCATCCGGACCATCTGATTGGTGGATTAGTTTAAATCGGAACCATATGGTGAGGATTGAAGGAGTGAGTGTCCATAGAAGTGAGGATGAACACAAGTGTTTTGAGTCCATAGAAGTCGTAGTTGATTATTTTTTTGTACAACCTTCCTCATGATTAGTCCAAGTGTCATCTTGGATCGAATCCCTGTTGAAGTTGAAATTTCCCCCACAGTCTTCCACCCGACACCAGAGTTTGGCCATAGGTGCCATACTTTGTTTATGCCCGCATCATTGAACCGCTGGCACAATTCACGACTTGAATATATCAGGAAAGAGGGTTAAAAAATAGCGGCTCAACTTCATACATCCCTGGGGAGTATGCGTCTGCTTTGTGACTCACAGAGAGTCCTTTCCAGGCATTGAGAAGGCTCTGATAAAATAAGGGGAAAACTGATGTATCCACATCCTTGAGTTGTGTCAGGAATACATCGAGACCATCGCCAAAACTGTCCGCTTGTTGCAAAATGTGACGGGCCAAGGGGTGGTTTGGCAGGTGTTCAGTATATAGGAGGCGTTTGATGGAGGACAAGCGAAAGGCCATGATGCGGGACTTCACATGAACTAGGTTTTGACCTCCTTTGGACGAAGTATGGCATATTACATTTGGCCGCAGCCAGTGATGACCTCCCCAAAAAAAGTCCACCAATTTTGCCTGGATCATGCCCAGCAGTACTTCTCGTGGTTGCAGGCAAATAAATTTATGCCATAGAGCTGCAGCAACCAAGTTATTGGCCACCAAGACACGGCCCTTAAAAGATAGATGTGGTTGGGCTCTTCTCCACCTGTTCAATTTCTTTCTTATTTCTTGTCGTGTCTTCCCAGTTCTTTTTCATAAATTGTGTGGAACCCAGGAAAAAACCAAGATATGCCACACCTTCTGTCTTCCACTTCAGGTTTTCCAGAAGTGGTGATGGAGGTGTCAAGACAGGAAGGCAATTTTTAAGGTATGACACCCACAGTGCCTTACTTTTCTTCGAAACTAACTTTTAGGGAAGAAGCCACAAAAAGGTTCTCAGGGATTCTGTGAGTGCAGCGATATCTTGGTTGTTCCTGATGATGAAGCAGACATCATCAGCATAAGCAGATATCTTCAACAAAGGACTCCTTGGAAAGCAAGTTAGACCAGAGATATTCTCCCTGAGTGTACAAAGTAATGGTTATATTGCCAACGCAAAGAGCAAGCCTGAAACTGGGAAACCCTGTCACACCCTCTCTGACACTGTATTGGGGAAATTAATTCATTAACCTTCATTATACTAAATATGTCAGTGTACAATAAAGCTATGAAAGCTCTGAAATTCACCCCAAATCCATATGCTTCGAGGATCCGCCACAAGAAAACATGATCATCGTCGTCAAAGCGGGTAGGCCACACCCAGAGTAGGCCCACTCTCAATCTTTCTCTCTCTTGAAGGCAAAGGTGGAGAGAAGTGAAAGGAAAAATGTCAAAAACACATAGGGATAGAAAAAGACGGAGGGAGGAGGGTGGGGAGGTGGCAGGAAGGGACAAAAACACACTGACAACTCACCACAGAGCAGCTGCACATAGCCACCATGACACCACACCCGAAAAACGAACTACCAACAGGGGGCGAGAAAGAGAGAAAGAGAGAAAGATATCAATTCTGGTACGAGTGGTCTGAGAGTTGAGTCTTTGGGGATTTGAGAGATAGAGGAGTCACGTCCAACTTTTGGAGTTGGTTAGTCTCACCACCACAGAGTACAGCAATGCATGCTCGGTCCTGCATGGGAAATAAGAGAATAGGAGTGCTTTTAGTTTGATGGCATGTCCCCCCTCTCTTCACGAGTCTGCAATTTCACTGTGCCACTCTGCTGAATCACTCAGGGATTCTCTGCACGTATCTATGAGACCGTGTACTGCCACTGCAGCACATTGTGCACCTTGAATGCCCTCAAGGTTCTTCTGCCTTTACTCACTGTGCTACATCGCACACCTTTGGTGCCCTCAGGTCTTCCTTGGCAGGGTCAATGGCCGAACATCATTACGACAGCAGTTCTGCAGGAAGCTTTGTTTGATAAGTTACCTCTGCCTTGACTTCCTCTTTCCAGCTCTCCCTCCCTGTACCCTTCCACTCTCAGCATCCTCACATCAGGCCCAATTTGTCTCTCCGATTCTTTTTCCTTTTAATCATGTGATTGTATCCCTTATACGTGTCCCTTCACTTCCCCTGCTGGCGTATAGCATGATAATCAGTGATTAACAAACAAAAAGCAGGATTAAGCAATTGGTTCACGTCTATCAGTCTGTCTGACCTTCTGTCTACAAAAATTCGTTTACGATTAAGGAACAACTTAATTTCAATTGAATGTTATATTTTGAACATGAATCAAAACATGAATCGGAAAACAAACCTGAAGTTTAGGAGTACTTTGGTTCTGAATTCGTCCTGATCGGCCAAGCGCAGAGAGGAGTGAGAAAATGGGTTTTTTATTGTCTGTCTGGCAATCAAACACAATTGAAAATCATTCCAAACAGGAAACTTACTATATTTAAGGATGTCATAAAGGATACAAACAACAGGCATGAAGGACAACCGTAACGTATTAGATAAGGTGGTGTAAAAGACGCTGTGTCAACGACGGTAAACTTACGATTTTTTTTCTTTCTACAACCTTTGAAATCCTTATTTTATTTCAAATGAATTAGATACTTGAACACTGTAGAACACTAACAGCCTTTTGACACTTTCAAGACCCTTCCATTTCACAGAACTTGGACAAAATATTAGGGCGTTTTACATCATCTCAACCAATCAAAGTTGCCGCTCATAGATCCCATCCATGTCCTTGTTTCTCAAGTCAGCACAGGGTAATGTATTCTATGAACTCTCTAGTTTATTGTTCTGTGGTCGTTTGTTTCTATACTTGTGTACGTTTAATAAATTACTTGTTTATAATCAAGGTGGTATTCGTTCCACTCTGTGGTACAATTACGCTCCAAATAGAACCTGGGAGGTGAAAACAATTGGTGTCTGCTCTGAACAGGCACCAATATTTCCATCTGAGCTCGGTGTGTGTGTGTGTGCGTGTGCGTGTGCTTGTGTGTGTGTGTGTGTTCAAAACATGGCCAAACTACCACCTAGAGGTGTGTGACTGTGTGACTTTCCATTTATTGTAAAAGTGTTTTTCCAACTTTGGCTCATGATTAAATGGCTGCTATTGAAGTTACAAAACAATGACCAATAAATTTAATTCACGTGAATCAGTTATGAACAAAATTATTGTTCTTGCTGATTATTCAACAACACGACCACTGATAAAGATTACATTTTCGACGATGAAAAGGTTTGAACAAACAGTTTGTGAAAACAGGCAAAAATAAAAAGCAATGTTCGGTGCAGCCAAACATGAAGTTAAAACCAAAGTGAAAGCAAAGCGCTTTGATGACCAAAGTAATGGAATCATTTTGATGTTTTATTAGAGTTTATAATGCAATATTGGATACAGCAGATGCATGAAATGCCAAGGACAAAGCAATTGAAGCCATTTTGTGAGTCCAAGGCCTCAGGCAGCATGAGAGATGTGTGTGCTTTGGTAACTTGATCAAGCACCAAGTGTAAATTAATGGTCTTTGATGAACGATGATAAAACTGAGATATGACAGTTTAATTCCAGTATCGTGAGAAAAAAAAATCAAGGGTCTTCTCTTCTTTAGCAATTCCAATATGGAAGCAAAGCAATCATAATAAGCAAAACAAAGCCGCTCATTATATTTTTGGCATCTCCCACAATGAGGCCAAATCAAAAGACCTGTCACTCTCACATCAAAACAGATTGGTGGCCTTTCCTTTTTTTTAACCTCCTATCCTCCAGTCCCACTCACTCTGATATCTCAGCCCTCTGACTTAACCCCCACCCCACAGCTCCTCAATAACATACAGGTTCTTCCAGTAACCCCCTCCTCGTGAAACTTCCAAAATCCAGGCTGACCACACACCTCAACTCTTTTGTTCCTTTTTTTTCTCCCATTTGTGCAACCGTCTTCTGGAGATGGTTTGATCCCACTCTTCACTGTAGAGCTTCCAGCAGGCAGTGCACCACCATTCCATGTCACTCTCCCCCCTCATCCCTAATCCATACTATTTTCTATTCCCATTAATAACTACACGTTCATATATATTTGTTTCCACCTTTACTCTCTCTGCGATCCTGATAGTTCATATCCCTTGCTGCTTGTATTCAATTGTTGCCCCACTGTCAGTTTGTTGCCTTTTCCTCCTCTGTCACTACACTCTTCCATCAGTCTTGATCTTGTGTACAAAAAATATTTTGCTACAAAAAGAAGAATTACATACATCAATTTCCCAAATATGAACAAGTGTGGTATATATATATATATATATATATATATATACATATATATATATATATATATATATATATATATATATATATATATATATATATATATATATATATATATATATATATATATATATATATATATATATACATATATATATATATATATATATATATATATATATATATATACATACATATCTCGATGTCCATATAGGGAATGTTTATGTATGCTGCATTATGATGGCCAATCCCCAATGTAGTGACAGATTGTCTATGGAGACCATAAGACCATACGCTATCCATCGGGAAAGGCAAACAGATCTTTTGTTCGATTTACAACGTACAAAAACCTGAAGGAGATCTGCCGCTGAGATAGTTTCCCCATTTTTTAAGAACTAGCTGAAGTACCTGACGCTGCCAGGGGAAATTCAATGAAATACGTATTGAAATATTTCCTGCGTGACAAATTAGGGGATGTTGGCCTTATGGTTTGTGTGAATTACCAATCTTGGGCGTTGCAAAATGCACTGGGACTTGTATCGAAATGTTTCACCTTTTAAGGGTGCCCATCACGCTGCCCTGGGGGCTGCTTGTCTTGCACATTGATCCTCAACCTGAGCCTGTGTCTGCTCTGTAGTCTCAGCTGACCCGGAGGCTGCTCGTCTTGCACATTGATCCTCAAACCGAGCCTGTGTCTTCTCTTGATTCTCAAGTGACCTGTAGAATGCCATTCTCTTTGCATCTAATTTATTTCTGCCCATCAGGGGGTCTTCTTTGGTGGCATAGTATTTATAATGCAAGTAAGGTCGGTTAAGATATTTCTTAACAGAAGTATCCCCTTGGGATTTGACTCTAAGTTGGAATCAAAAATATTTTGGAAGCTCAGATGCTTATCACTTGCATGCAAGGTTGGTTTTCATGACATGGGAATGCAAAATAAATAACAAGTGGTGCCAAGCACAACAAATCCCGCCCATTTAAGGCATAAAGTTATTTTTGGGGATCAAATTTAAATTTGATACATCCTTAACCTGAATGTTGATTATAAGGAATAGAATAAGGAATATTTTAGTCTTAGTTTGAAGTCAATTAAACCATTTTTGACGAAGTTATGACCGTAAAATGATTTTGACCTTTCAAGGCCACGTAAGGTCAAAGGTCATGGTGTCAAATTAAAGCCAATAAAGGACTTTATACATGTCTTCCATAGTAAGCACGTATATTCCTAACCTTTTTTGGTTTATAATGGATATTTGTAATTTTGTCCGATGACCATGACCCCCAAAAAAACTTTAGACCCTACCAATCTTCACAAATATGCATTTTTCAAAATAGGAATGGGTAGGATTATAAGTGACAAATGGAATAAGGTTCACTACAAGCTTAGTTTGAAGTAAATCAGATCATTTTTGACGAAGTTATGAGCGAAAAACTATTTTGATCTTTTCGTGACCTTTGATCCAATTGGACCCAAAAGTTAATGGGGTCATCCAAGGTTCATTGCCCACCTGTGAATTAAATTTGATAGTGTTTGCTAAAGCCGTTTTGCCGTAAAGTTGCCAACAGACAGACAGACAAATAAACCAATGTCACCCTCAGGGTGACCCGTATCTTGCCAAAAGGTGACCACATGTGACTTCTTTAAGGTCACACTGAGGTGAACAGAGCTGCTATCCACCAGGAGCGACTCCTTGAGGAATATCTGCCTACGAGAGATTCCGATGAGAATCGTTCTACAGAGTTCTACCAACCATGAAAAATATGCGTTTGCCTCATAACGTCACCAAATGACGTCATAATGTCTCAAGCTTGACATATCTAGAAAGCACTCATCGAGGTGTTCAATTTGAGGTACTACACGATATGGTTCCTAAAACTTGAAAATTTGACCTTGGGGTCAAATATGTTTGACCTTAGGCGCTAACCATGAAGGTC
Source organism: Eptatretus burgeri (assembly GCF_056783735.1). Lineage (NCBI taxonomy): Eukaryota > Metazoa > Chordata > Myxini > Myxiniformes > Myxinidae > Eptatretus > Eptatretus burgeri. Next base: position 12,509,313 of record NC_140965.1, on the reverse strand, counting down.
AAGGCCAATCGCCACCAAAAATGAATCAGCTGAGCGCCAGACCATAAACTATATTCCCATGAAGTTTGAAGACGATCAGATCAAAATTGCTCAAAAATAAGGGTTTCGTCGACTCCCCTGATTTACGACAAAGTGACCTTGACCTTTGACCTTGACCTTCAAAATTTTATGCGCTGAAAGGGACCTCTATAGACCTCTGATATGCGAAGTTACAAAAATTTCCAATGATAACTGTGCTCTGCAGAGTGATTTTTACGTGATTACAGACCAAAAGAAAGAAAAAAAAACATATGAAGGTCAAGGCCAATCGCCACCAAAAATTAATCAGCTGAGCGCCAGACCATGAACTATATTCCCATGAAGTTTGAAGACGATCCGATCAAAATTACTCAAAAAATAAGGGTTTCGTTGACTCCCCTGAGTTGCGACAGTTACCTTGACCTTTGACCTTGACCTTCAAAATTTTGTGCACTGAAAGGGACCTCTATAGGCCTCTGATATGCGAAGTTACAAAAATTTCCAATGATAACTGTGCTCTGCAGAATTTTTTATATGTGATTCCAGACAAACAAAAAAAACAAAACAAAACAAAAAAAAAAACATACAAGCTGACTAACATATCTTGCAAAAACTTCGTTTTGGCAAGGTAACAAACAAACCAAATGATTACAATATCCCACTCCCTCCCTCTGGGGGGCGGAATAATAAACAAGGAAAAATTGAGTAATTATCATCAGTTGGTGAGCCCGTGTAATTTCCGCGCAACAAGACGATTAGCGTGAGTGAAGCCACCAGAAGTGCTCCAGCGGGCATCTTACGGTGCCGATCTTTGTGACGCTGCGGATTAAAGTTTAAAAAGCAACAAATGGATCATATAGAGATGGATAGGATTAGAGGTAGTTGAGAAATGTACCAAGGGAATAAACAGTTTCCGTTATTAGCTTGCATAAATATGATCTCAACATACGACCCTCGCAAAACTTATTACTCAATCACTCCCAGGGAAAACCCAGGCAGAGTGTAAGTAACATACTTGATCGAGGCTTGAACATGGGTATTACAATAAATCTGGAGGGGCAATTTGTCAAGGGTATCAACAGTTTCCGTTAATGGCTTTCAAACATATTACATGGTGTTTACAGTGCCTTCAGAAAGTACTCACCAACCTTGACTTTTGTCACATTTTGTTGTGTTACATCTTGAATTTAAAATGGATTAAATTTAAGTTTTTGTCACCAATCTACACAAAATACCCCATTTAATGACAAAGTGAAAACGTTTTTAGAAATTTTTACAAATCAATTAAAAATGAAAAGCTGAAATCTGTTATGTCAATAAGTATTCAACCCCTTTAAGATGACATTCTAAATTGAGCTCAGGCACATCCAATGTCCTTTGATCATCTTTGAGATGTCTCTACAACTTGGAGTCCACCTGTGGACAATTCAATTGATTGGACAAGATTTATTTAAAAAAAACACACCTTTCGATAGAAGGTCCCACAGTTGACAGTGCATGTCAAAGCAGAAACTCCACCATGAAGATCAAGGAACTGTCCGTAGAACTCCCAGATCAAATGGTGAGGAGGCAAAGACCTGGGGAAAGGAATAAAACAATTTATAGTGTTGAAAGTTCCCAAGAGTACATCGAGCTCTGTCATTAGGATATGGGAAGAATATGAAACTACCCAGACTCTTCCTAAAGCTGGCCATCTGACCAAACTGAGCAACCGGGCAAGAAGGACCTTGGTTAGGGAGGTGTCCAAGAACCCAATGACCACTCTGACAGAACTACAGAGTTCCTTGGCTGAGATGGGAGAACCTGCCGGAAGGATAACAATCTCCGCAACACTTCACAAATCTAGGTTTTCTGGGAGAGTGACCATACGGAAGCCATGCCTGAGAAAAAGGCACATGACAGCTCGCAGGGAGTTTGCAAAAAGGCATGAGACAAAATATTCTGTGGTCTTAGGAGACGAAAATTGAACTCTTTGGCCTGAATGCAAAGAACTACGTCTGGCGGAAACTGAAAATAGCTAATCACCCATCTAACACCATCCCTACCATGAAGCATTGTGGTGGCAGAATCATGCTATGGGGATGCTTTTCAGCGACAGGTACTGGGAAACTTGTAAGGATAGAGGGAACAGCAAATGGAGTCAAATACAGGCAAATCCTTGAGGAGAACCTGCTTCAGAGTGCAAAATACCTTAAACTGTGGTGAAGATTTACATTCCAAAAGGACAATGACCCCAAGCATATAGTCAAGGCAACACTGGAATGACTTTAGAACAAGAACGTGAAAGTCCTTGAATGGCCCAGCCAAAGCCCAGACTTGAATCCCATTGAGAATCTGTGGAAAGAATTGAAGACTGCTGTTCACCGACACTCCCCATCCAGCTTGATAGAGCTTGAGCAAATCTGCAAGGAAGAATGGGAGAAAAACCCCCTAATGCAGATGTGCAAACCTGATACAGACATACCCAAGAAGACTGGAAGCTGTAATCTCTGCCAAAGGCGTTTCTACAAAGTATTGACTCAGGGGGTTGATTACTTGATGCAATACATTTCAGCTTTTCATTTTTAATGAATTCATAAAAATTTCTAAAAACATGTTTTCACTTTGTCATCATGGGGTATGTTGTGTCGATCGGTGACAATTTTTTTCAATTTAATCCATTTTAAATTCAGGCTGTAAAAAAAAAAAATGTGACAAAAGTCGAGGGGTGTGAATACTTTCTGAAGGCACTGTAGTTGTAATACTCAAAATGCTATGGTGTAACCATCAAAACACAATGCTTCCGACTCACCATGCCACGAGGTAAAAGAGAAGTCAGTTGAATGAAAGGTAAGGAAATGGTGGGATCTTGGGGTGGAAAATTACTGTGAAGAAGAATAGGAGCATGACTGCTCAGTTTTACGGTTCCTGATTAGCAGAGATAATTGAGAAACGTACAAGGGTATAATACACAGTTTCCATTATTAGCTTGCATACATATGAACTCAACATACAATCTTCACAATACATATTACTCGATCACATCCAGGAAAAAGCCAGGAAATGTAAGCAACATACTCGCTCGAGGCCTGAACAGGGAAGTGTTATAATAAACATGTGTCAAGCAATCTTTTTAACAAAAGGCACACTTGTAAACAAAATTATAATTAAACTTGTGTTGTTGACAACAAATCGCTATATACAACCTCAACATACGGTCTTCCCAATACATTTGATTTTAGCCTGGTTTAGGGTCCTGGGTTCGAGCCCCATTGGCTGCTGAATCAACAACAGGTGGGGTTAACTCAGCCTGTCATCCTTCTGATGTTGGTGACATGAGTACCGCTGTACTGGTAGAGGGACACAGCATCAACGGCACAGCCATGCTTCCAAGAAATGATAGATCCCCAGCAGCCAAGCTGGCATACGCGAGAACAGAATACATTTGACTTGATCACTTCAGGGTGAAAAACCCAGGCAGTGAATAAGCACAAGACCTTATCAAGGCCTGAAAGACAATTATCTGAGGTCAATTTGTTGTTTTTTTTATCCAAACATAGCCCTCAACCTTCCTGTGGATGAAAGAAGAGGCCATGCAAAGTTTGCTTGCACTGGTTCCTTCAGGGTCCGAATGAATAAATAAACAAACACACAAACAAACTTTCATCTTTATGTATTACATTTGGGGCTGAGCAACCCCAGGGAATATCATCAAAATATTTTTATTGCCTCCTCACCAGGGCTTCGTGCCATTTCCCAATGACCATAAATTTACTCGCACCATGATTGTAATGCCAAATTTACCACCCACACACCAGGCCAACACAAATATGGTTATTGTTGTTTTGCATGCAGCTTGTGGCTGCTGGTTGCATCATTTACTGGAAGCCCCGTTGTGCCGCTGATACAATGCCCCCGTTACCAGTAAGCTGGGACTCATTTTTCCCACCTCGGAAGGATGATCGGCGGAGACGACCCACCTGGTGTTATTTCAACAGGGTGACAGGGGTTTGAACTCAAGACCCAAAAATCTAAAGCCAGCTACCTTATTCATTCAATCAATACCAAGTTTACACTTTTGTGGAAACCATCCTAAAATGCAAAGCCTGTCCACATCCGCTTTGTACTCAAAATAAAATTCAGAAAAAAAGCTTTAAAAACGAGAACGGCACTCAGGAGAGCACACACCTCTGCCAGGCTGAACAGTTTGTTTTGTATCCCACTGATAAGCCAGATCTGCTGATCTGAACCAAAATCCAAGCGGCTTCTTCTTATCATCTAACCAACTCATCCACGAAGTTTTGTCAAAATCCATTCACAACTTTTTGAGATATCATGCTACATATAATTTTTGACCCCATTTTTCAATGGTGAAGATCGAAACATTTATAATAAAAAAAAATTTAAATCTGCATTCGTATCTGCATTCGGATTTGGATCTTCACCAAACTCGAATCAATTCGTCCATGTCACACATCCAACCTGTCCACAAAATTTTGTCCCAATCAGTCAACAACTTTTTGAGATAACCTGTTCACAGACAGACAAACAGACAGTCAGGGGCAAAAACATAACCTCCGTCCACCCTCAATGACGGAGGTAAAAATTGTACATTTTATTGATTTGTGTTCTCCATATTCTAATAATAAAGGTTTGTTGAAAATTTGATGACTGAAGCTCAAATGGCTCAAAAGTTTAACAGACACACAATGAAGCTTAAAGGATAAGCAAAGAAAGAAACACACAAGCGATTAAAAACACCCGACTGTCTGGCATTGACATGCGGCGGCCAGGCTAATAAGGGCTATTTCTACTCTGTGTCTTTGCCCTCTGAAATTTTGACCCAATTATGAATTCTTGTTCTCCATATTCTCATCATAAAAGATTCTTGCACATTTGATGACAATAGCTCAAATGGTAAAAAATAAAAACGTTACCCCCTGGACAGACAGGTGTGTGCATGAATACACACACAAGCACACACACACACACACAAATTGCAAAACCCCATCTCCTACTGAGTGGAGGACAGACTAATATATAATAGTCAATGGGAAATGGGAAACAAGGAAGAGAGAAAAGCACGCATCAAAGTTATTTACTATTCACGATGAAATAATCCCCATGCGTCCACGATATATCAGTGGCTTATCGCATTACCTTAGCCTTTCACAACACAGATTATTAAGGCAACGGGAAAGGACGAGACAAAGAGAGAACCTTTAACTCGCGCTGTGCTTGCGCGAGGTTTGAAGGAGTCCATTTGGGAAGACAGGAGTGAAAATTGCTGGCGTTGTGGTGGGAACAAGAGGGAAAGAGGGATGCGTTTGGAGCTATGTCCTGTGTGGTACGTCACATCAGGCGCACCCATGTCCGGCTCCTTTCGAGTCCCACCAAGGCTCCAACCTCTTGTCCCTTCCCTCGCTCGCTGCCAACCGTTCTCCATCTGAGTGCTCCCACCTTGCTCGAGCTTGGCGTCAAATTATTCTAAGCTGTCCTATCTCTCAATGGCGAAGAATCACTTTAAAAATTTAAATCTTTAAATCAAGTTAAAATCCTGCTCAGAATTGGATCGCCAGCTATACCATTCAGGCGAGCGACTAAATGAATTTAACTCCAAGCTTGGCCACCTCTCGAGGAGAGACCTCGGCGTGTGTGTGTGTGTGTGTGTGTGTGTGTGTGTGTGTGTGTGTGTGTGTGTGTGTGTGTGTGTGTGTGTGTGTGTGTGTGTGTGTGTGTGTGTGTGTGTGTGTGTGTGTGTGTGTGTGTGTGTGTTTTCTTGCCAAGTGCCATTCGCGGCTGTATGACTACGACCGTCCGTGCGACAATACTGCGGATAAATCTTTCATCCAGACGTTGAACAATCTGGTGCAGTGATGTCTTGTCTTATTGCTGAGGATAGAAATATTGAATGGGGGTGATTCTATACATTGTTGAAAATAATTACGTCGTTATTAGGCTCTGGGCTATGGCTATTTATAATTTTGAGCCAAATCTGAGGGACTACCTGATTTCACCCTACATTGCTTCATATTTGTTCATACAATGTAAATTCACTTGTTGACACGAGCAAAGGTTGCACAAACAAGATAAATTTGACCTATGTCGTCGCACTAATTAATCCGTATCGACCAATCAGATGATTTCTTAAAGGAGGGGTTGTCGGCTCGACAGCTCATTATAATTTATAAAACTCCAACATGGCAGCCAGTTTAATCGCTCCCAGAGTGTCCCTCAGATTTGGGAGTATTTATTTTACCCATCAACCCGGCAGTACCTCCTATGCTGAAGAAGTACTTCAGGTACTGAAGAGGTACTTCAGCATACTTCAGCACTGAGGCAGAAAAAAACACCACGGCTTGGGATGTGGTGGAAGGAGTTGAAGGTAACTGCTCTCCCCTCTGAGCTGGCGCTCCTGCCTCACACCTTGCTCAGCTCAATGCCGTGGAAACCAAGGCCTTCAAGGTCATTGGAATGTCTTGAGATGAAGTTGAGACTATGGGCCTATCACTTCGCCATCGCTGACAAGTCGGTAGTGTCTCTGTCTTCCACCACATCCTTTCTGGTCTTGCACCCTCTGCTCTTTCCATGCTTTGTCCCCCTCAGGTTTCTACTGGGCCCATACCAGCAACCCCCTTCAGATGAAACTCCCAAAATCCAGAATCATTGCTCCCCTCCAATCATTTGTTCCTCTTTCTTTCTTTTTGCCACCCTCTCTTTAATCTCATCTCTCAGAGACCTCAGAGACCCAACCACCTACAAGGCCTTCATCCACAAGTCATAAAAATCGCCCGGCAAAGGGCAAATGGACTCGAAAATACTCTCAAAACCTGACTTCATGTATTAACCTCAGAAACATCAAAATTTACTGATGTTAGTTGGCAGGAGGTGAGTGAATGTGCAGGCATGTGGAAAAACCTCGGTGATGATGCCGAGAAGCAAATTGCTGTTGTACATAGTGGCCTGTGGACTAAGGCTTTGCCTGAATGTTGTCAACTTGCATCGATGCCACGGAAACTGCTTTTCCCAATCCACCAACAAGTCCAAAATTGAGAGCGCTTCCAAACGATGCAACCAAGGAGCTGGAAGTGCAGCAGAGACTAATGTTTTCAGCACATCAGGTATCATAATGCCAGTCACGGTCCCTTTAACTGATAGGTTACCTCGAGCTGCACTGGGGGGTTTCAGGTCAGCTGAACAGTCTCTGCTCAGCCATGCAGCTACCAGTGTCAAGCAAGTGTTATCAAAAAAAAAATGCATCAGATGTAATAAGCCAGATCTTTTCATCGCATTAGGATGAAAATAAACGAGTTGAGCTTGCACAGACTGAAACCACCGATGCAGGTCGTTGCCTAAAGGTAATAAATTTGAAGTGATTTGTTATAGTCAATGATGAGTAGTTCAGAAAGAACCAAGAGCAGAGGCATCTCCCCTGTACCTGTATTTTTTTTTTTAATCTCCTTTCCTGCAGATCTGATTGCTGTCTCTAAATTAAGGCAGTCGTTCTGTCCACTGAATTCATTGTTTAGATGGGAGGTTTGCTGAGACAGGCAGGTGAGATGAAAGCCGATGAAAGCATTCTAATTCACATTACAAGGCAAGACTGTATGGCACTTGAAGTGAAATACCATCAAACTTGCTACCGAGGTTAAACCTGCTTCATCCATCAAAAAATTGATGAACTGTGGGTATTCGTCAATATGGTTTTGTTCACCGACTCCTCTTTAATACTTCATGTCAATTGTGAGATGACCCATTCATGTGCACAGGAAATATCATCCTGAACGAGTGTACCACAAAAGGTAAAATGGAAAAAGCCATCCTAGTTCAGCTTCTGAAAAATTGTTTCATTTCTCCAACAAACCCTTGCAACAACCAGTGCTCCAAAAAGTTTCAGCCGGTATTTTCTGTAAAAGGCCTGGTGCTGGCTTAATGGTTAACGTGGCTGGCTTGAGCTCCTAGGGTCTTGAGTTGAAGCTCCTGTTGGGCTGTTAAATTAATACCAGGAAAGATTGACCCAGCCTGTCATCCTTCTGAGGTTGGCAAAATGAGTACCAGCTTACTGGGGTTGCAAACCATTTGGGGTAACCTGTGTTGGAGTGGTGACCCATCCAGGACTGCACTCCTTGCCTGTGAAACTGCCTTTGCAGCCCTATGTGCCTTCTGGCATAAAAGGAATGGTAATATTATTATTATTATTTTCTGGAAGTATGTGGTTGAGGCAAGGATCCTACATCAGCATAAGGTTGCGTCATGTATGTACAGACAAATAACACTGGTCAACAATTTTTTACTTTCTGAATGTTGTCTAGATTTCTACAAGTGAATTAGGGTATTCTGGCACTGCTGAATCAGGAAATGGCATCCGTTTCTCTCCATCAGGTCAGGTTTTTGTGCTAAGTTGATTTGAAAAAATCAGATCTTGTGACAAAATCAATTACATTTTTGTGGCATTATCAGCTGATTTTTGTCAACACATATCCTAAACATGTTTTTAAGAAAAAAAAAATGTTTTGCCAACAACATTTATTGATTACATGATAGAAACATCGATTACTGTCATCTGAATGGTGGGCATTGATAAAGGTAAGTACAAGTAAATTGCATGTTGCGTCACCACTGTTCAAACTTCAGGGCTTGAACTTCCGTTTCTTCGAACTCCTGGAATGTTCAGCGGCAGGGAGGTCTCTCTTCAGATTCCAACAGTAGTCAGCCATCATGACTGCGTCCCAGCGACCCTGATACCTGGTCTCCATCTCCTTCATGTCCTGATGGAATCTCTCCCCCTGCTCGTCACTCATTGAACCCAGGTTCTCAGGAAACCGGTTCATATGTGAAAATAGGTAGTGCATCTTGATGCTCATGTTGCAGCCCAGGTTTCTGAAAGCAGTCAGCATGTTGTTGACAAGTTCTGCGTAGTTTCTGGCCTTATTGTTGCCAAGAAAGTTCTTCACTACCAAAACAAATGTCTTCCACGCTTCCAGTTCCACTTCGTTCATTGAGTTTTTGAACTCTGGATCTCTGATGAGCTGACGGATCTGAGAACCATCAAAGATGCCAGCTTTCAACTTCTCCATGGTCAATCCTGGAAAAGCCTGGCACAAGTAAGTGAAGCAGTCACCATCTTTGTCCAGAGCCTTGGTGAACTGCTTGATTAAGCCGAGCTTGATGTGCAGCGGTGGGAAGAGTATTCTGTCTCTGTCCACCAGAGGGTCGTTGATGACGTTCCTTTCTTTGCATGGCACCAATTCCTCCCGCACAGGCCAGTCCTTCTTCGTGTAATGCTGAGCACGGTCCCTACTATCCCACATGCACAGAAAACATGGGTACTTGGTGAAGCCAGACTGCTGTCCCAACAAAAAGTTCACCATCTTCAGGTCAACACAAATAAACCACTTATGCTGATCATAACCAATTTTCTCCAGCACGTACTTCACCGCTTCATACTTCCCCTTCAGTGTAGTCGAGTGAGCGATGGGTACAGAGGCAAACTGGTTGCCGTTGTGTAGCAGAACACATTTCAGTGATCGCTTGCTGCTGTCAATGAACAGTCTCCAATCTTTGGGTTCATACTGTGGCACTCCAAGCTTGAGCAGAAGCGCATGTCATAAATTGGCACATGTAGGTATTGTACATTCTTCAGAGTTCGTTATTTTAAGAAATACAACTTTTTTGTATCACATTATTACAAAATCTGCCCCATTAACTTTAGTTTTGATCCACGAACTTTATGCTTTGCCTCACCAATTTTTGGAAGATTTTGAGGTTTTATGACTTCAAACTGATCCCTTTTCGACATAATCACCCAGAACTATCGTACCTGAATACTTCTTGTCATTAAAATAATTATTTCCAATCAAAACAATTATTTGACATGACATTTTACCCCCACCAACTTCTTCTAAAATGCTCCACACATGCGTACATGTGAACAAAAATGTAAAAAACGACATGTGGCCATATCTCAAAAACTTGACCTGATTGAACAAAACTAATGTGAGTTTTGGATTCAGCGCATCAGATTCGTCCTAAATCAGCTTAAAAAATGCAGACAACAAATTTGTTGTTGACCAGTGTAATGAAACATGAAGGATTTGATGCATCAGCATTCAAATGGGTTGAAGCCTTCTCTGATAAACCTTGCTTTAAATTGCAGAGCAACAATCATGTGCATGTGTTTCAGATAATGCTTCATGATTTATGCACAACCTTTCCCCCATTTGTGTGTCATTTTAGTACAGGAAGACTAAAGGAACGACTCCAAGGCAAGTATCTTAAATTTCCATTCAATCGACCCTCAAAAGCATCACACCAGTGAGCTGGTCTTTGCTGAGAACATCTCTCCTGGTTCTTTGACAATGAAGCTCCATTTGTCTCGCTCAGAAAATGAAACTGAACATGCATAAGGCAAGACTGGGAGCGTAACTGTTAAATGTACACCAGGAATCTCTATCTGTACAATGCACAATGCTGCTATGATGCTTTTCACTGAACTGTCCATGAATACTGGCATGTAGGTTACTCGGCCATCAATGTCATCATGCCTGAACAGAAAAATTGCAGAGGCAGTTGTACCTGTTTCTCTGTACAATATATTGGTATGGACGGTAGGTATGTGACGTATGTCAGATGAGCCCACACTTGAGAATTATGTCGAGGTCCCAGGTAATGCTCATCTCAAGCTCCTGCCTCTTATGCAGGATGTTGTGTTGTTGCAATCCAAAGGAGTCAAGACAACATAAAAGCGTCTCGGCCTGATGGTGAGAGATCTGACTGGCTCAACTCATGTCCTTGGTTTGTCGAATAGGCTAGGAGATTGTGCATCCCATTCTACCATATTTGCATATGAGACCACTCTACATCAGATGCAGCTCGAATGCAGACAGGTGTACTTCCCAGCCTGTTTCCAGGACAAAAAAAAAAAAAACAACACTATCCTCATCAAGGACAACATTGATTTTGTGGAGAAAACTGGCTCCAGGACAAGCCATCACACAAATGGCATCATGATACAGCATGGTCAGATGACTGGGTGGCAGAGTATCTCTCACCCATCTCTTGAGAGGAAGCAGAGAAGATTGAAGACTGCTGTTCCTTCGCTGGTGTCATATCAGCATGGAAATAGATACGGCCTTTCACCAGCAGAGCATGACATTCTATCCCTTGATGATTATGTTCACTACTTCTATCGTGCTCACTGCTTGGACATGGTCCCATTTTTTTGCATACCAACTCGAAGCTCGTTTAAGAGTTAAAAGGCTGTGTAAGAATCGAGTTCATCGATGTCTTAATGATGTAAATAGACTCCGTCATGAAAAGTCGTTGCTTGGCACACCTGAACTCTTGTCCACCTACAAGGCCTTCATCCACAGTTTGATGGAGTTCTGCTCTCCCCTCTGAGCTGGCGCCCCTGCCTCACACCTTGCTCAGCTCAATGCCGTGGAAACCAAGGCCTTCAAGGTCATTGGAATGTCTTGAGATGAAGTTGAGACTATGGGCCTATCACTTCACCATCGCTGACAAGTCGGTAGTGTCTCTGTCTTCCACCACATCCTTTCTGGTCTTGCACCCTCTGCTCTTTCCATGCTTTGTCCCCCTCAGGTTTCTACTGGGCACATACCAGCAACCCCTTCAGATGAAACTCCCAAAATCCAGAATAATTGCTCCCCTCCACTCATTTGTTGCTCTCTTTCTTTTTGCCACCCTCTCTTTAATCTCATTCTTCCCTCCAGGTCTTCAAGACCACTATTCACCACCATCTCAGATCACCAAACATTGAAAACTATGACCTTTGCTACCACTATTGACCTGCCCTCAGCCCACTTCCTTCCAAATTTCCAGGCTTTCCTTCCTTAGAGTATGCCTGGTGTTGGCTTAATGGTTGGAGTGGTGGGCTTGGGATCCTTGGGTCCTGAGCTCAAATCCTGCTTATCTGTTGAATTAATACCAGGTGGGGTTAACTCAGCCTGTCATCCTTCCGAGGTCGGCAAAATGAGTGCCAGCATGCTGGTATACTGTGTCGGAGTGGTGACCCGTCCAGGATTGTGTCCAATAGCCAAGGAGTCTGCTAAAGCAGCACCAACGCTCTGCACAGAGTATGGTCCCAATCTCCTCTGTCTCTTCCTCAGAGTGTGCTTCTGTATCTACCTCGTCCATCCCATACGTCTTTCCCTACCCCTCATTCCTTATTTGTCCAATTCTTCCTATATTTTGTCCCTCATCCATGCTGTTGGTGTGTTTCCCCCCTCTCTTTCTGCTCTTCCTTTTGTTCTGATCCGTTCTACGTTCTCGCTCTTCCTTGAGCTTTGCCTTTGCATACAGAAAAAGACCAAAGAACTTACAACCTACCAAGCAGGACAGGTTTCAATGCAATGCTGCATGATGGTGACGATCGTATGAAGTCCGCAATCACCTTTCTTCCTGTTATTGAAGCATCTCCAACAGATAGCAACACTTAATACCATTTTAATGTGCAGTGCAGAGATGGCAAATAAACTGGCATTGATAACCACTTTTAGTCTTCAAATAGGCCATCTATGTAAAGACCCAAGAGATCCGATGGAACAATAAAAAAAATTCAGTGAACGACTGGGAATTACGGGTCAGATTGCGGTAGTTGTCGGGGTGGTGCTGAGGTGTCGTCCATCAGATTGTGGTCTCCTTGGGTTAACCTGAGGTGGTCCCGTTCGGGTGGGTGCCTGTAGAATGTCCTCTCCTGAAGAGAGGATGATCACCAGTCTCTGTTATCATCGAAGCTCAAGCATTTGAACATTGGTACTGCAGCACTGTGAGGGTTGGAGACCGAATAGTGGCGAGATCATGGCGGGTGGTTACACCACACCTACTGTTGGTCTGGTCACTCTGATGGTTACCACACCCAAGGAGTTGCTGCAGCTGTGTCCAATAAGCTGACCCCAATGATAATTGAGGTAACACCGGTCAACGAGCGTATTATGAGACTAAGGATTCGTCACTCCTTCGGTGTCATTTCCCTGGTCTCTGTCTATGCTCCGACTGAGGCGAGTGATCTCACCGTGAAGGACACATTCTACGCCACGCTTGAGTCTGTGGTTGCTAAGTGCAGCAAGCGAGATACTCTTCTAGTCTTGGGGGATTTCAATGTATTGACTGGAACTGATAGGGATGGTTATGAGACATGCGTTGGTCCCCAAAGGGTCTGGAAGTGTGAACCAGAATAGCACTAAGTTCCTTGACCTTGCAAAAAGTCATGAACTTCTCTCTGCTGCCAACGACGGGGGAGGGGGGGGCTCAAGCAGTCATAGTATCGGTCCCTCCCAAGACCCTTGGCTTTTGAACCAATGTGACTCCTTTTCAATTAATTTCACCAACATCCATGGTCTTTCTTCGAATCTTTCCTCTGTTGAACATCATATAGCAAGCTCCTCTCCTTATATCTTGCTTCTCTCATAGACCCAATTGTCACATGATGTTCTTGTTAATTCTCATAACATTTCAAACGACAGTCTTCACTCATGATTCCGCTTCAAAGGAGGAGTCTGCGTCTACTCCAACATCAACACGCCTGCTGTACGCCTCATGGACCTTGAATCTCCAAACTTTGATGTCATTTGGCTTAAGATTTGTCTCCCAACCATCACTATCTTTCTCTGTTTCACTTACTGCTCTCCCAACTCTTGCCATGAGGCCGTGACATCCGAACACCCTCAAGCAGAATTATTTCTCTATCTCAGAGACTTCGATGAACACCACAAGGAGTGGCTGAAATCTTCCCACACGGATGTTGGGGGAGTTGAAGCTCTTACGTTTTCCGTTCTTAATGATTTGGAACAAATTATCACCCACCCTCCCCATATCCCAGATCGTCATGACCACACGACCAATACTTTGGATATATCCTTCACTTCCAATCCGTTGCATTACAACTGCACAATTTCACTTCCAATTGGTTCTTCGGACCACAATCTTATGAACATCACTTTACTTACCACCACTTCTCCTTCGACTGCTCCGACGAAACGCCAGTATTGGTATTATAATAATGCTGACTGCACTAGTTTACGAAACTTTTCTCACTTTCGCTGGAAAGACTCTCTCCTACCTCTCTCCTACCTCTCTCCTGTCTCTTCTTGTATCATTCAAGAAGTTTCGTTTAAGATTCAAATCTCTCTCTCCTACCAATTCTTGGTTCAATAATTCCTGCTCTGTGGCCATTCGTGCACCTTCGCAGAACTTCTAAGTCATCAACTCCACAGTTGGAGGACGATTAGTTGGAGATGACCAGAACCTTCCAAAGCAATAGAAAAGTTTTCTTCCCAATGCCAACAACAAAGAGGCACTCACAGAGTTCATCTGTACATCTTTCTCCAAATCTTTTGTCAATCACCTTGCTGACATTTTGTTGTAAGTGATCCACGGAATGACAGTCCAATTTCATCGTATCACAGCTGCCCATGACCAAGTTGTGTGTGGGATTGTTCAAGAATTGTCTTGCGACCTTGAATAAGCAAACACCAGATTGTCATTGCATTGCAAGCACACAATGAGCACCGGTCACTTAATACTTGTCCAAAGTCCAGGCATCGATGTTGCCATGATCCTTATTTGTCATGCCAACAGCATTTACTCCCTTTTCTTTAACACTGGTGATAAGCAACATAGTTCGATTATCAATATCACCTTTATGGAGACGCTGGATATCCTTTCAGGGGCCCTCGAGGTGCTGAATGAGGAGTCGAAGCTTGGTGCCAAAGAGACAAAGATTGGTGCCAGAATCTGTAAAGCCTTACTGGGCATTCATGCGTTTATTTATTTATTCATTTGCAGCCAGTGGCTGCTTGGCTGCATCATTTTTCTGGTGGTGCGGCCGTGCCGCTGATGCAATGCCGTCCCTGTTACCAGCAAGCTAGTACTCATTTTGCCGACCTCTGTAGGATAACAGGCTAAGTCAACCCACCTGGTGTTAATTCAACGACATGTATGGCTCAAACTCAAGACCATAAGATCTTAAGCCAGCAACCCTGACTATGAAGCCAACACTTGGCTGCAGTCATGTGTTCAGTGGATATGACACAACCAGTGCTTTTGATGGTAGAGAAGACTCGCCCATTCTGCTTGCCGAGTGAAAGTGTCTTCCAGGATCGTTTCATCTTGTTTCGTCAACACTTTGAACTCTCTCACTTCATCTTTGGAAGAGTTTTTCTGTTCCTTGTATGGTCAGCCTGGCAAAATGCCACCAAAGCATGGTACAAAGCCTTCTGCATGAAGTCTTTGTGTGAACAAAGTCTTATGCCCACATCTGACGGTCTTCAACTCCATTGTCAGAGATGTAATTACCAGACTGCTATTCATTGTCGGGCCGTGCACCAGTTTTTCTTTGCTCGGTCATGACGGCCATGGGTGGGCGATAGAAGCAAACAGTTTGAAAGTGCAGTGGATGACAAAGGAGCCAATTCCAAGTGACCTGCTTGAGGTCGTCCACTGCAAATGTCAGAAAGATCGCTGTCAGACCAATTGATGCTCCTGTCACAGTAGTAATGCATTGTGCACAGACTTTTGTGGCTGCTATGACTGCCTCATTGGACATGCCACACTCCCAGAACCATCACTGATCTGCAACCAGTCGGACACTGATTATGACGAAGACATGAAAGAAGGTTAGCCATCACTCTCAACATGTATTCAAATATTCAAATCTATCTTTTATTAATAAGTTCAGCATTGAACCCATAATGGTCCCAAATGTGGAAGAAATTCAACCTCTGACATTTATGCAATGGTACAATTCCATGTTTCATGTCCTTGGGCAAATTGATGACATCACATCTTCAAGAAGAAACAAAAACAATACCAGTCTATATTTCACCCACTCCAGATATCTCACGGAAGGAATTTGTGTCATGGGAATAATTTTGAGGGCAAAAATTTTTTCCTAAGGCATTTTATACTATTTTTGTGGTTTTAAATGAAAAGAGAATCATGGAATTTGCTATTTTCCTCCAAAAAAAAAAGTTGTAACCTCAGAACCAGCGATTTGAAAACAATAATTACCTTTTAGTCAGTTTTAGGTATTTTTTGCTTCAAGAATAGTGGGTTTCAGGTTTCTGTTGAGAGTATTGTGGATGTTTAGAGCGATTTAATGAATCATGAACTGGAATGGCACTCAGTCGAGCATTTTGTATCCTACAAAGTTTTGTAGTTTACGTTTTGTATCCCACTGATAACCCCGATCTCCATCCAGACATTAACCAACATCCAGGCAGCAGTGAAAATATAATCTCGGTCCGTCCACCTTTGGTGGCAGAGGTAAAAATCGGGTAAAACGAGAGCGCAATTAACCTGGTGTTGGCTTAGCGGTTAGGGTGGTGGCTTGGGATCCGAGGTTGGCTTAGCGGTTAGGGTGGTGGCTTGGGATCCTAGGTTGGCTTAGCGGTTAGGGTGGTGGCTTGGGATCCTATGGTTCCGAGATCAAGCCCTGTTTTGCACTGAATTAACACAAGGGAGTTGACTCAGCCTGTTTCCTTGCGAGGTCGTTTAAATGAGTACCAGTGTAGCAGCCAAAAGGCTGCACACAAAGGGAAGGGGTATTGACAGATTTATTAAATCTGGTATTGGTGTGGCACAAGCATGATGGGCCGAATGGCCTCCTCCTGTGCATAATTTCCTTGTAAATGAAGCATACACATTACATTATTTGGAAGTAAGTGTCCCAATCTATAAATCAATCCAATGTTGTTTTTTGAACCTTTTTTAACGACAGAAATGTGAAATTTCCAAGATAATTTAGAATCAATGAAGACCCCCTCAAGAAACTTTACCTTTTCAACCCATGGGATTTCTTTATTATTCAAGCGTATTTTAACATCTTCTACATTTGGTTGAGGTGTGTGTGCGTGTGCGTGTGCGTGTGCGTGTGCGTGTGCGTGTGCGTGTGCGTGTGCGTGTGCGTGTGCGTGTGTGTGTGTGTGTGTGTGTGTGTGCCCTAAAGTTCCCGAGGACCCAAAAGTCTCAAAAAGTTCCCGAGGACCAAAAAGTCCCAAAAGTTTCCAAGGACCCAAAAAGTATCCGAGGATCCAAAAGATTCCGAGGAAGCAAAAGTCTCAAAAAGTTCCCGAGGACCCAAAAGATCCCAAGGACCCAAAATGTCCCCGAGGTTGCAAAAATTCCCAAGGACTCGTCTCAAAAAGTTCCCGAGGACCAAAAAGTCCCAAAAGTTTCCAAGGACCCAAAAAGTATCCAAGGATCCAAAAGTTCCTGAGGACCCAAAAGACCCATAAGTCCCAGAGGACTGTAGATCCTGTAGACCCTTAAAGACTCGAATATACCACAAAAATCTGTTAAGAATTCCCATGTTTTAAATGTACCCCGTGTTAAGGTATATAAAAGCAGCTTAATACGTCCTTCGACCACAGCATGGCATTCCAAAATACACAACATGGCCAAATGTATGCGAACACCCCTTCTAATTAGTGGAGTTGGCTATTTCAACCACACCCATTGCTGGCAGGTGTATAAAATCAGACACACAGCCATGCAACCTCCATAGACAAATATTGGCAGTAGAATGGGCCGTACTGAAGAGTTCAGTGACTTTCAACATGGCACCGTCATAGGACGCCACCTTTCCAACAAGTCAGTTCATCAAATTTCTGCCCTGCTAGAGCTGCCCCGGTCAACTGTAAGTGCTGTTATTGTGAAGTGGAAACGTCGAGGAGCAACAACAGCTTAGTCGTGAAGTGGTAGGCCACACAAGCTCACAGAACAGGACTGCCGAATGCTGAAGCACGTCGCATGGAAAAATTGTCTGTCGTCGGTTGCAACACTCACTACCGAGTTCCAAACTGACTCGAGAAGCAACGTCAGCAAAAGCATGGTTCATTGAGAGCTTCATGAAATGGGATTCCATGGCCGAGCAGCCGCACACAAGCCTCAGATCACCATGCACAATGCCAAGCGTCGGCTGGAGTGGTGTAAATCTCACCGCCATTGGACTCTGGAGCAGTGGAAACGCGTTCTCTGGAGTGATGAATCACGCTTCACCATCTGGCAGTCTGACGGAGGAATCTGGGTTTGGCGAATGGCAGGAGAACGCTACCTGTCCGAATGCATAATGCCAACTGTAAAGTTTGGTGGAGGAGGAATAATGGCCTGGGGCTGTTTTTCACTGTTCGGGCTAGACCCCTTAGTTCCAGTCAAGGGAAATCTTAACGCCACAGCATAAAATGACATTCTCGATGATTCTGTGCTTCCAACTTTGTGGCAATAGTTTGGGGAAGGCCTTTTCCTGTTTCAGCATGACAATGCCCCCATGCACAAAGCAAAGTGAGGTCCATACAGAAATGGTTTGTTGAGATTGGTGCGGAAGAACTTGACTGGCCTGCACAGAGCCCTGACCTCAACCCCATCAAACACCTTTCGGATGAATTGGAACGCAGACTGTGAGCCAGACCTAATCGCCCAACATCAGTGCCCGACCTCACTCATGCTCTTGTGGCTGAATGGAAGCAAATCCCCGCAGCAATGTTCAAACATCTCTTGGAAAGCCTTCCCAGAAGAGTGGAGGCTGTTTTAGCAGCAAGGGGGGGGGACCAACTCCATATTAATACCCATGATTTTGGAATGAGATGTTGGACAAGCAGGTATCCACATACTTTTGGCCATGTAGTGTACATGCCAGTGACGAAAACAATGATAACATTGCAACAAAGCAAATATTAATGAACACTAACAATATTTACAACAATAATAAGAATAATATCACAGGGCAAAATAAAAATAGGACCACTGGACCTGCAGCTTATCTGGGCCCTGGCTCATGCTGTAACCCAAATTTGGTAGAATTCTGACTTGTGGGTCTGGTGAGGAAGAGTTTTGAAGGAATTTACGTGATTTTCCCAAAAATTTAACAAGTCTGCCATTTTGACACATTTTCGGTCATGTGATCAGGCACCGTCTGCAATTTAACATCACGACCATGTCTTAGTATTGTAACCCAAATTTGTTAGCATTCTGACAGGTGGGTCTGGAGAAGATTTTAAAAGGGATTAATGAGATTTTCCCAAAAGTTGACCAAGTTGTCCATTTTGACACCTCTGGTTATGTGATCCGCATGACTTCCACAATATAATTAACATCGCAACCCAACCATAATGTTGCAACCTAAATTTGTTAGCATTCTGACAGGTGGGTCTGGAGAAGATTTTGGAAGGAATTTGCATGACCGCCATTTTGACACACTTCCGGTCATGTGATCGGGCATGACCTCCGTAATTTAACATCAGGAACCTGTCCCAATGTTGTCACCCAAATTTGGTAGCATTCTGACTGGTGGATCAGAAGGTTTTTGAAAATTTTTACTAAGTCGACCATTTTGACATACCGTCATGTGACCGGAACGAGCTTTGCGATTCCTGTTACCAGTCAGGAGCAGAACGTTGCTGCAAATTTTCAGCCGGATCGGCCTTGTGGTTTGGCCAGAGAAGTCAAAAAAGGAGACGGACGGAAGGACGGCCCGCGATGACAACACCTTATCTGGAATGAAAATTCCAGATAAGCTAATAACAAACATATTGTTGCAGACCTGGGGTCGGGGGCGAGAAGACCACGAGGGGGGGGGGAGCTACCTTGGGTTCACACCAGACTCTTTGGAATCACAGGCCGTCGTACACGAATAAATCTGTGACACGACCGGTTGCTAATTTTGGTAATCGACCATGAATGCCAATAACTTGACCACGGGACTTAGGGTCCTTCGTCTAATGAACACTGGTTACCTCATGGTCATGTGATCCAATTACCGGGGGATACGCCATCGGTACGCCGTGTTCAAACCGGATCACCTTATGGGATCAGATGCAGCCGAGCGTAACTGCCCAAGGACGCACCGGCTTGAAAAACAGATCGTTGGGGGATAACGTCCCGGCTAGGCTCGGATACGAACCATGCTGGACCAATGAAGGAAAAGACAAAAAATGAGTTGGGGACATTTTTACACAGGCATTTATTTGCAATGAAGCAAGGAAAGGTATGTGGCATGGTAAATTGGGTATATCATTATGTACAGCAGAGATAGCAAGAGAGGAGAGAGAGAGAAGAGAGAGAGGAGAGAGAGAGAGAAGAGAGAGAGAGAGAAGAGAGAGAGAGAGAAGAGAGAGAGAGAGAAGAGAGAGAGAGAGAAGAGAGAGAGAGAAGAGAGAGAGAGAGAGGAGAGAGAGAGGAGATAGAGAGAGAGAGAGGGAGAGAGAGAGAGGAGAGAGAGAGGAGAGAGAGGAAAGAGACGAGAGACAGAGAGGAGAGGAGAGGAGAGGAGAGGAGAGGAGAGGAGAGGAGAGAGAGGAGAGGAGAGAGAGGAGAGAGAGGGAGAGAGAGAGGAAGATGCGTGAGGAAAAAGATTCCTCACCTAGACTTGCATAGGTCTGCGAGTGTAGTGTGTACCTCCAAGCTTCCCACCTCAAGAGTTAGTGCATTATCTCCTGCTTCGTCACTTTGCTGGGGCTCGTGGAAGCATATGCTCCGCACTGGTCTCAGAAGAACATGTCGCACACCAACCATGAGTGTAGATCCAGTGACGGGCAGACAAGGAGCAGTGAAGAAGAGGGCGGAGCAGAGAGGTGAATGAGAGGGTGATGCAGGCAGGCGAAAAAAAAAGGGCAGATGGCTTTGCGATCTGCCTTCTATAAGCACTGAACAACGAGGTGGGGTGACGACCCGAAGCGACACACTGTGACCCAAATCGCGTTTCCCAATTGGGCCACAGTGGTCCTTACCTGGCCATGCCTTGCCAGACTCCTGGGGCCGGAAGCTGTCTCATTCGCACATCTGGCATGACGTGGCCTGGAGCTCCGTACTGAACTCCAAGACCGCTCTTCCTGCGACCACCCCCCCCCCTCACCTCACCACCTGTCCTGCTGTTTTCTGGTGACTGGACGAGGGTCGTATCAATCCCGCGTGCCCATTCAGGGCACCCTCCGCGAGATGTGGTTGGTGCTGCTAACGTTCTTGGCTTGTCCCAGCATCACGCTGTCCGAGTAACCTGAGCCATCCAGCACGCGTCTATTTAGTGGTGAATTGTATCGATACAGAGGTACGAGGAGGTGCGGTCACGGGAGGCTGAGCGGGTGTTTGTTATTAGTATAGTGTGTGGGGTTTTCTTTTTTTTGTATACCTTGTCGAGGCTTATATGAGAGCTAACACACAACGCACACAAGGGGGGCATGATACACGAGGGGCGTGAGTGGGAAGGACAAAACAGTGAGGAACAGAGACATTAGGAGATCTGTGGAAGGGAGAGGGATGGGGCGGGGAACATGGGGAATACAAGATGGACATTACAGGGACTTTAAGGAAGGAAAGCAGGGAATTTGAAGGAGGTGGGCTTGGGTGGATTTGAAGGAGGTGGGCTTGAAGAAAAGATTGAGGATTTTGATGGGGGACGATAAGAGGTGGTGGTGAACAGCGGTTTTGAAGGGCTGGAGGGAAGAATGGGATTGAACAGTGTGAAGGAGTTTATTCCAAAGGAGGGGAAATAAAAGAGGAATAAAAGAGTGAAGGTGAGCAGTGATTTGTGATTTTGGTAGTTTGACCAGAAGGGGCTTGTTGGCAGACCTTGAGCACCCTGTGGAAATATGTTGGGGATAAATTTCAGACAAAGCAGGGGGGGCGTGACCAGACAGGAGACGGTAGAAGACAGAAAGACCACCGACCAGCCTGCAGGGAGAGAGTGAGAGGCCCAAAGACTCAGCCTCATCACGGGAGATGTCAATGATCCGAAATGCCTTGGTTTCCACAGTGTGAATCCGAGAAAGGTGAGAGGTAGGAGCACCAGCCCAGGTGAGAGAGCAGTACTCCATCAGGCTGCGGACAAAAGCTTTGTATGTGATCAGGAGCTCAGGTGGGCCGAGGAAGGACTTTGCATGATGGAGGATTCTCACATACTGCTTCTGGGAAAGCAGAAGCAGCATAGAGGGGAGAGTAACCTGGTCTGAAACCAAATTGATGATCGGAAATCAGGCCGGATTGGAAATTGGAGAAGAGGAAGGATTTAATGTCTGAAGCAATGATGGAGTCCATAACCTTGCTGATGATTGGGAGAAGGCTGGTTGGTCTGTAGTTGCAGGGATCTGTTTTTGCACCTTTTTATGCAGGGCGGCAATGTTTGCTGATTTCCAAGCAGATGGCAGATGACCTTTAGCAAATGAGAGGGTGAATAGAACAGACAGAGGGTGAGCAAGAGCAGTCCAGAGTCCAGAGACAGTTGTGTACGACTGGGTAAGGTGGGTAGAGAAAGCGATGGGTTTCGGACACAAGATTTAGAAGCAAACACTGAGTTTAGGCATCAGCCTATTCACGTACGGCATCAGCAGTGTGGCCATTTGAGATAAGGGAGGGATGGAGGGGGAACATACACCAGAAACAGATTTGATGAGACTCCACCATGATTTGGAGGAGGGAGAGAGGTTTGAAAGTTCAGACTTGAGCTTAGAAAGATGTTGTTTTCTGGCTCTCCTGAGGGTACATACACACTTGTTCCGAGCTTTATGGAAAGAACTGAGATTACCCTCAGTTGGGTTTGCTTTCCATGAGGCAAAGGCAAGTTGTTTCAGGAAAACTGCCTCACCACAAGCTTCAGTGAACCAAGGGCGGGAGGAAGGGTAGGACAACTGAAGACGAGAGGGAATAAATCTGTGCATGAGGGGGAGCAAGTTTCTTTGAAAGAATTCCCAGGATGAGTTGATGTTGGAGAAAGTAGCGATAGGAGACCAGTCTCGAAGTTTGATGCTGAGGTGGTTCTGAGGTCTCGACGGTGCTGAGGTGGTTCTCTAATAACAGCCAGAGAGATGTCCACTTTGACAAGCATGTGGTGAGAAGAACCGATTGGATCGGAGGAAGAGCGGCAGATATCTTGAACTCCGTTCACCTGAGAAGGTGACTAAATGAACCAAGTTTTGTGTGCTCAACGCACACTCGGGTTACTGCCGAGCAATGCAGTGAGTGCACGATGGCTAACGACTCAAGCCAATTGGTGCGGTACAACTTCCCGTCTAACTATGCTTGTACACTGTCGGACTTAAGGAGGAAAGGACAACTGAGACAGATTTGAAAGAACAACCAGCAATTATTTATTTGTACACACAAGCAATGGTGAAAAGCACATGATGTGCAGGCCTTTATTCAGAAAAGCAAGCAATCACTAAAGCGAGTACTTGCAGGCGAAAAGCAAAAGGGACAAAAGAGCAGACTTAACCCGAACGCATATTCATATGCAATCTTATTTACACAAGAGACATATGGCCATCATTCAATCCAGGGAGGAGAGACAAGAAGAATTGAGAAGAAAGAAAAATATGGAGCGTGGGGTTGACTCCCTCCCTCCCTCACCTCACAGCCCGATGGAGCTATGCCGGGGGTCCATATATACTCGGCGGAGGGGGGAACGGGAAAGATTGGAGGTGGAGTGGCGATGCAGCACGATGGGATGTGCAGCCGTGTCTGCAGAGCATCCAGCACCAGAAGGCAAGTCTTCTTCGACATGCAATATATTGCAAACGGCAAGCAATCCCATTGCTGCTGTGTCCCTGTGTCAAGCAGCTCGACATGAACCAAGCCGCATTCTGGTCTTTCTATTCTGCTCTCCTGGAAACTATGGGCTCCTTCCTTCCCTCCTCTGCACTCTGTGCACCTTCCTGCTCCTCTCCAGACAAGGACAAGATCTGAGCTCCTTTATCCTCACCGGACATCGCTTTCTCCTGTCTCATCTTGTGCGAGCTTCTCATTGGCATACATCATATGTCAGCAGGTCCACTATCCAGCTCGTGGAAAATCCCATTGTTCCTGAGGGAGCCTTCTCACGAAGTCCTCACCCCACCTCTTGTGCGTGAAAGATGCGGCAGGCACCCCCAGTCCCTCCCTTCAGACACAAATGGCCATTCTACTATATGTACTGTTGGCATGCGAGAAGCACCGTACTTTGTTACATACAGGAAGAGCGTTGTACTTTATTCCAAATGCAGCAAGCATTGTGCTTTGTGCCACGAATGTGAGAAATGCAAGAAGGAACAAAGGCTGATGCGGTGCACATAATCCGATCAGCCTGAAATCCGGAGGAGCTCCTTGTGAGCCAACGGCCATCCATATCTAGTGCCCAACTGTGTCTGCGGACGTCCTCCTGCAGTTGGGAACCCCTCACTTGGAGATTGGTGGCAGGATTTGCACTCCGGCCACCGTAAAACCCTTCATTCCGCAAAACGCAAAAAAATCTGAAAACCCACTCCGTGGGAGTACCTCCTGCGCAGCTTCCCTTCGCAGGGCAGCTCACCGGATGATGGGATTGGGGCAAAGCCTTCGGGACCCCCAATCTTTGATGATAGGAGGGAAACCACGGGGTAACATCCCTGGGTCAGATTGCGGGAGAGTGTGTCGGAGTGGTGCTGAGGTGTCGTCCACCTGACGGCGGTCTCCTTGGGTTAACCTGAGGCGGTCCCTTCGGGTGGGTGCCTGGAATGTCCTATCCCTAAGAGAGGATGATCACCTGTCTCTGTTATCATCTGAGCTCAAGCGTTTGGACATCGGGATTGCAGCTCTCTCTGAGGTTCGGAGACCGGATTGCGGCGAGATCATGGTGGGTGGTTACACCTACTATTGGTCTGGTCTCTCTGATGGTTACCATACCCAAGGAGTTGCTGTAGCTGTGTCCAATAAGCTGACCCCAATGATAATTGAGGTAACACCGGTCAACGAGCGTATTATGAGATTAAGGATTCGTCACTCCTTAGGTGTCATTTCCCTGGTCTCTGTTTATGCTCCGACTGAGGCGAGTGATCTCACCGTGAAGGATGCATTCTATGCCACGCTCGAGTCTGTGGTTGATCAGTGCCCCAGACGAGATACACTTCTAGTCTTGGGGGATTTCAATGCATCGACTGGAACTGATAGGGATGGTTATGGAGGTGTGTGTTGGTCCCCATGGGTCAGGAACTATGAACCAGAATAGCACTAAGTTCCTTGACTTTGCAAGAAGTCATGGACTTAGGGTGGCTGGTTCATGGTTTCAGCGCCCACAAGCTCATCGCTGGACTTGGTATTCCAACGCTGGCGGTGTGGCAAAGGAGATTGACCATGTCCTCATTGACGGTCGTTGGAGGATGATCCAGAACTGCAGGGTCTACCGGAGTGCTCAGTTCCTCAATACTGACCACAGGCTTGTTGTAGCAACTCTAAAGCTGCACCTTAAATCCTGGAGAATGGTACCATCCCAGCCTAGGCTGGATGTTGGCAAGCTCAGGGATGAGAGAGTAGCTGAGGAGTTTGCAAACAGGCTGAGTGGACACTTGGGGGGTCTGGGTGCTTTGGGGGGTCCTGAAGAGTTGTGGAGTGCCTTCAAGACCACCGTCCTTGATGTTGCCGGTGGATGTCTTGGAACTCACCGCAGGGCAAAGAAGAATTTTGTCTCTCAAGGGACACTGGATACCATTGACCAGTCGCAGGGCCAGGCTGAATGGCAGAGCTGAGCTGTTCAGGGAGCTGAGGCGTAAAACTGTAGTGCACTGAGGGTGGACAAAGAGGCCTATGTGCGAGGAATCTGTGAGGGGGTAGAGCATCACCTGTGGACAGGTGATTCTCGTCTCGCTTACAGGGGAATTCGCGCATTACGTTCATCCAAGCCCATCCCTCGGAGCACTGCAGTTCGAACAGAGAGTGGTAGGCTCTTGACAGAGGAGTCTGAAGTGAAGGCCCGCTGGGCGGGTTACTTTGAGCGGTTGTACCAGGCTGATCCCCCAGCTGTCGAGTTGGACGTCAAGGGTGTTACAATCCCTGTTGCTGACCCTCGAATCAACTGTGGTCCACCTTCGCTTGTGGAAACACGGGATGCGGTGAACCAGTTGAAACGGGGCAAAGCTCCAGGGATCTGTGGCATCCATGCCGAACTTCTCAAGGCTGGTGGAAATGCTGCACTCGTGTCGTTGCATGCAGTTTTGTGCTCTGCCTGGAACACAGGCATCATCCCAACTGACTGGAAGAGGGGCCTTGTTGTCCCTCTCTGGAAAGGGAAGGGTGATCGCCAAGACTGCAACAACTACCGAGGGGTGACGCTGCTCTCAGTGCCGGGCAAGGTCTTTGCTCGGATAATTCTCGATAGGGTTCGCCACCATCTGCTTGAGCACCAGCGTCCAGAGCAGTCAGGCTGTACACCAAAGAGGTCAACGATTGACCGTATCCTTGCCCTTCTTGTCCTCACCGAACGCAGACGAGAGTTTCGGCAGGGGCTGCTTGCAGCCTGTGTTGATCTCTGTAAAGCGTTCGATTCAGTGAATCGGGATGTCCTCTGGAGGATTCTTGGTCTCCGTGGGGTGCCACCAAAACTGATCGATCTGATGTCTGAACTCTACTCTGGTACTGAGAGTGCTGTGAAGTGTGGTGGTGCCATCTATGACTTATTTCCAGTTGTTACTGGAGTTCGTCAGGGATGTGTACTTGCCCCCACACTTTTCAGCACTTGTATGGACTGGAATTTAGGGAGGATGTCGGAGAGATCAAGTTGCGGTGCATCGTTTGGGAATGTCAAGATCTCGGACCTTGATTTTGCAGATGATGCAGTCATCTTTGCGGAGACTTTAGAAATCCTTTTGGGGGCCCTCGAGGTGCTGAATGAGGAGTCGGAGACGGTGGGATTACGGGTTTCTTGGGTAAAAACTAAGATCCAGGCTTTCGGTGACATCTTGGATGCTGCTGTCCTGTCTGTGTCTGTTTGTGGTGAGGATGTTGAGGTCGTGGAGAGATTCACTTACCTTGGCAGTGATATTCATGTTTCTGCTGGCTGCGAGTCAGAGGTCAATAGACGTCTGGGTCGGGCCTGGGGAGTCATGGATTCACTGGATCATGGGGTGTGGCGCTGCCGGTACCTGTGCGGGAGGACGAAAGTCCAAGTCTTCAGGTCCTTGGTCTTCAGGTCTTCAGGTCCTTCAAGTCCAGTCTTGCTCTATGGATGTGAAACTTGGACTTTGACCAAGGATCTGAGATGGAGACTTAATTCCTTTGGTACCAGGTCTCTTCGGAGAATCCTTGGCTATCGCTGGTCGGATTTTGTGTCCAACGAGCGGTTGCTGAGAGAGACTCGGATGAGATTTGTTACCTGCATAGTCCGTGAGCGTCAGTTGCGGCTGTATGGACATGTGGCTCGTTTTCCTGATGCTGATCCTGCTCACCAGATTCTCTCAGCGAGGGAGTCTCATGAGTGGAGGAGGCCAGTGGGCCGACCACGTGCCTCGTGGTTGCAGCAGGTTGACCATCATCTCAAGGAGATGGGGATGGGCCTGGCATCTGCCTAGGGGATGGCCAGACGGAGGCCCCTGGAGTACCGGCGGAAAGTGGACGCAGCGACGCGCTGTTCTGGCACATGCTCCCATACCTGACCTGACCTGAAAGATTAATGACCACAGATGAACCAAAGGGGATTGAAAGTAAGATCGAAAGGAGCAGAGGTAGTGAGGGAAGACATTACACCAGGGATACACAAACTAACCTCAATGCATGTAACTCCCAAAACACACACACACCAGGATGGGCCAGCTGAGGTGGTATGCACACTCACGTCTCAACTGTCGAGCCTCGGTTTGAATCTGGACCCAGCTATGAGCAGTCATCCAAGTGCTTCACCGGCAGGATGATGCATCAATGTGTACCATCCCTCGGATGGATGTTAAATGGGTTTCCTGTCTGCTGACATTAGTTGGAGGATGTTAAAGATCCCACGGTGTCCTTCGCGTTAGCAAGCTATCACCGGCATCACCCTGAACAAATTCCGAATTCCTGCCCTAACAACTTCGTTGAACTTCAGGCCCAGACAGCTGGTTTGTGAAAGAGTTGGGTCAAAAACTTCGCCCAGCTAACCCCATAAGAACGTGAGAATAATTGTGGCCATGAAGGAAATAGTTGTAGTTTTTACTATTATTTTGTATGCAGCATGTGAATGCTGGTTGCATCATCCCGAGGAGCGCAGCTGTGCCGCTGTTGCAGTGCTCCCTGTTTCTGACATCCTCCCCAGAATCCAGTCCATACAAGTGCTGAAAAGTGTGGGGCCCAGTACACACCCCTGACAAATTCCAGTGACAACTGGAAATAAGCAGAGATGGTATCACCACATCTCACAGCACTCTCAGCACAAGAGTATAGTTCAGACATAAGATCGATCAGTTTTGGTGGCACCCCACGAAGACCAATAATCCTCCAGAGGGCATCCCGATTCACTGAATTGAATGCTTTACAGAGATCAACATAGGCTGTAAGCAGCCCCTGCCAAAACTCGTCTGCATTCGGTGAGGACCCGAAGGGCAAGAATACGGTCAATCGTTGACCTCTTTGGTGTGAAGCCTGACTGCTCTGGACGCTGGTGCTCAAGCAGATGGTGGTGAACCCTATCAAGAATTATCCAAGCAAAGACCTTGCCCGGCCCTAAGAGCAGCGTCACCCCTCGGTAGTTGTTGCAGTCTTGGCTATCGCCCTTCCCTTTCCAGAGGGGACAACAAAGCCCCTCTTCCAGTCAGTTGGGATGATGCCTGTGTTCCAGGCAGAGCACAGAACTACATGCAAAGACACGAATACAGCATTTCCACCAGCCTTGAGAAGTTCAGCATGGATGCCACAGATCCCAGGAGCTTTACCACATTTCAACCGGTTCACCGCTGCCTGTGATTCTGGTTCACTTAGTGCTATTCTGGTTCACAGATCCAGACCCAAGGAGACCAACATACAGTATGTCTCATAACCATCTCTATCAGTTCCAGTCGACGCATAGAAATCCTCCAAGACGAGAGGAGTATCTCGCCTGGGGTACTGATCAACCACAGACTCCAGCGTGGCATAGAAAGCATCCTTCACGGTGAGATCATTCACCTCATTCGGAGCATACAGGGAGACCAGGGATATGACACACAAGGAGTGAAGAATCCATAGTCTCAGAATATACTCATTGACCGGTGTTACCTCAATCATCATTGGAGTCATCTTATTAGACACAGCTACAACAACTCCTTGGGCATGGTAACCATTAGAGTGCCAAGAGCAATAGTAGGTGTCACCACCCACTATGACCTCGCCACTATACAGTCTCCAAACCTCAGAGAGGGCTGCAATACCGATGTTCAAATGCTTGAGCTCAGATGACAACAGAAACATGTGATCATCTTCTCTTCGGGATAGGACATTCCAGGCACCCACCTGAAGGGACCGCCTCAGGTTAATCCAAGGAGACGCCGTCTTGTGGACGACACCTCAGCACCACTCTGCCACACACCACCGCAAGCTGACCTTGGAAGTTTCCCCATGGTTTTTCTCCTATCAAGGAATTGGGGTCCCGAAGGCTTTGCCCCAATCCTGTCATCCGGTGAGCTGCCCTGCGGAGGGCAACTGCACAGGAGGTACTCACACGGAGTG
The DNA here is from genome assembly GCF_056783735.1 of Eptatretus burgeri. Classification (NCBI taxonomy): domain Eukaryota; kingdom Metazoa; phylum Chordata; class Myxini; order Myxiniformes; family Myxinidae; genus Eptatretus; species Eptatretus burgeri. The sequence continues at coordinate 12,479,910 of NC_140965.1, read as the reverse complement.
GGTTTTCAGATTTCCTTACATCTGTGGTACGTTTTGTGGAATGAAGGGTTTTACGGTGGCCTGAGCGCAAATCCTGCCACCAAACTCCTAAAAAAAAAAAAAGTAATCCAACTGCAGACACAGCTGGGCACTACATATGGATGGTCGATTGGCAGGGAGCTCCTCTACCCTTTGACAGGTTTTATTTTTAATCCTGCTGGATGTCCATATGATACACCCTCCTCATCAGAAAACCTGGTGGGGGTAGATGGTTTAGTCGTCGACAACCCGACCATGAAACGGGTTCGTACAGGTTTACGTGGTACCTGGAGCAAGTCACAGATCTAATCTGGCCTGACCTGACAATAATAATGTCCATTGGAGTGAACTGATTGCTGAATTTTAGTATGATGTAAAATGAAATATATGATAACAATGAAATCTCATCAGGCTCAGTTATTGAAATTATAATTTTGTTCACGACTTCGAGTGAAATGTGATTCTTCCTTAAACTGCTCCATATAGGCCGTGGTCCCTGAGCAAGAAATGAGTCTTGAAATCGAATTTTGTGACTCATTCAGAGCCACGACCTGAAATCAGGCTTTTCTCATCTATTTCCACCTGCATAATGTGTACCTGCTTGTTGCCAAATCAATTTCTTGCACATTTGGGCCGTAAATGGCATCTTGGGGCAAAATCACGCATTTCATGAAATTGCTTCCTTGTCTGATGAAATTGTTAATAATGTTTGGAATACTGTCTCGAGAGCCACGATACTCGGCACTCATCAAGTCAAGATATGAATATTGTCAACAAAAAGGCACTCGTAACGGTGAAATGGGGATGTACGAGTTTCAACATTTTTTTTTGGAGAGCACTGCAAATTCCATGGTTTTTGGGTTTAAAAAAAAAAAAAAATGCACAAAATCGAGAAAAAAAAAACCACACCGGTCTGAAATTACTTTGACTTTGACAGGTTGCCAATGACAATGAGATATTTTTGTGAAAGTTTGGTAAGATTTGTAGTTCAGGCAAAATCCCTTTGAAAAAAAAATATATATATATATATATATATATATATATATATATATATATATATATATATATATATATATATATATATATCTGTGATATTCTTGCAGAATTTGTTTTTATCTCCATCAGTAAAGGTGGACGGAGCTTATATTTTTAACCCTGACTGTTTGTTTATTTGTTTGTACACCGCTCCTTCCTAATGCCATGTCGAGGTGATGCATGATGTCATCGCCAGGTGCTGAAGGAAGGTATTCAATTTTCACTCCGTTCTCCTGTTTTCTTGTTTGTTTGTTTGTCGGGGTGATATCTCACCCATCCTTTGAGCTAAAAAGATGAAATTTGGGGACAACAGTGAAGATTTGTTTTGGCAAAAAGGCTGTTTTTTAGCTTTTATTAATCAATTAATTGATTCATTACTTTATTATTATCGATTTATAAATTCCTTGTATATAATATTTCTCATCCTGGGAATATCTCAGGCATATTTTGAGTATACCTTGTGATGAAACTGTCCTACCTTGTGTGTGAAGGTCAGCTTGAATATGTTTGGCAGTTGATCGAGGTGCTTTCTCCATCATTCGAACAATCCTTCGCTGCAATCTTCGATCAAGTTTTCTCTTGCGGCCACGTCCAGGGAAGTTGGCTACAGTGCCATGGGCCTTAAACTTCCTGATAACATTGCGTACGGGGGACACAGGAACATCAAGGTCTCTGGAGATGGACTTGTAGCCTTGAGATTGTCCATGCTTGTCTACAATCTTGTGTCTGACTTCCTCAGACAATTCTGTGATTTTTCTCTCTTTTCTCCATGTTCATTGTGGTACACAGTGACACAAAACAGCAGAATGACTCCTTTTCTCTATTCAAACTGGTTGAATGAGTGATTTTTATATTTCAGGCACCTGCAACTCACCACGGGTGAGTTCAATTCCAAAGTAAAGGAGAATCACCTGCTTGAAATCCAATTATTTCGAACAACTTCTAAAAGGTGCCAACAATATTGTCCGGGCCGTTTCAAAATTTCTGTGTGGAACAAGCTGAGATTTAGTAAAATTTTCAGCTTATTTTTGTTTTATTCTCCTGCAAACCAAAGAAATACATTTGTGGATGCCAAAATATTATTTTTAATTTCAACAATTTTCTGGAAGAAATGGTGCATTATTAGAAAAAAAAATGAAAGGGTGTCAACACTTTTGGCCACGACAGTAGATTTGTACACATTCACCTCAACTCCACCACTTTCTCCCAATTCCGTCTCCCCGTGCTGCACGGAGACATTGCCGGGGCGCCAATGTTGCACCCTCGAGGATTTATTTATTTATTTATTTGCCATGGGCGATGTACTTTGAATGTACCGGTACTTGTTTTTGTTTGTTTTTTTTTGCATACCAAATCGAGATTTATGTGCGAGATAATACACAGAAACATATAACATGGCAGGGGACAAGAGGGGTGGGAGAGGGAAGCACAAAATAGTGGGGAACAAAGACAATAGTATATCTGTGGAAGGGAGAGGGATGGGGCAGGGTAGAAGGAGTAAACAAGATGGTACTACAGGGACTTTCAGGAAGGAAAACAGGGAATTTAAAGGAGGTTGGTTGGGGTGGATTAACGGGGCAAGTAAAGATCAAGATCTTGGATGGGGAAAGGTATGAGATGGTGGTGAACAGCTGTTTTGAAGACCTGGAGGGAACAGTGGGATTGAAGAGAGTGTGGCAGTTTATTCCAGTTCAGTTCAGATCAGGTCAGGTATGGGAGCATGCGCCCAAGCAGCGCGTCGCTGCGTCCACTTTCCATCGGTACTCCAGGGGCTTCCATCTGGCCATCCTCCAGACAGATGCCTGGCCCATCCCCATCTCCTTGAGATGCGGATCAAGCTGCTACAACCATGAGGCACGTGGTTAGCCCATTGACCTCCTCCACTCACGAGACTCCCTCGCTGAGAGAATCTGGGGATCTCTCACTGAGGATCAGTGAGGATCAGCATCAGGAAAACGAGCCACATGTTTATACAGCCACAGCTGACGCTCATGGTCTACGCAGGAAACAAATCTCATTTGAGTCACTTTCAGCAACCGCTTGTGAGACACAAAGTCCAACCAGCGATAGCCAAGGATTCTCCAAAGAGACCTGGTACCAAAGGAATAGAGTCTCCATCTCAGATCCCTGGTCAGAGTCCAAGTTTCACATCCATAGAGCAAGACTGTATGCACCAAGGACCTGAACACTCGGACTTTCGTCTTCCTGCACAGGTACCGACAGTGTCACACCCCATGATCCAGTGAATCCATGACTCCCCAGGCCCAATCCAGACATCTACTGACCTCTCGCTCACAGCCAGCAGAGACATGAATATCACTGCCAAGGTAAGTGAATCGCTCCGTGACCTCAACATCCTCACCACAAACAGGTACAGACAAGATAGCAGCATCCAAGATGTCATTGAAAGCCTGAATCTTCGTTTTGACCCAGGAAACCCGTAATCCCAGCGTCTCAGACTCCTCATTCAGCACCTCAAGGGCTCCCAAAAGGATATCTAGAGTCTCTGCAAAGATGACTGCATAATCTGCAAAATCAAGGTCAGAGATCTTGACATTCCCAAACGATGCACCGCAGCTTGATCTCTCCAACAACCTCCCCAGAATCCAGTCCATACAAGTGCTGAAAAGTATGGGGGCTAGTACACACCCCTGACAAACTCCAGTAACAACTGAAAATAAGTCGGAGATGGTAGCACCACATCTTATCGCACTCTCAGTGCCGGAGTACAGTTCAGACATCAGATTGATCAGTTTTGGTGGCACCCCACGAAGACCAATAATCCTCCAGATGGCATCCCAATTCACTGAATCAAATGCTTTGCAGAGATAAACATAGGCTGCAAGCAGCACCTGCTGAAACTCGTCTGCATTCGGTGCTGACCCGAAGAGCAAGGATAGGTCAATGGTTGACCTCTTTGTTCTGGAGATGTGAAAAAAAAGAAGAATTAAAGAATGAAGGTGAACAGTTATTCTTGATTTTGGCAGTTTCACCAGAAGGGGTTTTAGCAGACATTCAGCGCCATGAGGAAACAGGGGGAATAGATCACGGACAGAGCAGGAGGGTCAAGGCCAGAGAGATAGTGAGAGACCCAAAGATTCAGCTTCGTCACGGGAGATACCAATGATCCTAAAACGCCTCGGTTTCCACAGTGTGAAGTCAAGCTCAGTGTGAGGCAGGAGCACCACCCAAGAGGGGAGAGCGGTATTCCAGCCGACTGTGGATAAAAGCTTTCTTTGTAAGTGGTTAGAAGCTCCGGTGGGCCAAGGAAGGACTTTGCCCAATGTCGGGTGCCCAGTCAGCAACTGGCTTTGGAGGCCAGCTTGGAGATGTGGTTTTCCCAGGAAAGATCATGGCAGATCATGAGACCCAAAAGTTTGAATGAAAAGACTTTTAAGGGGATTGTTTAAAAAAAAAGTGGATGGGGGGTTTTCAGGATGGTCTTTTCAGAGAGACATGGTGGTATGAGATTTGTCAGGATTGAAAGGCATAAATTTTTGTCTCCGTCTGTCTGAGAATATGATATCTCAAAAACTTAGACGGATTTGGACAGAACTTGGTGGACAAGTTGGGTGTGTAACACGGACAGATTGATTCGATTTTCATGAAGATCCTCGTCTGGATTAGAGTATTTTAACATTTTTAGTGATTCTTCGCCATTGAGAGATTGGGCCAAAAAACAATCTATAGCATGATATCTCAAAAAGTTGTGGATGGATTATGACAAAACTTGGTGAATGAGTTGGTTCGGTGACAAAAACAAGTCGATTCGATTTTGCTTCAGGTCTTATCCAGATCCTGTCCATCAGTGGATATAAAATGGAAACTGTTCAACCTGGTGGAGCTATGCACTCTCCAGAGTGCTGTTCTAGTTACTTGGCAAAAAAAATAATTTTGACAAGTACGTTGATCGCCTCCATTTGTTTGTGTGTTTGTTTGGTTGTGTGTTTGTGTGTCCGCTCTCCTCCAGCCCAAACCGCTCAACTGGACGTTCTGAAATTTTCGGAGATTAATGCACTGACTCTGCGAGGTCCCGCATTGACGTTTCGTAAAATTTGGTCAACCGAAAAGGTCTACAAAGGCCAATTTGAGCCAAATTTTCTAAAATCCTCAAATTTCATCCGATTGACTTGAAACTTTAACAGGATTTGCATATCAGGTCAATCACTTCAACAACCTATTACTTTTGAGGTTAACGTAGGTCAAAATGTCAATATAGGCCGTAAGGTCAACCCAAATTAGGCCAAATTTTTTTAATTGTTTCGAAAATTGCCAATTTTCATCCAATTGACTTGAAATTTGAAGATAATTTGTATAGCAGGTTGCTCAATTCAACCAGCTATTCATTTTATGATCAACTTAGGCCAAAAGGTCAAATTTTCTAAAATCCTCAATTTTCATCCGATTGACTTGAAATTTGAAGAGCATTTTCATGTCAGATCGCTGAATTCAGCTACAAATTAATCTTAAGGTCAAAAGGTCAACAAAGGCCTAATTTCTAAAAATTAAGATAGGGCCAAAAACTAAATATATCACTATATCTCGAAAAGTTGTGGACGAGTAATGACAAAACAAGGTGGATGAGTTGGATAAGTTGACAAGAACAAGCAGATTGGATTTTGGTTTGGATCCAGCCCATCAGTGGTATACAAAATGTGAATTGTTCCACCTGGCAGAGGTACACACTTTACCAAGTGCCGTTATACTTTGTGCTGTTTTGTCAAGTTGCCACTCTACGAGTGATTTTTCATTCTTATTGTTACTTAGTTTGGGGAAGTACCTTCCAGTGAAGTTCGACAAATCTTTCTGCATTACAAAATAGTCATTCATTTTATTACCTCTCCCACTGAAGGTTCTGTTTACACACCGGTATGTTGGGTTGCCGAAATAGGTGACCCTTATTTTCAGTAATTCTGTCTGTTTGGATGTTTGTTCGTTTGTCATCAGCATAATTGGTCGTAAACGTGGGTGGATTTTGACCAAGCTCGGGTGGTAGGTACATCTTATGACCTAGTGCTTTGGAAATTGTGAGGTTGCTCGGGACGCTTTGGTTCCTTAGCAACAGCCGAAAAACCTTCAAAATAGGTACCGTTCATGCAAAATCAATTCCGAAAGCCATTATCCCACGTTGGCCTATGAAATTTGGCATGCATCATCTACAGGTGATGCTCTACCAAATATATTCTGGTTTTTGTGATATATGGAATAGTTTACCCGCAGCGCCCCCTACAAATGGGGTATGCCCGAAAATTGGTGAAAATTGAAGGCCCCCTAGCGACCAGGTGAGTGCATCGATCCGAATGAAACTCTGCAGGTTCATAGCAAGCAATGAGTACTACAACTTTGCCTCAGGACATATTGACCGATATTGCTTAGGTCAGGGGTCAAAGGGCAAAAATCTATAATATGCGAGAGCTGGAGGTGCCTTTGTGTCAAATGCTACTCCGAGGATTATGGTCAGATGGTCATGAAAATTCACACTAATCATCTGGAATACATTGTGCACAAACAATCGAGCCGGATTTTCGATTTAGATCTTTGTTCACCCACAGCACCCCCTCGAACTTTGGGAATTTCCGATATCAAACCGCATTTTCGGTACTTTTCATTCAAATTGATACCGAGTAGTTATCAGTAGATGGAACTCGATGAGATTTGGTATGCATAATCTTAAGGTGATTCTCTATCCGCTATATGACATCCATTTTTTTTCTATATCTTATAGTTTCCAAATGGTTACCCTCTCAACTTGGGTGTCCGAGGGCCATTGTGCATTCCCACTGAAAATTCAAAGTACACTAGCTCCAAGACGGTTGAACCAAATCGAATGAATCTTTACATGCTTATAGACCGTAATGAGTACTACAACTTTGCTTGTTTGCATAATGACCTATCTCGAGTAGGTCAGGGGTCAAAGGTCAATAAGTGCATTTTTCGGGCGAAATTACCATTCAAGGCACCCTTGCTCCTACATGGATTAACCGATGCGAATGAAAGTTCATAGGTACAGAGTACTCAATGGGTACTACAACTTTGCTTCAGGGCATATTGACCTATCTCGGCTAAGTCAGGGGTCAAAGGTCAAAGAGTGCATTTTTCGGTCAAAATGACCATTCAAAGCCCCCTTGCTCATACACGAGTTAACCGATTCGATTGCAATTTCGTAAGTACTTAGTACTAGATCAACTCAGATCAGGGGTCAAAGGTCATCGGATGCTCGGCGACCCATGGCCGCCTACCGGCTTGTCTGTCTGTCAGTCTGTCTGTCTGTCTGTTTGCAGGATATCTCAAAAAGTTGTGGATGGATCCGGATGAAATTTAGTGGGCAGGTTGGCTGTGTGACAAGGACGAATTGATTCGATTTTGGTGAAGATCCGGATCTGCATCCGACAACTACAATTTTTAAAGTGATTCTTCATCACCGAGAGATGGGGCCAAAAATGATATATCGCACGATATCTCAAAAAGTTGTGGACGAATTCAGAAGATACTTGGTGGACACGTTGGGTGTGTGGCCAAGACAAATCGATTTGATTTTAGTGAGGATCTGAATCCGGATCTAAATTACGATAATTATTTAATTTTAAAAGTGATTCTTCACCATTGAGAGATTGGGCCAAAACCGACATAGACTGTATAGCATGATCTTTCAAAAATGTATTGGGCCCATTACGCTCTCGTGAATCAGGCATTACGTGGCGGAGGTACGTGCTCTACCGAGTGCCCTTCTAGTATCTCATGTATCACTCAGAACTACCACAGGCCAATTATCTGATTTTGTAAACGCTTTGATTTTCATGATGAATGTCATCAATATGACATGAGATCCTCAACCTGACTACATATGGTATTCCAAAACCCGTAGAACACTTTCTTCTCAGCATTACGTTCATTTTGCAGGTAAAAAGAATGTGGAACATTTCCTTTGACAAAAGGAATACACTGACCCTCTTTGAATAATTTTAAATGTAGATTGAAGCATTTTCTGATTTCTGAATATGCAATATGATGCAACAGGTGGGTGGGAGGTATCAAAGGTTTCTCCCGTTAGCAGGTAAGTGAGACGTGAAAGAATGATTTGAATACGAGTTGAAAAAGAAATGAAAAAACAAAAACAAAAGGCGAATGCTCAACAAAGCGGTCTACATCGGGGCCATCTATTTATTACATGTGCCACATGGTGGAACTTTTACCATCTCACCGCACCCCCAACACTCAATCGATGCCCCTGAACACTTATCTTCTGCAAACTTCCTGGTATACTGCTCTCCACTCCTATACGGACTCAATCACCCATCCTTCCCATTTCTCTTTAAATTTTCTCACTCTGGATAAATATTACATAAATCGATTGCTCTGGAGATATGGAGCTATCTTAAATAAATAAATAATTAAAAGCTAAAATATCTGAGGTTGAAAGGTTACGAAACCGACAATGGATTGATTGGGAATAGGTGGACACATGATTGAGAATGGACAGACACCAAGGAATGGCCAAACATGAAAGGGCAGGAGAGTAAATGTATAGAAATGATAAATGTATGGACACGGTAAGGAAAAGACTGATAAAATGGGGAATAGACGGACACGATGGGGAGTAGATGGACATGATAGCCGAGGGAATAGCCGCACACAATAGGGAATAGCTGGACACGATGGGGAGTCGACAGACACGATCGGGAATAGCTGGACATGATAAGGAAGAGACAGACATGATGGGGAATAGCACAGGATGCAGAGAGTAAAACAGACTGCGAGTTGTTATGAGATCAACAAATGGAAATGAGTCAAAATTGTTGTGGACTCGAGGAAAAAGTGAAATCAGTCAGACACAGAGAGGTGATTCCATGTGCAGATAAAAAAGTGGCACAAAGAGTTTGTCAGCGAATGTAGCTTATGTATACTCTGGTCGTCATAAAAACAAGAGTGATGTCGACATATACCTTCATCCTCATATTCGCCGTGCCTGCACCTGCATGGAGCTTCACATTCCTCTCCCGCCGCACGTCCTGTGGGCAATGTGGCGTTTCATGTTCAGACAGCGCACACAATCTTACAGGATCCTGACAGCACCCTTCAGGAAACAATGACAAGGAAAACACAACTCAATAATCACTCATCTTAAGGAAAATTAAAGAAAGTCAGATATTAGAAGATGACAACACTGAGATACACCGTCAGAAGGAAATACCACGAGTATCACGAGCATGTAAAGTCTGAAGACGCGGCCTGCAACGCAAGGTCGTGGATGGTTTGTCCATTGCAGGAAAATCTGAACCCAAAGGCCCTTTCCTGCATCTTAGTTATGGCAAGTCGTGTAATTAAGCACAAGCTTCATGGAAGCAAGAAGCCGCATCCAAATTCACCAAGTCAGAATTGTGTCTCATCAAATGGATTATTTGATTTTAAAAATTAATTTTCCAAATGCGTCAATCATCTTCAGCAGTGTTTCTGCGGCATCGCCTGTTCACGTTGCATCATTTCTCCGAACGCTCTGCCTCCTCCGATAGCTTTGACACCGCACAGCGAGTTTCTGAAACTGCCTCGAGATGAAATGGAAACACGTTTTCCATCAAAGGCGGATGAGTGGTTCATTTGTCTCTAAACATTGCAATTGTCCACGCTAGGCAACCTAAGAGAGTAATCTCCACTCCATCTTGGCAAATGTGCCACAGCACGATTCTGGTCCTTCAAGCCACTCGGAATCAATTACTTGAGGCACGCTCTACCGAGTCCCCGGTGCTCATGAAAGGAGGAAATTTGCATTGTTCATTGGTCGGTCGCATTTCATCCACCAGGATCCATCGTGAGAGCTTTGCATTCTGACGATGTGGCAGTTTGTTTGTGTTTCGCTTTGGCCCAAGGGAGAATCAATGCTGCAGAAACTTTGATGCGATCAGACGTTGGCTTGAGGGAAACATGCAGTACGAGATGACATCGATTACGTTGTCATAGTTTCTGAGCATCGAGAGTTAGGCGATGCACATCTCGCATTCATCAAGCCGTGCCATGTTTCACACAGCAGCTGAACATACTCAGCAGAAACCATTGCCTGGTTCACTGTCCTTCCTGACTTTAAACAAATGGTGGTCTTTTACTGAAAAAAAAACCCCAAACATCAAACCAGAATGGCACTCGTAGAGCGCATCGTCTCGCCTCGCGCGATTATTCTGAACAAAAACACCATCATTAACTGAAAATATATTTGTGGGGTTTTCATGTTTTGTTGCATTTTCATGGTTTTTCCGACCTGCTTCTGCATTGACAGTTTTTCACCAGCATATTTGCAAAAAAAAATTTTCATGGGATTTTTAATTTTCCCTGTGAATCACGAACAGCCGGGAACCTATCCCTATTTTTCCATTGAAATAATGTCCCGACATTCGCAGCATTTTTTTAGGAACGTACCCCCCGCATATGTCAGGGTCCGACAGTATAGATTGTTGCGGTTCTGCGAAGCGAGCGCTCCCCCTAGGCAATGGCACACAGCATGTAGCGGTCCTGAGACAGTTATTTCATTAGTATACATTTTAGATAGTCCTTCCCTTATGTCAAGTGGGTTTATGGGACAAAATGCTTTGTAAGGGCTTTTCTGCTTCGGAGTGTTGACCCGTCCAGGATTGTGTCCAATAACCGAGGAGACTGCTTCGGTAGCACCAATGCTCTGTACGGAGTATGGTCCCAATGGATGGATGGAGCGCTTTTCGGCAGGTCTTTTACTCCCATTCTTTATTCTTTTATCTATTTTATTTTCCTCCACATAAGCGTGCAGACAACAGCAACAGGCAGCTTATTTGCATACGCGCACCCTTTCACATTCAAACTTCACGCCATTACCCAACCGACCGGTATGCTGCACCATATTACCATTAAAGACCATCACCGCCTTTTCGGATTAGTGGGGATGAGGAGGCGCGTTCATGGTCGGGGCACACGATCGAGTACCTCGTCCCATGTTATTCGAGATCCATTGCGTGCCAGGCGCAGAACAAATGAGACCATTTCTGGTGCAAAATCCTCGCTGTGTGGAGCCAACGCCAGGGAAATGATCCGTACACTCGTGAGGCTAGGGTGGCTTCATGGTTAGGGTGGCGGGCTTGCGATCCTAGGGTCCTGAGTTCAAATCCCACTCGGCTGTTGAATTAATAACAGGTGAGGTTGACTCTGCTTGTCATCCTTCCGAGGTCGGCAAAATGAGTGCCAGCATGCTGATATACTGTGTTGGAGTGGCGACCCGTCCAGGATTGTGCGAGGGTGCGGGGAAACACCCATCACTCCATGTGTTCCACTCTCAAGCGCCGCCTCCAGAAATTACAAAAGAGAGCTCCGCTCTCCGGCCTGCCTGCTCTTCTCTCGCATCTGGCCCACCCTTTCTTCTTGTTCCTGGGGTCACGGTGTGGTAGAATGGAATGGGACGGCTGGAGAGCCAGGCACCCGACAGAGCACAGTTGATTACCTCCTCCACCGAAGGTTAAGGAGGTTATGTTTCACCCCTTTCTGTTTGTTTGTTTGTTTGTTTGTGTGCAGCATATCTCACAAAGTTTTGTACGGATTCAGATGTAACTTGGTGGATATGTTGGGTGCGTGACAAGGAAGAATTGATTCGATTTTGGTGAAGATCCAAATCCGGATCTGGATACGAGATTTATTTAATTTTTTAAGTAATTCTAAGTTGTATAGCATGATATTTCAACAATGTATTGGGCCTGAGATGTTCTCGTGGATCAGGCATTACGTGGTGGAGGTATGCGCTCCACCGAGTGCCCTTCTCGTTCCATTAGTAATGACACAAACAGACCTCTTACACTCACGATTAGGATGATCCTCTCACACCTCCTTTTCTCCATTTCAATATCCTCTGACCTACATCTTTACACCTCATTCGCCAATCATCGCTCATCGCACGTTGGTCCGTTGAGCGTGCAAGGTACCAAAGAGGTCGCAAACATCTCGCATTTTCTTTGCTTTCTAATTTCCTTGGGTATGTATCTGATAGCGCCTGTCATTTTTTATAAAAGACAAGGAAACAAAAAAAAATTTTCAAAGAAAAATGTAAAAACATAGATGGATGAAATCTCGAAAAAAAAATAAAATAACCAAACAAGGTAGGAATGACACCACAATAAGGCACCGCAGTCCTCTTATGGATTTCCATCATGACATCTTTCAATATTTTACTTTTGTTGTGAGATTGTGATGGATGAAGAAGAACAATGAAGAGGAATGAGAACAACAATGAAGAATGCTCCCATACCTGACCTGACCTGACCCCCTCAATCCACGATGTGGATTACCACTGAACTGAAAATAAATAAAATGCTCATTGTCATTCACAACACACAGAGCCTGGTGTAGCTGCCAGACACCATCTTGGTTAGCACTCGATGCTGGGTGAAGGCGATTTCTGTTATGCGCTTGGCATGTAATTTAGAGTGAAAAATAATCGCGTTTTTGTAACTTTTGCGTGATGGGAATACTAAATGGAGGCGGGGGGGGGACAAGAGGGAGGAAGAGAGGGGGGGAGAATGAACAGGTGGAGGGGAAAAGAGAGAGGAGGGAGGGGGAGTGAAGAGGATTGTGGGAGCGAGGACGGGTGGGAAGAGGGAAGACAGTGTGAGGTAAGAGGAAGGAAGGCAGACGTACGGAGGAGCATTAATTGCAATTCATAGTGTCTCATCAAAATGATTCTGCATCGAATAACAATGAAGATGGAAACAAAATAATGTCTGAAATCCATTTTCAACCGGTCATACTATAAATACGGCCCGGAAACAAACACTGCCCAGACACGTCCGGAGACAAAACCCACCGGACGCATCTGGAACCAAGCCATCCAGACATAAACACCGCCCGGACACGTCCAGAGATAACCAGCCAAACGCATCTAGAGCCAAGCTGTCCAGAGACAAACACCGTCCAGACACCTCTACTATAATGGAGCTTAGTGTTTATCTCCTCCGAGACGAAACCTTAACGGTCCACTAAATTCAGCTGTCTTATACTTGGTATACATGACTCGGGAACGCTATACTTTTTAGCTCGCAATCACAAGCGAATGAGCAAAAATTAGGAGTTAAAAAGTGAAGCCGAGGCCACCGAGTATTAGCTATGCAGCCTGAGGTACATGGCCGAACATGATTAGTCCAGTGCTATCACATGCCGACCACAGAAAAGACCAGTGATGGCAGGTTTTTACTATAATGGAGCTCAGTGTTTGTTATCTCCTCCAAGACAAAGTGTCAACAGCCCACAAAATCCAGCTATACTGTTTGTATTTTTGTATACCTTGTCGAGGCTCGTATGAGAGCTAACACATAGCGCACAGCAAGGGGGCATGAGACAAGAGGGGCGGGAGAGGGAAGGACAAACCAGTGGTGAACAGACACATGAGGAGATCTGTGGAAGGGAGAGGGATGGGACAGGGAACATTGGGAAGAGAAGATGGACATTACAGGGACTTTCAGGAAGGAAAGCAGGGGAATTGAAGGAAGTGGGCTTGGGTGGATTATCGGGGGTAGAAAAGATCGAGGATTTGGATGGGGGAAGATAAGAGGTGGTGGTGAACAGCTGTTTTGAAAGCCTGGAGGGAAGAATGGGAAAGAACAGAGTGAGGGAGTTTATTCCAAAGGCGAGAAAAAAAGAGGAATGAAAGAGTGAAGGCGAGCAGTGATTCGTGATTTTGGTAGTTTTACCAGAAGGGGGTTGTTGGTGGACCTTGAGCGCCCTTTGGAAATGTGGTGGGGACAAATCGCAGAGAGAGCAGGGGGGGGCAAGGCTGGACAGGAGAGGGTAGAAGACAGAAAGACCACCGACCAACCTGCGGTGATAGAGTGAGAGGCCCAAAGACTCGGCTTCATCGCGGGAGATGCCGATGATCCTAAATGCCCTGGTTTTGACAGCGTGAAGCCGAGAAAGGTGGGAGGCAGGAGCACCAGCCCAGAGGGGAGAGCAGTACTCCATCAGGCTACGGACAAAAGCTTTGTAAGTGGTCAGGAGCTCAAGAGGGCCGAGGAAGGACTGTGCACGATGGAGGATTCCCAGTCGGCGACTGGCTTTGGAGGCGAGGTTGGAAATGTGACTTTCCCAGGAAAGGTCATGGCAGATAGTGAGACCCAGAAGCTTGAAAGAAAGGACTTCTTCCAGAGGATTGTTGAGAAAGTGGATGGGGGGGGGGGAGTTTCTAAACGGTCCTTTCAAAGACACATAGTGAGAGTGTGAGATTTGTCTGGATTGAAAGACATGTTCCAGGTGTTGGACCAGTTTGTGATTTTATCCAGATCTGTAGTGAGCGAAGAAGCTGCTGCTTGCCGGTCTGAGGGATGACAGATGGTACGGCAGAGGGTGGAGTCATCAGCAAAGAGATATAGAGGATTTTCCAGAGTCGGAGAGATCATTGATGAAAACCAGAAAAAGAACAGGGCCCAGAACGATATCTTGAGGAACTCCAGCCTGGACAGGAAGAGGGGATGAAAGAACTCCATTTAGGGCCACACATTGACTGTGACAGGAGAGGAAGTCTGCGAGCCATGAGTGGAGATGGCCTTGGATACCATGAGAAGAGAGTTTGGTGAGTAGGGCAGGCTGCCAGACTGTGTCAAAAGCACGTGATATGTCCAGGGATACGGCTCGGATTTCCTGTCTGGCATTGAGGACCTCCATCCATTGATGGGAGAGCAGCAGCAGCATACCCAAGGTAGAGTGACCTGGTCTGAAACCAAATTGATGATCGGAAATCAAGCCATTGGAGAAGAGGAAGGATTTCATGTCTGAAGCGATGATGGATTCCATAACCATGCTGATGATTGGGAGAAGGCTGATTGGTCTGTGGATGCAGGGATCTGTTTTTGCACCTTTTTTATGCAGGGCAGTGATGTTTGCAGATTTCCAAGCAGATGGCAGATGACCTTGAGCAAATGAGAGGGTGAATATAACAGAGAGAGGGTGAGCAAGAGCAGAAGAGCAGGCTTTGAAGACACGTGGGCTGATGCCGTCTGGACCGGTTGCAGAATCTGAGTCGAGGTTTGAAAGCAAGCTCTCCACCTTGTTAGGAGAAAAGGACAGAGTCCAGGGACAGTTCAGTGCGACTGGGTAAGGTGGATAGAGAAAGTGATGGGTTTAGGACACAAGATTTAACTGCAAACACCGAGTTTAGGCATTAAGCTTTTTCACGTGTGGTATCAGCAGTGCGGCCATTTGAGGTAAGGGAGGGGATGGAGAGGGAACATGCACCAGAAACAGATTTGATTAAACACCACCAGGATTTTGAGGAGGGAGAGAGGTTTGAGAGTTCAGACTTGAGATGAGAAAGATGTTGTTTTCTGGCTCTCCTGAGGGTAGATACACACTTGTTCCGAGCTTTGTGGAAGGAACTGAGATTGCCCTCAGTTGGGTTTGCTTTCCATGAGGCAAAGGCAAGTTGTTTCAGGGCAACTGCCTCGCCACAAGCTTCAGTAAACCAATGGCAGGAGGAAGGGTAGGACAACTGAAGACGAGAGGGGATAAATCTGTGCATGAGGGAGAGCAAGTTTCTTTGAAAGAATTCCCAGGATGAGTTGATGTTTGAGAAAGTAGAGACAGGAGACCAGTCTATAAGTTTGATGGCTGCTTAGAGACCCTGCCAGTCGGCTTGAGTGAAATGCCAGACTCGACGGCGGTGAGATGGTTCTCTGATAACAGCCAGAGAGATGTCCACTTTGACAAGGACGTGGTCAGAAGAACCGATTGGAGCAAAGGAAGAGCAGCAGATATTGTCAGGGAAATTTGTCAAACTCAGATCCAGAAGAGATGGAGTACCATTGGTTGAGATCCGGGTCGGGAAGTTGACCGATTGAGTCAGTCCCAATGAGTTGCAAAAAGCTTTTGCTGAGGTGCCATGACAGGTGAGAGAGGTACCCACACCTAGCCAACTGGCATGATGACAATTGAAGTCACCACATAAGAGGAAGAGAGAGTTTGGATAATGATAGAAGATGGTCCATGTTTTCGGATAGTGAGGTGTCGATGGTGTCATCACTGTTTGGTGGACGGTACAGTACACATACGTACATGAGGTGGGAGTGGAGGGGAAGCCATAGCCAGAGGTATTCCTGGGGGTGTGGGGGAGTGAGGGCAGTGCATGGAGAGTGAGGAATAGAGTCTTTGATGAAGAGAGCAACACCTCCACCAGGACGAGGCTCAGGTCTGTCATACCGGAGGAGGGAGTAACCAGGGAGAGATACTTGGGAGTCAGACACGTCTTGGGAGAGGAAAGTTTCTGTTCGACAGATTATGTCTGGTTTGTCAGTGGCAACTGGTATGGAAAGATCTGAAAGGTTTGAGCGAAGGCCCCGGATATTTGAGGTCCACACTTTTAATGAAGAGGTAAGGGAGGAGGCTTTGGGTGCAGGGGTGGGGGGGAGGGGAGGGTAGGACAAGGGATGAGGGGGGAGGTAGGGAGGGTTGTAGAAAGTGTGGGGGATTGAAGAATAGCTAGGGGAGTGAGCCGGATGAGGAGGAGAAAAGGCTCTATGGTGCTGGGAGAGAGGGGGGACAAGAGAGAGGAAGTAGGCAGTTGAGGATTTGAGGAGGTGGAGTGAAGAGATGGAGGTGAGAGGGCATTGAAGGAGGCAGCTTCGTGGATGAGAGGGGGGGCAACTTTGAGAAGGATGAGTGAGGGGGTGAATGTTAGGAGAAGGGTGAGTGGGGAGAGTTGAGGGAGAAAGGTGAGGGGCAGTTTTTGAAAAAGGTGAGAGAGAGGCTTGGAGGGAGAAGAGTGGGATGGTTGCCTTGAGAGTGAGAGTGAGGGGTGAGGGGGGTGAGTTGGCACTGAAGTTGGAAAAAAAGAATGGTTGATGGAAAGCGAACATTCATGGCAAACTGGGGTTTTTTTAAGTTTTAGGTCAGAGATGCGATTTAACACAATTCTTGATGGATGCAATAAAGGAGAATTCAGAGAATGGAGAGAAGAAACGCTGTAACAGTTGGATTTTTTAGGCAAGGAATGAAGGGGAGGTCGAAATGGGAGCAGTCTGTTAAAATAGCAGAAGTCGTGCATTATGAAACAGTAAAGAGTACCACATGTGTGAAAGAGGAAGATGAAGCATTATAAGATCGTTTTTGTTATTATTAATGTTTGAGAGAGTTTTCAACAGATTAGGTCATGGAAGTGTTGTCGGGAAAAAAAAAAAATCGAGGAAGAAGGAGGATGAGGAAGAATAAGAGGAAGAAGAAGAAGCAGAATCGGGAGAAGGTTAGCGTATTGTTGTTGTTTTTTGTTTTTAAAGATAAGAAATAGAGAGATTAGTTGGGAAAATGGGGGACGTTAGGAAAGTGGGGAGGATATAAATTGAAGGTAATGGGGAGGATAGAAATTGAAGGTAATGGGGAGAAAAAAAGAAAAAAAAGACGATCAACACCGAGGGGAACCGGTAGGCCTCAAACACCCAATAAGAACGTTGACAAAAAAAACTCAGAAAATAGCACGATTTTTGAAACAAAACCGAACTCGGAACACACAGTAACATGTAGGTGAGAAAATTAAACAGTTAAAACGGGACAAATAACGACCGGAAACTTAACTGAGAATGTCAGCAGAGAGACCTTAAGGAGACCTCTCGACGCTCCAGAACCGGAACCAGAAGTCAACTGTACTGTACTTAATATACTTGACTGGATCACTACACATTTTAGCTCACAAGCGAAAATGTACATACTCGCTCATTAATCGCCTGTTCCTGTTCCACATTTTCAGAAAAATGCTGTGACAACATATTCGGTGTCTCCGTGTAACTATTTTCAATTACAACCTCATAAAAGCCACTCAAGAATCAACGCCTCATTCGGAACGAAATGGCACGTGAAAAAGGAACAAAATCACGACTGCAGATCTCCAAACCGCAAAGGACAACAAAATCACGTGACCACCACCACCTCTGCCACTCGTCCATGGGATGGGTAATCTACCAGTCGGACATAACCACCGTCCGGATATGTCCAGAGACAGAGAGAGTGAGAGAGTGAGGAGGGTGCCGCACTGTATTGGGAGGGGGTAGAGCAAGGATGGGACAAAGAGAGAGGGGTGGGGTAGGGGAGTTAGCAGAGAGAATAATGTTATGCTTTATGAACAACACACACGCACGCACGCACTCGTGCTTGGCCGACATCGGCAATTTCTCGGGTATCGGCAGGTTGGATTCAAGGTGGTTACTGACGACAGTACATACTGTATACAACCCAGAATCCTTGAATAGCTTTCACTGAAAAACTGTGGGGTTTTTTTGGGGTTTTTTTTGAAAAAAACAAAAGGTTTTTTTTTCACTGAAAAACAAACAAACATGTGGCTCGTTTTCCTGACGCTGATCCTGCTCACCAGATTCTCTCAGCGAGGGAGTCTCGTGAGTGGAGGAGGCCAGTGGGCCGACCACGTGCCTCGTAGTTGCAGCAGGTTGACCATCATCTCAAGGAGATGGGGATGAGCCTGGCATCTGCCTGGGGGATGGCCAGACGGAGGCCCCTGGAGTACCGGCGGAAAGTGGACGCAGCGGGTCTGGCACATGCTCCCATACCTGACCTGACGTGAAAAACAACGTTGCATTCATTTAGACATTTTAGGGACATATGTTCACAAACATTAATCTTTAATAACAGCTGCATGCAACAGGTGGAAAAAAAAATTTGGCCCGCTCATTGAGGAAACACGTTAATATGGCAAACAGCTTGGAAATCAGGTGTTATTGCATGAACCAGTCGCTCAGGATGACGGAGCACGGACCAGTCGCTCAGGATGACGGAGCACGGACCAGTCGCTCAGGATGACGGAGCACGGACCAGTCGCTCAGGATGACGGAGCACGGACCAGTCGCTCAGGATGACGGAGCACGGACCAGTCCCTCAGGATGACGGAGCACGGACCAGTCCCTCAGGATGACGGAGCACGGACCAGTCCCTCAGGATGACGGAGCACGGACCAGTCCCTCAGGATGACGGAGCACGGACCAGTCCCTCAGGATGACGGAGCACGGACCAGTCCCTCAGGATGACGGAGCACGGACCAGTCCCTCAGGATGACGGAGCACGGACCAGTCCCTCAGGATGACGGAGCACGGACCAGTCGCTCAGGATGACGGAGCACGGACCAGTCGCTCAGGATGACGGAGCACGGACCAGTCGCTCAGGATGACGGAGCACGGACCAGTCGCTCAGGATGACGGAGCACGGACCAGTCGCTCAGGATGACGGAGCACGGACCAGTCGCTCAGGATGACGGAGCACGGACCAGTCGCTCAGGATGACGGAGCACGGACTAGTCGCTCAGGATGACGGAGCACGGACCAGTCGCTCAGGATGACGGAGCACGGACCAGTCGCTCAGGATGACGGAGCACGGACCAGTCGCTCAGGATGACGGAGCACGGACCAGTCGCTCAGGATGACGGAGCACGGACCAGTCGCTCAGGATGACGGAGCACGGACCAGTCGCTCAGGATGACGGAGCACGGACCAGTCGCTCAGGATGACGGAGCACGGACCAGTCGCTCAGGATGACGGAGCACGGACCAGTCGCTCAGGATGACGGAGCACGGACCAGTCGCTCAGGATGACGGAGCACGGACCAGTCGCTCAGGATGACGGAGCACGGACCAGTCGCTCAGGATGACGGAGCACGGACCAGTCGCTCAGGATGACGGAGCACGGACCAGTCGCTCAGGATGACGGAGCACGGACCAGTCGCTCAGGATGACGGAGCACGGACCAGTCGCTCAGGATGACGGAGCACGGACCAGTCGCTCAGGATGACGGAGCACGGACCAGTCCCTCAGGATGACGGAGCACGGACCAGTCCCTCAGGATGACGGAGCACGGACCAGTCCCTCAGGATGACGGAGCACGGACCAGTCCCTCAGGATGACGGAGCACGGACCAGTCCCTCAGGATGACGGAGCACGGACCAGTCCCTCAGGATGACGGAGCACGGACCAGTCCCTCAGGATGACGGAGCACTGACCAGTCCCTCAGGATGACGGAGCACTGACCAGTCCCTCAGGATGACGGAGCACGGACCAGTCCCTCAGGATGACGGAGCACGGACCAGTCCCTCAGGATGACGGAGCACGGACCAGTCCCTCAGGATGACGGAGCACGGACCAGTCCCTCAGGATGACGGAGCACGGACCAGTCCCTCAGGATGACGGAGCACGGACCAGTCGCTCAGGATGACGGAGCACGGACCAGTCGCTCAGGATGTCGGAGCACGGACCAGTCGCTCAGGATGACGGAGCACGGACCAGTCGCTCAGGGTGACGGAGCACGGACCAGTCGCTCAGGATGACGGAGCACGGACCAGTCGCTCAGGATGACGGAGCACAAACCAGTCGCTCAGGATGACGGAGCACAAACCACTCGCTCTGAATGATGTGACGTGGCAAAAGCGTCCGCAGTGAGTGAACGACTTGCTCAGAATGATGTAGCATAGCACCAGTATCGACTATAAGGTGCTCGGCAAGTGGCTAAAGCACTCAAGCAAGCACTCCAATTAAATGGTTGATAAGGAACTGCTGGTTAAGCTGTGGTTGCATACCATATAGGTTCCCTTTAACTTTAAAGCTGGTTTTTCACTGTGCCCGTGGCAGTTGAAGAAATAGAAATTGATTCGTTGAAATAATGACTTTATCCACAAAAGACTTGCTGTTTAACAAAGAACAACCCTCGAGACATTGCAAAGTTTAATCTTCCATTAAATAAACATTACAGATAATCTGCCAGCTGGCCTGCTCGTCTGTGCACGTCATGTGGTACGTCGGTCCGGGGGTCCACGCAAATATTTTAACTTTATTTTGAAATGTCCGTTTTTTTTTAACCAGATTTGCTTTGATTTCCTGAAGAGCACCTGCGAAACCTCCGAAAATATAGACGTAGATCTGGCAGATGCTACGGATACGCAGTCCCTCTGGGGGACAGGGTGCAAGGTCCAGCAGTGAATGCATGAAATCATACAGCTCAATGAAAGTGGTTAATTTTGTTGCACTCCTAATTTTTTTTGTTCACTCATTATCATTCTCCAAACAGGAGAAAAAGATAGTTTAATGCTTTTGAAATTTCACATTTTCTTGTGTGTATCTGGAAGGGGGGGGGGGGGACATAGCCTTGTTTGCTGAAAGTAAATAGGTATTTCGGCTTAATTACAAGACTCGTTATTTCTTTAAATTATCAGATTTCACAACAGATTTCGACACTTATTTAGTCCGGACGATACCTGATGCTCAAAATCAAAATGATATTTTGATGATATACTTTAATTAATCCATCAGTGATTGTGGAAAAATTGTATTGTATAATGATAATAATGCATGAAGTCGCTCGAACCTCCTCATTTGAAAAATTTAGGACATACAAAAGCGATGCAAGCCTGGTGTTGGCTTAGTGGTTAAGGTGGTGGCTTGGGATCCCAGGGTCCTGAGTTCAAGCCCCGTTGGCTGCTGAATTAACACCAGGGGGTTGACTCAGCCTGTCATCCTTCCGAGGTCGTCAAAATGAGTACCAGTGTACTGGTCCCGGTGTATGCCCCGGTTAGAATAGGTGTACCATATCCCTGTGTGTCGTAAGAGGCGACCAGGGTTGGCGTCAGGAAGGGCATCCGGCCATAAAACATTGCCTCAAGAAAAAGCCCAACCCCTGCACAGCAGGGAAAAATGGCTGTAAAACTGGTCATTATATATACAAAAGCGATGCATAGAGTGATTCGTAACTATGATGAACAGGCATTTGATAATACGAGTGACGAAAGTGGGAAAAAAAATTATCGTTAAGAAATCGGTGTGGCCTGTTCCTCAAATCAAAATGATATTTTGATATCCTCAAAAATATCCTCAAAAATATCATGATATCCTCAAAAAAAAAAATCCTAGTCAAGGCTTGGTTGAGCAGGCCAAAAAAAACATGGCGGCTTCAGACCCCAGCGAGTTTTCCGAGAATACACCTTAAGACCCCATAGAGATCGATGACCAAGGATCGCCTGATGAAGGATATAATTAAATAAGACCGTTAATTATCTTCAAAAGGGGTGATGTAATTAACCCAAACACCCAATTTTCAGTCGTGCGCTTCTTTGGAGTTTTCTTAGTATGCATGCAAAGTTTCAGGATGCTACATTTCATGGTTTTGGAGTTATGGATGGACGGACGGACGGACGGACGGACGGACGGACGGACGGACGGACGGACAGACACACAGACGGATGCACGCAAGCACACGTTTTCCCTTTATATACGTAACCTGGGTTAATTTTACTTTCAGGAGCGATTGAGGTAGTGGTCCATTGCTTATACAATGCCCAAATAAAGGGAAAGGTCAGAAGAACGTGTTGTACACTTGGAACAAAACACTGATCTCTACACAAACTGGAGAGCCGGAAGCTCATATTTTGAAGCCATTTGTCTGCCATCTTTGCTCTCCCTAAACAAATGAATGAGACTGTTGGTGACGAAGGTGAATGCCACTTCCCGATGAAATGTGATTCCTCTTCTCCTTTAATCACGACCATCATGGATTTACAAACATAAGGAGCAGTACTCAACCAGAAGGAGCAGATATAATCCGAAGTAACCTGCTCCTCTGCTCTTGCTCACCCCCTCTCTGTTCTATTCACCCTCTCATTTGCTCAAACTCATCTGCCATCTGTCTGAAAATCAGCAAACATCACCGCTCTGCATAAGAAAGGTGCAAAAACAGATCCCTGCAACTACAGACCAATCAGCCTTCTCCAAATCATCAGCAAGGTTATGGAATCCATCATCGCTTCAGACATTAAATCCTTCCTCTTCTCCAATGGCTTGATTTTCGATCATCAATTTGGTTTCAGACCAGGTCACTCTACCTTGGGTATGCTGCTGCTGCTCTCCCAACAACGGATGGAGGTACTCAATGCCACACATAAAATCAGAGCCATATCCATAGACCTATCGCGTGCCTTCGATACGGTCTGGCACCCTGCCCTGCTCAACAAACTCTCTTCCTTTGGTATCCAAAGCAATCTCCACTCATGGCTCGCAGACCTCCCTCTCCTGTCGCAGCCAGCATGTGGCCCTAAATGGAATTCTCCCATCCCCTCTTCCTGTCCAGGCTGGAGTTCCTCAAGGTGGCGTTCTGGGCCTTGTTCTTTTTCTGGTTTTCATCAACGATCTCTCCGACTCTCTGGAATATCCTCTTCATCTCTTTGCTGATGACTCCACCCTCTGCCATACCATCTGTCATCCCTCAGACCGGCAAGCAGCAGCTTCTTCGCTCTCTGCAAATCTGGGTGAAATCACAAACTGGTCCAACACATGGAACATCAAATGTCTTTCAATCCTGACAAATCTCACACTGTCACTATGTTTCTCCGAAAGGACCATCTGGAACATCCTCCCCCCTCCCCCCATCTACTTTCTCAACAATCCTCTGGAAGAAGTCCTTTCGTTCAAGCTTCTGGGTCTCACTGTCTGCCATGATCTTTCCTGGGAAAGCCACATTTTCAACCAGGTTTCCAAAGCCAGTCGCTGACTGGGGATCCTCCGTCATGCAAAGTCCTTCCTCGGCCCACCTGAGCTCCTGACAACTTACAAAGCTTTTGTATGCAGCCTGATGGAGTACTGCTCTCCTCTCTGGGGTGGTGCTGCTGCCTCTCACCTTTCTCGTTTTCAAACTGTGGAAACCAAGGCGGTTTGGATCATTGGTACCTCCCGCGGTGAGGCTGAGTCCTTGAGCCTCTCACTCTCTCACCGCGGGCAGGTCGGTGGTCTTTCTGTCTTCTACCATCTGTCTCGCCCCCCTTGCTCTGTCTGCGATATGTCCCCCCCCCCTCCATATATTTCCGCAGGGCGCTCAAGGTCCGCCAGCAACCGCCTTCTGGTAAACTCCCAAAATCATGAACCACTGCTCACTTTCACTTTTCTTTCATTCCTCTGTTTTTCCTGCCTTTAGAATAAACTCCCACACTTTCTTCAATCCCATTCTTCCCTCCAGGTCTTCAAAGCAGCTGTTCACCACGATCCTTTATCTCCCCCCATCCAAAACGACGATCCTTCCCTCTCTGGCCCCTCTTGTTGTGTGTTCGCTCTCATATGAGCCGAGACAATGGATACAAAAAAAAAAAAAGCACACGATGGCATTTCATAAATGCTATATCAATGCTTTTTCAACCTGGGAATGGACTGAAATCAAGTGGGAAAGGAGAAATATTAAATAAGAAGGTAGAATTTTCGTAAGAAATTTGTATTGATTACAAACGGGATTTTCTGTGTTGTGGGAGAAGGAAGATGGTGGATGAAGTGCTTCTGGTGGATTCAGGACCACCAAACCAATTGACATTTGGCACCCTATCCAGTTAGGATAGAGATCAGTGGAACATTATTACCCCGAGGGTGGGTACTCTGCTTTGGTATTAATAATCATAAAGATAATAACATGACTCCTTGCTGGCTCTCGTAGGGAGCTGGTGCTTTTATTCAGAATAATAATACTAATCCACCCTCAATGCAACCAATCCACCACCAGCCCCGTCACTCCACCGCCAGACCCGTCACTCCACCGCCAGACCAGTCACTCCACCGCCAGACCCGTCACTCCACCGCCAGACCCGTCACTCCACCGCCAGACCCGTCACTCCACCGCCAGACCCGCCACTCCACCGCCAGACCCGCCACTCCACCTCCAGACCCGCCACTCCACCTCCAGACCCGCCACTCCACCGGTTAATTTGAGGTTCACAGTGCTGGCGATACCATGTCACTCCACCACCAGCCCCAACACTCCATGTTTTCCGCAACATATTTTCCAATATTGCTCCCTCTGCTCTCTGTCATCCAACCCTCCCTTTCAACTTCAGAATGTATGCGTTGTTCCAGTGACCCCCTCCTGGTTAAACATATAAAATACAAGCCGACTACACACTTCAACTCTTTTATTCCTCACTTTTCCCATCTATGGAACCACATTCGAGAAGCTGCTGTGTCTCAATCTTCCCTCCAGGACTTCAAGCAAGCTGTGCACAGCCATCTGTTATCCCCAATGCTGTCCCATGATCGTTGTTACCCCCATTAACCTTTGAATCCCAACCATAGTACGTGCCTTTCCTCTTTTCCTGTTAGTTCATCCTTTTATATTTGTCACACTGCCAGTTTTACCTCGCCCTTTCCTGAACCTCACTCATGCAACTGAAATAGTAAAACACTCCACATCGAGCCCACTTCTTCCCCCACCATTCTCCTCCCCCCCCCCACCCCACCCCACCCCACATACACCATGCTCCCCAACTCAACACACATTTTCAATGCACCTCTCGAAGTTTGCATCCACATCTCATCGCCTAAGGGAAGCAAGACAGGTATTTTATGTTGTGCTCCCTCACTCTTCCCACAATGTCGATTCAAACTCCTGACCACTCAAGGTGATGCTCATGTGCAATGACATGGAAGGCAGTGGGGGAAGAACGCTCTGCACTTGCAGTCACATTTTGTGGAACTAATCGCATGCTCATATCACGATTCGATCAACAATAATTGTATGTGGAGAAAGAAGACATCATCAGAAACTTGATAAAAAACAGAAAACCATCTTTGTGCCATAGTAAAGAGGTTCGTGCATGCATGTTGGATTGGAATCAATGACTAGTTTGGCCCAAAGCTGTATTGCAATCTTGTGTTTTTTTGCAGGGGTGGCAGAGGGGGGGGGTACAGTTCCAACCATTGATGTTGTGCCCCCTCTGATTTAAGGAAGGAATTTGTTCTGGTATCCCAGATTGCCCAATAACCAGCATGATGTAACTTGACCAACAAACCAAACTCTATTTCAACACACTTTGTGCATCAATGATGCATGAACACCGAGGATAAATGACCCAAATTTTCAGAAAGGCCAACAGCCTCGAAAAAGACAACAAGCACACTGCCCCATAACCCAGTCGTCTCCACCTAAGGCGTGTTCCCATGGTCCAAAGGGGGCACCGAGAAACAATGGGCATTACGCACACATTATGGATCAGCGTTCCAATAACCCACACGACGAGGACGTTGAAATGAATTGGCTCTTCCATCCGACTCCAACGTAAAACAAAAATATCCTCTTTTTTGACTTGCAGGATGCGAATGAGGAGATTGGGAATAAGGTGAGAAATTTTACACACCCGCCGAATTCTTATCTTTTACAGTTGGGTGGTAAATTCACAAAAAAAAAAAAATAAACAAAGAAAATGCTTCCAACATAAACAGTGTTAAGAATTCCCATTGCTGTCGGATTCAATCCCTCGTGAGAAAAATGTGTCATGCAAGATAAAATAAATAAATAAATAAAAATCAAAGTAGTTGATAAAATGTTATTTCCGAAACGAAAACAAAAGTTTGCCTGGAGATGATAACAAAAAGCTCTGGCTCTTCGGGAGTGATATAGGAGAAAGGATTCCAGCGGCTGAGTCGGAAATGGGATTTTAAGCATGGAATTAGGTGAGAGCAATATCAGAACCTTCAGTCATTCGTTCAAATGATTTAAAATAAAAATAAATTAAAAAAACAGAATAAAAGATGGGTTTTTTTTAATTAAAAAAAAAAACACAAAACCATATGGCATGGACGGCTTGCTAAGCTTACAAGCAATCTGTCGGATTCTGCTCCAATCGAAGAACTTTGTATGGAATTTGTTTTCCAGCACAATGGTTTATCATTTTTTACCTCTGTCACCTGCGGTGAAGCAGGTGATGTTTTCACCCGTCTCTGTCTGTTATTTGCAAAATCGAAGATTTTTCAAGTTTATTGGTTAATAGTCGATTTTGTTATTCTGTCTCTGTCTGTTTGTCTGTCTGTTTGTTTGTCGTCTACAGGTCACAATTTTAAACCGCTCTTCCCGAAACATCACCACATGGTGGAGTTTGTTATCAGGAAGAAACCTATTGTTTTTGAGGTCAAAAGGTCAAAAGGTCTATGTCGGCCAAAAGTCAACAACTTCGGTGAGATTTCTAAAATCCTCTGATTTATATCTGATTGGCTTCATATTTGAAAAGGGTTTATATTTCAGGTCACTGAATTCAACCACCAATTATTTTGGAGGTCCACATAGGCCAAAAGGTTAACATAGGCCAGATTTCAATAAATTGTCAATTTTCATCCGATTCACTTGAAATTTGTGGAGGAGTTGCATATTTGGTCATTGAATTCAACCACCAATTATTTTTGAGGTCAAATTTGTTTTATGGATTTTGCAAGTGTCGTCTTCTTGTTAATTGCCAGAATCCTTCGGATTTCGGCAATTATGTCGGTCGGTTGTGTGTGTCATTCTGTGTGTCTGTCTGTCTGTTTGTTTGTTTGTTTGTGTTTGTTTGTTTACCCTGTAGCAGCCACACAGTTTCAGCGATCATGACCAAACTGGGTACAGACGTCGGCCATGGTCCAAATTAGACCCTTGTCATTTTTGGTGAATCTAGGTCAAAGGTCAAGGTCACCGAAATTCTTATTTTCGCAATAACGTCCGCTACAATGATCGTATCGACTTCAAACCAAATCCAAAATGTGCATCTTCCAATACTGCATCCAACCATATGTCTCATTGGGGTGTCACACCAACACCCTTCTTAGCGGTCGGGGGTCGAATGTCAGGGGGTCAGGTTAAAACTTTGAAATTGCGATAAAAATGCCATTTCAAGTCCAATTGACTTCCAAGTTATGATCATGACCAAACTAAGTGCGATAACTCATTAAACAGTAGCACTGTCGACTTATAAGAACCAAATTGATTTCCAGGTTTTTATTTTTTTTAGAGATCATGGAGCTATGACAAAGTTATTCCGGCAATTCCTTGCTCAACGAGCAATTTCATTTGTTTGTTTGTCTGTCTGTTTGTTTGCATGATATCTCAAAAAGTTGCGGACAGATTTGGATGAAACTTGATGGACAGGTTGGATGTATGGCCACGACAAATTGATTCGGTTTTGGTGAAGATCTGAATCTGGATCTGGACACGATAATTATTTAATTTTTAAAGTGATTCTTCCCCATTGAGAGATAGGGCCAAAAACGATAGAGTACTGTATAGCATGATATTTCAAAAATGTATTGGAACCGATATGTTCTCATGGATCAGGCATTACGTGGCGAAGGTATGCACTCCACCGAATGCCCTTCGAGTTCAAAAATGTGTTCATGACACTCTCTCTAATCTATCTATCACATGCATGTTTGAGCATGGTTTAAATTATTATGCATTCAGCCTGTTAGTTGCATCATAACTGGGATCAATGAGTTCACAAAGGTGCTGCTGAACCACTGACGTCGTGTTCTTGTATATGTTAGGGTGGGAATTATTAAATTTACTGAGGGAGTGACACACTGACACAGAATGGTCTGCTATTTTCTCAAGGTGTCGTGCGATCGTCAACGTCCAGCGGAGAATGCAGGTAGTTGGAAAACCCGGTGAACTCATTGATCCCACACCCTGACTGCGAAGCAGCAATCCTCCTGCATACAATTGGGTCGGGAATCAAACCCAGACAAGAGAACTTAAAGTCAACTTACCTCTCAATTATCCTGTTCTCTTGTGTGTACCACCAGTGAGTTGGCAGGATAGCTTAGAGCCGCTTGCCTTTGAGCTGTCAGTCTCTCTCTCCGTTCATTTATCTCTTCCATGAACCTTGACATCAACATCGAAACATCATGAATGGTTCATACCTTTCAAGAGTTTGACAATTGAAAGCAGAAGGAATCTATAAAAGGCCATTGGAACAAAAGGTGGTCAATACAAGAATCACTGATAAGAATGAAAAGCTGGAGGAAAACAACCTGATAACAAAAACAACACCAGCTGAGCAGTCAGACACAGATATGGAAAATGACCAAAAGCCCAGGAGAGATTCTGGTCACATGATATGGGAAATATTAAGTTTTGCCAAATTTGTAAAAAATTCCATTAATACTGTTTGAATGAATGTTAAAAAAAAAAATTCCAATTCCATATTGTTTCACCAAAACAAGGTGCACCGGATGTAATCGCGTGCCAATGAGCAGGCTTTTCACCCGAAATCAACAATAAAGGCAATCATCGTCTTCTGTTATGGAAAGTGCTTTTCCTTAAGGAATAAGCATTCCATCGCACACGACATAGAATGATTGCCTTTACACAATTCACGTGAGCCCAGCATTGACCTCAAGGCATTCCAACGCAGCATTTGGCACAAAAGATTCACTGGAGGTCCTTTGTGTGTCAACAAGTAAAAAGACAGTCATTTCTTTTCCTCCACGTCTGATTCGAATCAGGTTTGTCCAATTTCTGCCTTTTCCCCACCCGCACGTGTTATCGCCATAACACAAATCGAAACCCAAGAACAAGGGATGATATCCATGGGCAAATGGCTTTGGTAGATTTTCAAAATGTGGTTAAAATTCTCAAAAAAAAAAGGAAACTAAGTAGCTACAGAAAGAGAACGACTTCATTTGAGAAAAATTAATGTGAAATCAACAGCCAGGGATCTCAAAACAACAGTCAATTTCATACACGAGTACAATCAAAACAGTCGATTATGATCTGTGCAAGTCAGGCTTAAATGCAGGAGGCCTGTGTAAGTCCAGCCTGAAGTCATGCAGGGCTTGTGCAAGTCTGACTTATAATGTTCAACTGTCTCAGCATGTCACCTAGGAAAGTTGCCAATGGTACTCAAATCGGGATGGAAGGTAGTCTTCAGAGAAGGATGTGATATAAATGAGATCATGGAGATGCCATGTCAGGAGAGGACAATTTGAAGATCCTCACTCTGTTGCCAGTTGGCAGGATAGCTTCGAGGTATGCGTACCCACCTCTGAAGTGTGTATCCTGGGTTTGAATCTCAGCCCAGCTATAAACTGTCACCCTGGTGTTTCATATACAGAGCAAACCATTCGAGGGTGTTTATCACGAAGAGCAGGAAAGTTATTAACGGCCCCTGCACAAATTACAAATTCCTGCACAAACTCTCTTGCCTACCCTACACTTAGCAAGTGTGATTGTTGCACCAATACCCCCAACGTGAGTTGAGGGAGGACTTCGTCCTGCGATGCACTGAAAACAAGCTGAAGATGGTGATGATGCTTATGCCACCATGCCAGGACAGAGAGGGAATGTTGATCCACCCACCCAGTGGTGTGCTGTTGACAGCAGCCACGAGCTAATTCTTAAAATACGAAAGCTCCTTCATTACATTTTCAGGATAAGTAGTCCACATTGAGCAAAGGCCTTGTTCTCATAATTAAAGTTGGAGAAGTCGCTATTTGCAAGCTAAAATATCTTTACAAGCTTACTCTTCATGAAGGACACCTTGGGGGTATTTAACCTCCACCAACTAATTCTGGCAGACGGGACGCTCAATAAACATCCATCCAAGGGCCGCACACACACTTATGAATCACCCTGCCTGTGAACCACAAGGATCACAGTTGATAGCTGGGTCAGGATTCAAAACCAGGCTGGACAGCTTAGAGATGAGTGTGCATGCCTCTAGGCATGGAGGTCTAGGTCTAGGTCGAGTCTAGTCTAGTCTAGTCTAGTCTAGTCTAGTCTAGTCGTCTAGTCTAGGTCGAGGTCTGTCTGTCTGTCTGTCTGTCTGTGATACATTCGGTGCTTACCTATCCAATCTCAACAAAACGTGACAGGACTATTAATATAAAGGGTAATAGTGTTATGAATCTGGAAGCCATGAGCACTCAATACAACATATAGGTCCTATAGAACAGTTATATCGGTAAGTATGTGTTTTTTAGTTAGGGTCCCCATCCCTCATTTAGTGGGTGAATAAATGTGCATGCGCTGCGAGTTATTTTGATAGGATTTTTTTTACATTACTCACAACAACTACGGCTACAACATCTACAACTACAACAACAACGCCATCTTCGCTATCACAGCGACAACCCTCTGCTCCCGGCATTCTCCGCTCGCTGGTATGCGGGCGTTTGGAATTCGTTCGGGGATGGAATTCCATTCCCAAATATGGCCATGAACCGGTTTGCTTGGCTGCACGCCAAATAAGGGAATGCGTCGTATCCCACCCATTGAGAGAGGCCCACGATGAGTGGACTGAATTCCATTCCCAAATATGGTCATGAACCGGTTTGCTTGGCTGCGCGCAAAAGAAGGGAATGCGTCATGTCCCACCCAATGAGAACGGGCCGCGATGAGCGGACTGCGCCCGAGAGCGACAAAAGGGATGGAGAGAAAATAATCGAGAGGATCTGCTCGAGCGGAAAGGAAAGAATCTGCGCCCCGTCTTCACCAGCGCATGTTCTGGTTCCTGGCTGATCTCGTCGCTGGCGTGTTCTGGTTCCCGGCTGATCTCGTCTCTGGCGTGGTCTGGTTCCCGGCTGATCTCGTCTCTGGCGTGTTCTGGTTCCCGGCTGATCTCGTCTCTGGCGTGTTCTGGTTCCCGGCTGATCTCGTCTCTGGCGTGTTCTGGTTCCCGGCTGATCTCGTCTCTGGCGTGTTCTGGTTCCCGGCTGATCTCGTCTCTGGCGTGTTCTGGTTCCCGGCAGATCCCGTCGCTGGCGTGGCCTGCGTCGGCTGCCCTTGGTCCGTTCGTGCCGACTGGTGCTCCAGGAAGGTGTGGACGTCAAGCCGTGCACTCACGGCCAGGTTGCCAGCTACTTTGTCGTCCTCAGCTCGACTTCCCTCCGAGCTGAAGGGATAATAAAGACCATTTTGGGTCCGTTTATTTTGAGTATGTGTCTGTCTGTGGGCCCGTCTTTAAGTAGGAATTGTTTAAGTGCATGTGTGTAAATTTGCATTCTCGATTAGTCGTGATAACTCTGCCCTTAAGTGCTTCCCTCGTTTCCCCAATTACTGTGAATAAATACACCATTTGTTAAATGTATCAGCTCGATTCTGTGTTTTATTCCATTGGCTTAGCATTGCGCGTGTTGGTTAATTGCAAAGGCTGTTGCCGCTGTAAATGTACATTTGGACCGACGGGACTTCAGTAACCATCCACTCGGGTTGCGCACAGGTCGGGCACGTTAACGGCTCGACTCAACGAGGGCCGTCGAGGGTGTGAATACTCGGAAGATTTGTCTGCATGGATAATTAGGCATATTGACCACGTGGTATATATCCTACTTTATATATATTTAATTGAACTTCTTCTTCTTCTTCTTTCGGCTGCTCCTGTTCGGGGTCACCACAGTCTCCAGTCTGTACCTGTGTACCAAATATGAAACGTGAAAGTTAAAAACTTTGGGAGTTAGAGTGCGGACAGGAACGGATGAAAAACAGCATCCTGGTTGCCATGGCAACCACTTCAGATGACGAGCGTATGTCACGACACACCGTCTCCACAGTCTATACCTATGTACCAAATATGAAACGTGAAAGTTGAAAACTTTGGGAGTTAGAGTGCGGACAGGAACGGAATCACATAATATGCCCCGATATATATATATATATATATATATATATATATATATATATATATATATATATATATATATATATATATATATATATATATATATATATATATATATATATATATATATTGTTGTGGTTGACGAAATTCGCAAACCACCATTCAGGTCCCGTAGGTGAGATATCTCTGTAAGTATATGTGTAGTGAGGCCCAAACCCGTTGTTTAGAGGGAATAAATGTCATTCATTCGGGCTGCGACCCTTCAGGATAGCCGTTTTTCTTTTACTATCTTTATTTTGGACCAGCCGCCATTACTACCACCACAACCACCACCAACCACGTCTCAACAGCCATCACACAACAACCACCAACCGCAACGCCGCTTCACAACAACAGCCACGACCCTTGCCGTCACATCTCGCTCTCGCAACCATCGCATCACCGCCATTCCCGCGCCGCTTGTGGGCGCCGATCCTGGACTCGTGCAGGGCGCGCACCGAGCAGCGGGTGCAAAAACACCAGCCTTTCCGAAGAAATCGGATCAAAAACGATTCACGCCCACTTCTGTTCCGTCCTATCGGCGAGCGTGGGGCGATTTGGCCCCGCCTCCAGGTGCGTCGGAGTATAATCGCTATATGCAGATTCGTGGATCAAAAAGCATTCACGCCCACTTTTCCTCAGTCCAATGGGGAGCCAGCCAGAGGTGAAGGGTCGGAGGTGGAGGGTCGAAGGTGAAGGAGCGAAGCCCCGGGGGCTATAAAGGGCCGCGTTCGCTCGCCGAAGGAGTTGGGAAGAGTCAGTCAAGGAGAGTTGAGAAGAGAAGAGTCAGAGAAAGCAGTTGGATGGAGCTGAGAAGAGTGGAGAGTTGGAGAGGTGGCGGCGGCGAAGGCAGTCGAGAGGGCGCTCGTGTGAGAGTCGGGGAGCTGCGGAGAGGGGAGGCCGGTAACGCGACCGAGGTCGCGGTGGAGACGCTCGTCGCGGGACCCGAGCCAGCGAGATATCCTCATTCCCCCGAGCATCAACAACCCCCTCCTGTTTCCCCCCGCGCTAAGATAGTGTGAGAAGGGGGCCCCGTTCCCACCCCATACCAGGCAGTGCCAGCGAGGCCCGCGGAGTCGGGGCGCCACCGCCATTTTGCGGCTCATCACCAGACGGGTAGGCTCGACGCGGTCTCGGCCCCAGGCCCGTCTGCCCCCCCCCCTCATCGTTGAGGGTGGTCCCTTTTTCTTTTGCTTTGAGTAAATGTGTTGTTGGCGCCGTCTGTGAAGTAAAACTGTATAAGTGTTGCCGTGTGCTCGGTAGTCGGTAGTAGATCTGCAGTGTGTTTTTCTTTTGTTACATTTGCTTTTTGTGCAGAATTGTGTGTTTCTTCTATTTTTACATTTGCTTTTGGTGTATAATTGTATATGTGTGCTTTCCGTTTGCCGCGGAATAAATGTGCTTTATGTTGAACTGTTTCTCCCGTTTCGCTTCGTCTTTTCTCTAATTGAATCTCCATCTTACTTCACGTAAAGGGTTGGTCGTGGGCTAAAGACGCCCAATAATTAATCGAACCGTCGAGGTTGACTATAACACCGCTCGGTTATCCCGATAGTACGGAACGGGTCGCTTAAAGTGGCCCGTGTCCGAAGTCGACCTGCGGCGAGGTGCGATCGCCCGGTCTACCCTCCGGGTGGGTACTTAGGTAAGTCGAATTTGGCGAGCAACCCTATCCCACGCGGGGGGCCGATTGGCACGATCGTGGTGAGGCCGAAAGGCCCACCCGTGACTAGTTCCCGGCGTTAGTCCGAGAGGGTCACGACGGGATTGTCCGTCCGGTGGGCGACGTGCCGCGATTCGAGTTACGTGGCCGTTCGCACGCCGGCGGGCGCGAATCCGCAACACTGGTGTCAGGAGTGGGATACAAACTCACCCCCCTCCTCGCGACACTGGTGTCGGGGAACGGGACAACGGGCTCTTCTGTCTCCAGCTAAATTCACGGGAATCGGTCCAGGGGTGAGAGGAGCGACCCCCAATTCCCTCCAAATTACGAGCGATTCAAATTAACCTTTTACGAGAAATAAGATGGCGTCTCAAGGCGAGCGGGAGCCGGGGGTATTAGAAATGGATTTAGAATGTGTAGAATCCATGGTCTAGGATGAAATCCCCGTTGTGCAGGAACACGAACTCGCCCAACTGAACCCAGAGCCCGAAATAGGTGTGGCGGCGGCCGCGGTGTATGACACCTCTCCTCCCCCTCTCCACCAAAACCCTTCCCCGATCCCTGCCGAAACGGCTCACCCAAGCGCACCTGACATGGCCCAGCTATGCGCCATGCTGGCGGCAATGACAGCGAGGATGGATACAAACACAAATGAAATGAAAAACGAAATAAAAGGCATGAACAAGCAAATGAAGGAAGAAATGAAAGAGCTGCGGGGTGAGATGCGGAACATGGGCCGAAGCCTGCAGGCGGGCATGAAGGCAGTAACCGGGGAGCTCAAAATGGCGACGCCACGTATGGGAGCGAACGAGCTGGGAGGGAGTGCAACGGCTGTCGGGCCCGCGGTGGAGGCGGGTAAGGAAAAAATAATTCGGGGGACGTGTTGGGCGAGGGTAGTGACGGTAACCGAGAGGGAAAAACTAATTGGGGTGACGGAGACGTGCACGAGGGAGATAACAAGGGAAGAGATGGAAATAATAGTTGAGACAAGGGAGGTAAAGGGTGAAGAGGTGACTGAGTTGGCAGAGACATGGGAGATGGGAACGATAGAGGGAAGACTACACGATGAAGACGGGGTCAGTGACGCACACACACACACGGAGGTAGTGGAGGATAATGGGGGTGAGCTCGCGGACTGGGTAGGGACAAGGTGCGAGCAGCTGGATGGCCTCCTCCAGGAACGAGGGGAGGGAGTATGCCCCTTTGAGGCAAATCACAACCAGGTGAGTTCGGTCGTGCTTTGCGAGGTTGAGAGGAGGAGTGCTGCGAACGGGTGCACGGGGAGCTTGGGGGGTATAGAGGCCCCGGAGACCCTTGTGGGGACACGAATCCCCAGTGTGGTTGTCCCTGTGTGTGTGGTGCAAGGTGTGAGTGCGTCCCCGTGTGTGGATGAAACCGCCAGTATGGATGAGACACCGTGGGCGAGTGCCCCCGCGTGTGTGAGTGAGGCAAGGTGTGCGAGTGAGACACCGCGGGCGAGTGCCCCCGCGTGTGTGATTGGTGTCGTGGCAAGTGTGCCAAAGGGCGTGCTTCCCAGCATGCCGTGTGTGGATGAGGCACCGTGTGTGAGTGTCGCCGTGTGTGTGAGTGAAACGGCCAATATGAGTGAGGAACCGCGGGCGAGTGCCCCCGCATGTGTGAGTGGTATGGGTAGTGTGAGGGAAATGGCATGCGTGAGTGAGCGGCCGAGTGTGAGAGAGACAGCGTGTGCAAGGTCGCTGTGTGTAAGGGAGATGTCGGTCGGCATGTGTGAACATGCAGCCGCGTCTCCCGGGGTGAATGTGATGGAATGGACTGTGAGCGTCGTTACACGCAGGAATGCGTGTGTTGAATGGCGGCGACGACGGCGACAGAGGAAAGAAAGCCGAGTGGCGGCTGTAGTTGTTTCGGGAACCGTGCCGGGTTCGCCCAGCAGCGAGCCCGAGGTCCGTGCTGTGCAACGCACGAGGCCCCCACGTGCTCGCTTGCGAGAGTGAAGTCCCGGTCCGGAAACGCCAGCGGTGGATTTGCCGATCCCGCGGACGGACAAAGTTTAGGCAGGATTACGGATTTGGACCGGACGGGTTCTCCACGCGATCGTGTGTGTTAAGCTCCAACGGGCAAAGCACATGTGTTCGCGTGGGGAACCCCTCGAGACGTGGGGCTTGTGTTTTTTTTATGCGCACGGTGACGTCATGGCTGCACGCGGGGTTGGAATCCGGCAGGAGGGGTATCCCTGCCGGATGGTACCGTCCAAGGAGGGACGAGGTACACGTGCAGCTGCATGACGTCACGGGCAGGTGCAAAGTGCGTGAGCTGTGAGTTGCCGCGCTGGTGCTGCGCATGTGGAAAAAAAAAAAAAAGCAAGCCTCACTTTCGGGTGCACAGGATTCCTGGGCAAGGGGTGGAAGACCCCCTTACCTGGGCACAGGATGGAAACTAGTTAGGGGGAAGGGTTAGCTAAGCTAGACCGACTTCATGGGGCAGGGGTAAGTCCTCATGGAGTCCGTGGAATGGATGAGTTAGAGGGATTGTAGCGAGATTTAGGTTGGGAAATTGATTAATGGGATTATTTGAAGACAGTGACAGACAGTGAATGTGTATAGGGGATGTAGTTTAGCGACGTAGTGTTAAATGGAATGTGCTGTAGTTTAAGGGACGACGTGGGAGCACGAGTTAGTTAGGGGATGCAGATAGAAGGATGGCAGAGTTCAGCGGTGTGTGTGTGTGTTGAAGAGTTGTGAGGTGAGTACATGATGAGTGAGTGAGGCCAGCGGGTCTGTGTGAATGGAGCGAATGGGGAATGCATGGTGCGATGAGTGATTGGGGGGAGGAGTGACTCCCGCCCAAGGGACCCCGGGGTCAGTGTAGAGTGAGTTAGGGGGTTCGTAAAATTTAAAAATGGAGGTCGTTTTGCTGTTGGTGGGAGTGTAGGCTCGAAACCCGTTTGGAGGGGTGCAGGAGCCCTGTTGACGGGCTGGGAGCGTGGCTGCGAAAGGTGAGTATCGCTGAGTGGGTACCCCGGGCACCAGGCTAGTCGGCCGTGGTAGGCCAAGGGCCCATGGGGGGCCGGGATAGCGTAGTGGGCACGGGTGCGCCTGCTTGGTGCGGGGGCCTGGGGCGCCATTAGCCGCGTGGGCAGTGTTGTGGGCACGGGTGACCCTCGGAAAGGGGCCTGGGAAGCCAGCCTGCCACGTGTGCGTTTCAGGGGAGGTGCCATGGGGGGCACTCCCCGGTGTTTAGGGAGCTGGTAGGCTCGGAGGCAGTGTAGTGCCCGGGGGTGCAATCGTCGGAGAATCGGCAGAGGGTCGTGCCTGCCAAAGGGAGCCACGTGTCCCAGCCATGAGACCGTGTGAGGGCACGGAGAGAAAATTGGGGGGCGAGGCCCGAAATTGTGAGGACACCAACACAGGCGACGGGAATCTGGGTTGTTAGAACCAATAGTTTAAGCGAGAGGCGCTTGTTGAAAGCCCCGGGGTAGTTTAACAGTTAAATGGTTAGGGTAGATTAGGAGATGTACCCCTCCGCACCATCCATCCCCTCGCTGTCGTTGTGGGCCGCTGGACCCACTTTGGTTATAGATCGCTGAACTCTGGGGAGGCCATCCTGAGGCTTCATTGGGCCTCGACACAGGACGCTAGCTCTCCCTTATTCCCCTCCGGGAAGGGAACGTAGGGGTTGGGAGTAGGCGAGGTGACAGGATAGGTTAGCCGAACAAAGACGATAAAGGGGGTTAGGGGACGATTTATAGTGGGGAAGTAAAAAAAAAAAAAAATAAGTTGGGGCTAAATTGGGGTTTGACAAATTAAGGGAGTGGGTATAGACAATGACAGGCAAAGGCGATAGGTTGGGAGGGAGACCGTAGGGTAGGTCCGAGCCCGCCTTCCGAGTGGCCAGCACCACCGCACTCCCTCCACCAACCTCCACTGAACGGCAAAGGCTGGCCAGCTTCATCTGCTGGCTGCGTTGCTGCAAGGCAAAGGCCGGCCCACTTCATCGGCAGCTGTTGTTTTGCTGCAAGGCCTGTGCCGGCTGGATCGTCTGCAGCTGCTGTGCTGCAAGGCCTGTTGTGGTGAATTAACGTGAATCAAGGGACATGACGCGGGATCACATGTTGTGCGTCTCGCGTATAAGGGGATGTCTCTCTGCGGCACGAGTGATTGTCCCCGGGGCATTGCTATTGACATCGGCTGTCCACTTGATGCTCGTTAACTGAAGGTGCTCATTGACTGGTGAGAATGGAGATTATATCGAACTCCGTGCTTACGCGGATTAGTCTGCAATGGTTAACTGCACATGTATACGTTTCTGCTTATGTACTCCTAGCTGAACCTGTATTTCCTGGTGTGTCCACAGAAGCGGCTCCAATCAAATGGAATAAAGCCTAAACTCTGAAGGTTCATCTCTCGCTCTCATTTCAATTTATTCCATTTGATTTTCTCGGCTCTCTCAACCAAAGATGGACAAGATCTACAAACCAGAGAGGTTCGACGCAGACCCAAACACGACTGACGCAGAAATGAAATGGTCACATTGGTTCTGCTCCTTCTCACACTATCTGACCATCATCGCGGAGGGAGCTGACAAATTTGCCGCTCTCGTGAATCATGTCTCGCCCAGCGTGTACAGGCTCTTCTCGGGGTGCGACACTTACGAAGCAGCGATTGACGTACTGCAGGCGCTCTACGTGAAGCCCAAGAACGAGGTATACATACGACATCTTCTCAACACACGCAAGCAAGCAGCCGGGGAGACAATCGATCAGTTCCTGCAAGCTCTGAATCAGCTGGGAAAAGACGGCAGCTTCCGGGCCGTAAGCGCCGAGGAACACCGAAAGGAAGCGACACGGGAGGCATTCATCCAAGGACTCAGATCAGCCCACATACGGCAACGCTTACTAGAGAAAGCGCAACCCACTCTTGACAAGGTAGTCGATCAGGCTCGAGCGATGGATACGGCTCAGCAGCAATCTGAGTCATTTGGGACACCAATGCTGCTCATGAACGCTGCTACGATGGGAACCCAAGGAACCCCACTGGCACAGACACAGCCAGACATGAGGGATGGAGAAACACCCGAGGAGCCGGATACCCAGACCTCGTCAAACTCCTCAGCAACTGCTCCGGTCGGTAAATGCTTCTTTTGTGGGTACAAAAGGCATCCTCGTCAAAAATGTCCAGCCAGAGATGCCACATGCATGAATTGCGACAAGAAAGGGCATTATGCCAGGGTATGTAAATCTACTCTAAGGAGGAATAAACCCACTTCTGCGGCTCTCTACTCGCAAAATAAATTGACTGCAGCCTCTCCGGGGAATCTATCCAAGGCTATCATCAACGTGCGAATTAACGGGCATATGGCTGAGGCTCTGGTTGATACCGGTAGCTCTGAAAGTTTCGTCAACAGCTCGCTAGTGAAGGGCAGGAAATGGGTAATCCACCCGACTGACAATACGGTATGCATGGCCGCCACCTCACTACAATCCCGC
The DNA here is from genome assembly GCF_056783735.1 of Eptatretus burgeri. Lineage (NCBI taxonomy): Eukaryota > Metazoa > Chordata > Myxini > Myxiniformes > Myxinidae > Eptatretus > Eptatretus burgeri. The sequence continues at coordinate 12,440,326 of NC_140965.1, read as the reverse complement.
GTACGAGGGTACTGCAATGTTGAATTGGACGTAAAAGGGTACACGCATCGGGATGTAAAGGTGCTGGTGCTTCGTGATTTGTGCGCAGACGTAATTCTGGGTCATAATGTCCTCAAGCAGCACACGAGCGTCGAAATACCCTTTGGAGGAAGCAAGCCTCGTCTAATTTTAAATGCGCTGACCACCGCGGAGGTGACGTCCCCCAGCTGTTCGCTAACTTGTCGCCGGTCTGCAAACCGATAGCGATCAAATCGCGGCGATATACCACTGCTGACATGAATTTCATCACTTCAGAAACCAAGCGATTACTGGAGGAGGGAATTATAGAACCGAGCGATTCGCCATGGCGCGCACAGGTGTTAGTGACCAGCAGTCAGAACCATAAGAGACGGATGGTTGTCGATTATTCCCAAACGGTCAATCGCTTCACCCAACTCGACGCCTACCCCCTGCCGCGCATAGATGAGATGGTCGAACGCGTGGCCAATTATAAGGTATTCAGTACCATCGACTTGCGAAGCGCCTATCATCAAATTCCCATCCGAGAGGAAGACAAACCGTACACTGCATTCCAGGCAGGGCGGCGCCTCTACCAGTTCAGAAGGATACCATTCGGTGTCACGAATGGAGTAGCTTGCTTCCAACGGGTTATGGACGACATCATCTCAGATGAAAACCTCGAAGACACTTTTGTTTACGTGGATAATGTCACAGTGTGCGGTAGGGATCAGAGGGAACATGATAGGAATCTGGACAGATTCTTGAGCATTGCTGGAAAATATAATCTGACTCTCAACTACGAGAAATGCGTATTCTCGGCAAGGTCAATTGACCTTCTCGGCTACACGATAGCCAACGGCACAATTAAGCCTGATCCTGAGCGATTGCGCCCGCTCCGTGAGCTTCCACCACCTCAGGACTTGCAGACAATGCGCCGGGTGATCGGGATGTTCGCTTACTATGCAAGATGGATTTCGCAATACTCCGAGAAAATATATCCCCTAGTGCATTGCAAAAACTTTCCACCAGATGCCGCTGTCGTGAAAGCTTTCCACGATCTCAAGGATGATATCAGTAAGTCCGTGGTTTTATCGATCGACAGCTCGGTGCCCTTCGTGGTGGAAACCGACGCTTCAAATCACGCCATAGCTGCAACACTTAATCAGTCTGGGCGGCCGGTCGCTTTCTTCTCGAGAACTCTCTCTAGAAGCGAGCAGAGACACTCGGCAATAGAGAAGGAGGCGTACGCCATCGTCGAAGCGCTGCGTAAATGGAGACATTATTTACTGGGAAACCACTTCACGCTCGTTACGGACCAACGATCCGTGGCTTTCATGTTTGATGGGAAAAATAACGGGAAAATTAAGAATGAAAAAATTATGAGATGGCGGATAGACCTAGCCTGCTACAGGTACGACATTGTTTACCGGCCCGGGAAGGAAAACCCTGCTGCAGATACCTTCTCCCGGGTCTACAGTTCGGCAACAATCAGTCAGGCTTTGCAAGACCTCCATGTGTCTCTGTGCCACCCAGGGGTAACCAGGATGGCACATTTCGTACGCAGACAAAATCTTCCCTATTCTGTTGAAGATATTAAACAAATGAATGCTTCATGCCCTGTTTGTGCTGAACTAAAACCCAGATTCTTTGGCGCGGCATCTGGCAGACTGATCAAGGCTACTTCCCCCTTCGAGAGACTAAACATCGACTTCAAAGGGCCCCTGCCCACCGAGACAGACAACAGATACATATTCACCGTTGTTGATGAATATTCAAGGTTCCCTTTCGCGTTTCCGTGCTCGGATATGACCTCGGGCACTGTCGTAAAATGTCTGTCTGACGTCTTCGCTATGTTTGGGAGACCTTCGTACATACATTCAGACAGAGGGCCGTGTTTCATGTCGGCCGGGCTAAAACAATTCCTATTAGAGCACGGCATAGCAACTAGTCGAACGACGGGTTACAACCCACAGGGGAACGGGCAGGTGGAAAGGTATAATGGAGTTATTTGGAAAGCCATAACTCTGGCGCTGAAATCGAGAGGACTGGGCCCCGAGCGATGGGAGGTTGCTCTTCCTGACGCAATGAATTCCATACGCTCTTTGCTCTGCACGTCCACAAATGCCACTCCTCACGAACGTATGTTTACTCACCAACGACGTTATGTTGACAGTCAAACGGTGCCCAACTGGCTGACCCACCCCGGTACAGTGTTCATGAAACGCCCGGTACGACAAAGCAAGTATGAACCGCTGGTGGAGGGGGTCGAACTCATTGACACTAATCCAAAGTATGCTCATGTCAGGCTCCCGGATGGCAGGGAGACCACTGTGTCGGTTCGCCATCTGGCTCCCGCCGGTACTCCTCCCGCCGGTACACCACCTCCTGGCTCTCCTCCTTCTGACATTTCCCCAGGAACGGCGCCAGACGACGGGGCTGCCGTGTTCCCCCGGAGGGCGATCGAGGAGTCATCCCCGGCACAAGTCGAGGCTCACCAAGAGGATCGGGAGTCTCCCTCAAGTGAAACTGCCGTTTACTCCCGGAGAGGTCGACGAATAAGGCCCCCTCGACGACTCAATCTGTAAAGGGGATTATCGGCATTCTCGCTGCTCATGCTCCTATATGCCCATTATATCATATATCGATGCTCATTTCCATGCTCCTACAACTCAAAATAATCACTGCTTGGCATGTATGCTCCTGTAGATCTATTAGTCCGCGTTGCTTGAAATGTATACTCCTATAGAGCTAAAGCAATCATGGTGTGTAAGATGGGCCCCTAGTTACATTTTAAAGGTGAGGAGAATGTGGTGAATTAACGTGAATCAAGGGACATGACGCGGGATCACATGTTGTGCGTCTCGCGTATAAGGGGATGTCTCTCTGCGGCACGAGTGATTGTCCCCGGGGCATTGCTATTGACATCGGCTGTCCACTTGATGCTCGTTAACTGAAGGTGCTCATTGACTGGTGAGAATGGAGATTATATCGAACTCCGTGCTTACGCGGATTAGTCTGCAATGGTTAACTGCACATGTATACGTTTCTGCTTATGTACTCCTAGCTGAACCTGTATTTCCTGGTGTGTCCACAGAAGCGGCTCCAATCAAATGGAATAAAGCCTAAACTCTGAAGGTTCATCTCTCGCTCTCATTTCACCTGTGCCGGTCGGATTGTCTGCAGCTGCTGTGCTTCAAGGCCTGTGCCGGCCAGTTCATCTGCCGGCTGTGTTTGCCTGCAGCAGCCTTCTTCTGCGGGCTGTGTTTGCCTGCTGCCTTTGCCATGCCATGCCCACTGCCCCTGTTCACCAGCCCCCGTTCAATTTTGCGTTGCCCCCCCCCCCCTGTTCATTGCCATGTGCGCCAGGATCAAGGCAACAGTTTGCAAGCTGCGAGAACTGCCCTGTTGGCAGCTACAACACGGGCCTGCAGTGGCGGCCCGTGCACCGTGTTTGCGTCCATCCATTCATCCATCCATTCGTTGTGTTCATTTCGTGTGCCACTTGAGCTGGCACGGAGACTGCGTTTGTGCAGCCCATGCACCGTTGTGGTTCACTGCGTTCAGTTCAAAAGGGAAGGCCTTGGACTGCGTGTGAGCAGCCGGCCACGTTCCCTGTCACCTGCATTGTTTGAGCCAGAGACTGCATGCGAGCAGCCTGGCTCCCTGCTAACTGCTTTCTTTTTGCAGAGTTCATTGATCCTGGGCCATGGTTTAGTGTAAAATTTGTAAGTTAAGGTTAAGATGTACTGTACATATGAGTGCGCCCCCGGCATGTCTGTCCTAGCGCCGGCAATTTTATTTAAGTCGTCCGTGTGAGTGAGTTTGTTTCGGTAGTTACTCAGCCCTCAGGTTATTTATTTTGGGGACACGAATACCATGAATGTCGCACTCAGGGATCCGTAGGTAAAATGTACTAGGGGAAAACTACACATGATGGCACACGAAAATTTGACGACTCGGGACGAGTCTGTAAAAAGGGGAGGGGGTAGTGTTGTGGTTGACGAAATTCGCAAACCACTATTCAGGTCCCTTAGGTGAGATATCTCTGTAAGTATATGTGTAGTTAGGCCCAAACCCGTTGTTTAGAGGGAATAAATGTCATTCATTCGGGCTGCGACCCTTCAGGATAGCCGTTTTTCTTTTACTATCTTTATTTTGGACCAGCCGCCATTACTACCACCACAACCACCACCAACCACGTCTCAACAGCCATCACACAACAACCACCAACCGCAACGCCGCTTCACAACAACAGCCACGACCCTTGCCGTCACATCTCGCTCTCGCAACCATCGCATCACCGCCATTCCCGCGCCGCTTGTGGGCGCCGATCCTGGACTTGTGCAGGGCGCGCACCGAGCAGCGGGTGCAAAAACACCAGCCTTTCCGAAGAAATCGGATCAAAAACGATTCACGCCCACTTCTGTTCCGTCCTATCGGCGAGCGTGGGGCGATTTGGCCCCGCCTCCAGGTGCGTCGGAGTATAATCGCTATATGCAGATTCGTGGATCAAAAAGCATTCACGCCCACTTTTCCTCTGTCCAATGGGGAGCCAGCCAGAGGTGAAGGGTCGGAGGTGGAGGGTCGAAGGTGAAGGAGCGAAGCCCCGGGGGCTATAAAGGGCCGCGTTCGCTCGCCGAAGGAGTTGGGAAGAGTCAGTCAAGGAGAGTTGAGAAGAGAAGAGTCAGAGAAAGCAGTTGGACGGAGCTGAGAAGAGTGAAGAGTTGGAGAGGTGGCGGCGGCGAAGGCAGTCGAGAGGGCGCTCGTGTGAGAGTCGGGGAGCTGCGGAGAGGGGAGGCCGGTAACGCGACCGAGGTCGCGGTGGAGACGCTCGTCGCGGGACCCAAGCCAGCGAGATATCCTCATTCCCCCGAGCATCAACAACCCCCTCCTGTTTCCCCCCGCGCTGAGATAGTGTGAGAAGGGGGCCCCGTTCCCACTGATGTGGATTTCTACCCTCGAACCGCGTCGTGATCGAAAGGATTCTTTGATTGTTGAGGGATCTTGACCTCCTCGAGGATTCAACGTCTAGCCCGACTCAGTGTTGCATGTATCGGGATAAAATAAACCACAGAAGTCCAGTAATAATCAATGTCCACAAGGAGTTCTTTCTTCTGTACCATTTATTTGCTCTCGCTCAGATCATCTCCCCTTCCCCATCTATCCATTCCATTTTATAAGCAGAGAGGCCTTTGATCGCAAGAACAGAATGCACAGCTTATCAGCCCGGTCACCTTGTACTTTCAGAAACCCAAGCAATGTCCAAAGTGTCAAAGAAAGACAAGATTATAAGTAGGTGGTAGGCCTTAACAACTAAATAGTAGAACAGTAGAGGAAAAACACAAACACTTTGACCTACTCAGACTGAGGCAAAGGTTTCTTGTCTAGAGAGTAATAATTTCCCCAACACTCCCCCCTTGTTGCCTAAAAAGGCAACACTAGTTAAGTTTAACGATATATATTTTCTCTTCACTTGGAAATGCATTCTCTCTTGCGTTTGAGTGTGCCCATTTTCTTGGGTAGTCACATCCCCCCTTTTCCCCATCGTAGAGCTCAGTCCCTTAGCCTTTCCTGTCCCGCAAGCCAGGTGGCTTCATGTGGTTGTACAGCTTCGGACCTGGTTGAGGTTCCGGTAGGCCCCTAGGCCGATAGAAGATAAGGCTACCCGTTGGGCTGCACAGCTGATTTTCGACAACCTATTTCGGGAACAAAGCAGATGAGCAAGAGTGGATTGACAATTCCCGTGAATATTGAACACATTCATTTGCGCTACTTATGGATTTCCAAGTTCAGGTTCTATCTCAAAAGAGTCGTAGGACTCAGTCTCAAAACCAGGGTATGAGGGTGGTGCTTGGGCCACCATCACCTTTTTAGCAGTATTCCTCTTTAGACAAGAAACAATCAATGCCGGCATTGTAATTGTTGCACATCTAACAAGCACCACTACAATGATGATCCACAATAACCCAACGGAAATCCAATGCAATAGGGTAGTTCCCCAGCCTCCAAAAATCCCTTCAAACCAGGAATAAAGCCCATCTTTCGTGAAATAATTGTGATACTTGGCTCCTTCTTGTTTAATCTTGTCAGCTATGTTCGTGATTTTCTCCGAGTTATCAGGGATATAAGTGCAACACTCAGAGTTAATTACAGCACACGTTCCTCCTTGAGCCGCGAGAATGAGGTCGAGCGCAACTCGGTTTTGCATTGAAACTGCACGTAGGGCGACGACCTCCGAGTTGATATCAATCATGCCTGGAGCAGTTTTATTTGCCAATAATTCAAGCGAAGCAGCTAACTCTGCCAATCCCACAGACGTTTGTCCAACACCGTAGTGAGGGATTAAAATCATGAAGAACAGTTCAGTTGACGTGAAACCCCGTTTATCCCGTTTCAAATGCTCAAAAGGTGACTTAGATAACAGGCGCATATGTGGCAAAATATATGACAAGAAACAAGATCCACTCCAATTAACTGGAAGCCATGGGTATGCTCGATTTCCACACACGAAATAGGTATTATTTAAAGCGACTTGTGGTCCCATCGTGTGATTTTCATAAACATAATTACTGCATTCAGAATTCCCTAATCTTTTTTCTCCCCATGCCTCTTGTACCAAGCATAGTTCGGGTTTTTCTGTTGCCCGTTCAACCATAAAATGTGGAGGCATCTTACTTAAATTAAAATTTGGCCAAAACCAGTTACTGAAATTTCGTTGTCGGAGGCAATTTCCATTTCCATTGGTAACTATGTGGTCGTCAAGGTTATTAACTTGTTTATCCCAGTTTCTTTCCTTTGCCCAGTACCCACACCATTCACTCAGATTGAATGGTATAGCCAGAAGCGGTATCCTAGTAACTGCTGAATGAGGTATCTTAGTACAAACCCAGCAATTGGTTTTATTAAAAGCTTTCGCGTGTTTACGAGAAAGAGCCAGATAAGTGTTTATTCCATGTGGTGAACCCACTTTGCTCGTTAAGCTTCTTCGGTCTCTGAATGCCCTAGGCTTAGTTTGGTGGGTAGTCTGACAGGCCCATCTCCAAAGAACATGCAAATAACGTTGATCACAGACAGTACTTATCGGTTTAACAGACTAAGTACACATTGCACCACCTGCATTTAGTAGTACAAATAATCCTGCAATGGAAAGAATCATTAAAGTTATCAGGAAGCAATGTTCTCCTCGGGTTCTTTTCTGCCGTGTGCCAGTTTGCAGTGTGTGGCATGGATCCATGTTGCTCTTCCTTTACACTTCACAGCTGTATGGGTAGTTAGCAGTATTTGAAACGGCCCACACAAACGTGCCTGAAGAGAGTTCTTCCGTTTGTAAATTTTCACATAAACAAAGTCTCCGGGTTTGAAGTTGTGATGATCAGATGTGGCTGGTTCTGGCAGAGCTTGTTTCACCTGTGCATAAAAAAGTTCTTACAGCATGATTCAGAGAGATACAGAACGTAAGCAACGTGTCGTCCATTTGCTGCACGTTCATGTCTTTTATAGTCAAAGGAGGTGAGTTCGGTAATCTCATTGGTCTTCCCATCAGAATCTCATGCGGAGATAAGCCAGTGTTTCGATTTGCGGTAGATCTCATAGTCATGAGAGCAATTGGCAGAGCATCTGGCCATTTTAATCCAGTTTGTTCACAAATCTTGGCCAGTTTATTCTTCAGGAATCCATTTTGCCTCTCTACTGCCCCCGCAGATTGCGGACGATGCGGGCAGTCGAAATGTTGCTTTATTTGCAATACGCGACATAATTCTTTCACCACTTCGGCTGTGAAATGAGTACCTTGGTCACTGGAGATCCTACAAGGTATTCCAAACCTACAGATGAAATCCTTCATCAACATTTTAACCACAGTAATGGCATCTGCTTTCCGACAAGGGTAAGCCTCAACCCATTTGGTGAACAAATCGACGATGACTAACGCAAATTCAAAACCGCAGCATTTTGGTAACTGGACAAAATCCATCTGGATATGAACAAAAGGTCCGAATGGAATTGGATGACCCCCTGGGGCCATCTCCACCGCCCTTGCTGGGTTATGTTTTTGGCAAATATGACATGTCTTACAATACTGTTCTGCAATTGGACTAAACCCCGGGGCAAACCACTGTCTCCCAATTGAAGCACTCATGCCGCCTTTGCTAGTATGCCCGGCCCCATGTGCCAATCGGGCGAGCCAAGGTAATAGAGCTCTTGGTGCCACCACACGACCATCAGATGATCTCCATAATTTGGATTCATTTTCGAATTCACATCCAGCCAGTATCCACAAATCTCGTTCTTTAGCACTGACAGCTGTCTGCAAAGTGTTTATATCGTCAATGGTCAGTGTTGCCTCTTGTCTCAATACACATTGTGATATTAAAAGAGCTCTGGTGTGGGCAGCAGATTTTGCAGCTGCATCTGCCCTGGCATTTCCCCGTGAGACGTCATCAGATCTCCCCGTGTGGGCGTCACATCTTACCACTGCAATTTGGTGAGGCAGAAGTATTGCTTCCAGCAGATTCGCAATCCATGTTCCATTCCTCACTTGCGTACCTGATGATGTTATAAAACCCCTTTCGCGCCAGAGTGCTCCGAATTCGTGTACAGCACCAAAGGCATAGCCGGAGTCAGTGTAGATTGTCACTATTTGGCCTTTGGCTAAATGGCATGCACGAGTGAGGGCGAACAGTTCTGCCTGCTGCGCGGAACAGCTCTCAGCCAATCTCCCGCTTTCGATTACTTCGTGATCAGAGCAAACGGCGTAGCCTGTTAATAAACATCCATCAGGTGCACGCGATGATGAGCCGTCGACATATAGAACCAATTCAGAATTTTGGATTGGTGTGTCTCTCAAGTCAGGACGGGGTTGACACGTGTGGGCGATTATCTCTTCACAATTGTGAGGATCACCATCTTGTACTCCTGGCAACAAACTAGCAGGATTCAGCGGTGCGCATCTCCTAATCGTAATGTTCGTGGGTGCTGTGAGTGAGAGTTCGTATGTTGTTGCTCTTGAAGCCGACAAATGTTGTGTTTTCGTTTTTAACAATACAGCTGTCACTGCATGCGGTACCAGGAGAATCAAAGTGTTTCCCACGACGAGCGCTTCGGTCGCCTGCACTGTGAGCGAAGCGGCTGCTACTGCCTTGAGACAAGGGGGGAATCCTTGCGCTACCGGATCCAATTTAGTACTATAATATGCAACAGGCCGTAATTTATTTCCGTGCTTCTGTGTCAGCACAGATTGTGCGAATCCCTGTCTCTCACATGCGTACAAATGGAAAGGTTTTTCATAGTTTGGTAAACCCAGAGCGGGAGCCGAAGAAAGAGCCTGTTTTAACGTTACAAAAGCCTTGTCTGCATTTTGTGTCCATGCAAGTGGGCTGGGTGCGTTTGCCGAACCAATGTCCACCAGGGGGCGCACTAAGGCCGCATAATCTGGTATCCACTGTCTGCAATAGCCGGTCATTCCGAGGAAAGACCTCATCTGTTTAGCAGTAGTTGGCTTGGGCAGGTTTAATATTGCCGCTATACGTTCAGGGGAGATGCGTCTTGTATCTCCCTTCAGAATATGCCCCAAATATTTCACTTCTTCTTGGCAAAATTGCAATTTAGCTCTCGATGCTTTGTGTCCTTTCCTGGCTAAGGCCCTCAACAATGTCAATGTATCTCGTTCGCATGCGTCTTTTGACGCTGAACAGATCAGCAGGTCGTCAACATATTGAATCAGTGTGGATCCACAAGGGAAAACTACATCATCCAAGTCGTCTTTGAGGGCCCTCGAGAATAATGTTGGACTTTCACAATACCCCTGGGGCAATACAGTCCAAGTGTATTGCTTTCCCTGGTAGGTGAATGCAAACAGAAACTGTACTTCTTGGGCTATTGGTATACTAAAAAAGCTGAACAAAGATCCACAACACTAAAATAGGTAGTGTTACTTGGGATGCTTGATAGAATGGTAGTTGGATTTGCAATTACAGGAAAAGCTGGAATTACCGCATCATTCACTGCCCTCAAATCCTGTACGAATCTCCACGTTGGCTTCCCAGGTTTTCTCACAGGTAGGATCGGTGTATTACATTAACTAACAGTGGGAATAATTATCCCTTGTTTCAATAGCGCTTCCACGACAGGAGCAATTCCTACCTCTGCTTCTGGAGACAAAGGGTATTGCGGTTTTCGAGGCAGTTTCTTTTTTGGATCTATAGTGATCTTGATTGGATTCATACTTTTAATTTGGCCGACATCGTTGGCATGTGTTGCCCACAGACAAGTCGGGACTTGTTCGAGTATTTCAGGTAATTTTCCTGACCCATTTAATTCTGAGAGATCGACCACCTCAAACACAGCTTTTGCTGATCCTTGACATTCTGTCCAACAGAATCCCTGTTCCCCGATCTTCCAAAGTCCGTTTACTTGGCTCGATTCCATCAAAGTCGCTTGTGATGCTTTTTTCAAAGAGGCTACCATGTGACCAATGTCCGTTTCTTGGTAACCTTCTGCAATCGCTAAAGTAACATGTGGTGTAACACTGGACGGTTGGTTCCACAATTTTAATTGTTCCTGCGTCAGATGCACCTCCAGGCCAATTCCTTGCTTCCCAATCCAAATTGTTCCCAACACTAAGTCAAAGGTCTGGTGTAATTTCGAGAGTGTTTCACTCGCATAGACGTTATCTTTTCCCTTGATGTTGCAATCTGCAATGCAATGTAGTCGAGTCTGTAAGTACCGTCTGTCCATGCCGTGTTTACTCACCCAATCGAGCACCTCGGGTACGTTTCTCTCCAAATGTGATAAATATTCCTGCAAATGGTTAAATGCTTCACAATTAATCACAGTCCATTGATATACAAGATTTTCTGTATTTTCCTGTAATAAATTAATCATAGTTATGTGTGATTCGTGAGGTATTTCTAAATATACACCATCAGGGGTACACTTAATTGAACAATTCAGCTTGCATAACAGATCTCTCCCCAACAGATTAATTGGTGTATCAGTTGCCATCAAAAATGCATGGTTTGCAGACAATGGTCCAATCTCCACCCGGAGCTGCTCTGTCAGTGGAATCGTACTAGCAACTCCTGACATTCCCACTACTTTTACTCGTTCTCGCGATAACGGGGCGTCTGGGAAATCACTCCTTCTGAGCGCAGATTTGGTCGCTCCTGTGTCGACTAAGAAAGGAATCTCTTGGCCTTCAATTTTCAAAGTCAATTCGGTTCGTCACATGGTTTCAAAGTCAGGAAGGGTAACTCAGACGAAGTCGCTTCTTTTCTTTGTCATAAAACGAATGGGTTTTGGGTTTGAAATGAACCTTGAGATGGAGGAGGAAGAAATGAGGGTGGAGGAGGAGGGAACGAGGCTGGAGGAGGAGGAGGAGGGAATTCGGTTTGAGGTGCAGTGGGTTGAAATGAACCAGCTTGCTCAAACTGTGTTCCCCATCTTTCCTGTTGTCTATAATATGGATTTTCATTCACTGGAGGCGTGGAGTGTCTGCGAGTTTCATCTCTGTATTGTGCCGCTGGTCTCTGTTCTACCGGTTCATACGAACTAAAAGTTCGACTGTTTCTACGATGTCGGCATTCGTTAGCCCAGTGTCCTTGTTTTCCGCATGTATAACAGAAATCTCTGCGCTGGTCTCTGTATTTTGGTCTCTGACGGTAATTGGTTTGCCCTCGGTTTTGTGCATTATATCTCACATTCCTTTCCCCGGGGCATTCACCTTGACCTTGAACCTGGGATAGCATTAATGTTGATTCGTTTTCCTCGTCAGAACGATGTTTCAACAATGAATTACAATGCGTTACATATTCCATCAAGTCTTTCACTTCCTTTAATTCCCAACCAATACATACTCGCTTTATCTCATTTTGTAATTTGGCCGTCAAACCATTAAGGTAGACATGAGCAAATGGTACTCCCTCTTCTTTCAGTCCAGAGTGACATTGGTATACACCCCGAAAACGCTCTAAGAACTCCAATGGGTCCTCGCCAGCGCGTTGCCTGCACACCTGTATTTTTGCCCAGTCGGTCTTAAGTGTTACCACCTCTGTGACAGCGTCAATGAGGGTGTCAATATGTTCTTTGAGCTCCTCCCTGTCTCCAGGAGCTTCATCTGGCCATGCAGCGACCTGTTTCAATTGTCGGAGTAACCCCTCTGGTACCACTAATTTTAATAATATTTCCATGTCCATATATGTTGGCTGATGGCATGCCACCACCACGCGTAGTTCCGCCTGGAATTTTTTTGGGTTCTCTCGTATCTTCGGCATCTCATTTACGATGGCTTTTAATTCAGAGCCCCACGGACGATATATTGCTTGTACCTCCCTTGCACCTGGGTAATCTCGCAATGGAAACGCGCTAATGAGTGCCTCATCATCTCCGTCCTTCGCGGTCTCCGGCATTATTTTTTTTGATCGAGTTTGTATTTTACCCTTGTCAGCAAGAGGAACTTTATTTTTGCTTTGTGTTCTTGTTTCTTTCTTAATTACTCGCCTGGCTCCCCGTTGAGCCCCTCCTTGCCCTGTGGCATCATCTCCCTCTGTCTCTCCCGCTTCTTCGTCCTCGAGCGGTTGTGCTATCGGAACTGTGCACTCTGGCCATGTATCTGAGTCTTCTTCTTCATCCTCAAATCTGACAGCCACTGCTCGCTGTCTCTTGGTTTTATTTTCAAGTCTCACCGGCATTTGCTTCGTTAATTGGTCTAGCTGACCCTTCAGGTTTAACAACCGTGCCTTTTCGTCTCTGTCATGACATTCCTTCATCCAATTTATATAAACGCTCCAGTTCACCTGCTTCTGGACCTTTTTGTCACTATTTTTCACTTCCAGTACTTTTCTTAAATTGTCTAAACACTCGTGATCGAACGTTCCATTCTCAGGGAAGGGTAATCGACTATTTTTGGTCCAATTGCACCATTTCCCCATGTCTCTCACAGCTTCAGGCCCATACTTATCAAACATAATTCTTGCACATGTACCTCTCCGTGATTTTTGAATACAATTTGCCTCGGTATACCCATTTTCCTTCCTTTTACAATTTCTATTTCCCATCTCTAAAATCACACAAATCACAACCGCTAAATTCACTCTAAAATCACAGAATAAAATAAATCGCACCCTCGGAGAACCCCCCCTGCTTACCTTCGCTCAAGCACTTGTCGTTCCTCCAGGCACTGCCTCCGGCAGATTAAGCACCTCCGGTCACGAGCGCCGCACAACGCCGATTCGAATCCGTGTCACTGGCACCAACTGATGTGGATTTCTACCCTCGAACCGCGTCGTGATCGAAAGGATTCTTTGATTGTTGAGGGATCTTGACCTCCTCGAGGATTCAACGTCTAGCCGACTCAGTGTTGCATGTATCGGGATAAAATAAACCACAGAAGTCCAGTAATAATCAATGTCCACAAGGAGTTCTTTCTTCTGTACCATTTATTTGCTCTCGCTCAGATCATCTCCCCCTCCCCATATATCCATTCCATTTTATAAGCAGAGAGGCCTTTGATCGCAAGAACAGAATGCACAGCTTATCAGCCCGGTCACCTTGTACTTTCAGAAACCCAAGCAATGTCCAAAGTGTCAAGGAAAGACAAGATTATAAGTAGGTGGTAGGCCTTAACAACTAAATAGTAGAACAGTAGAGGAAAAACACAAACACTTTGACCTACTCAGACTGAGGCAAAGGTTTCTTGTCTAGAGAGTAATAATTTCCCCGTTCCCACCCCATACCAGGCAGTGCCAGCGAGGCCCGCGGAGTCGGGGCGCCACCGCCATTTTGCGGCTCATCACCAGACGGGTAGGCTCGACGCGGTCTCGGCCCCAGGCCCGTCTGCCCCCCACCCTTCATCGTTGAGGGTGGTCCCTTTTTCTTTTGCTTTGAGTATATGTGTTGTCGGCGCCGTCTGTGAAGTAAAACTGTACAAGTGTTGCCGTGTGCTCGGTAGTCGGTAGTAGATCTGCAGTGTGTTTTTCTTTTGTTACATTTGCTTTTTGTGCAGAATTGTGTGTTTCTTCTATTTTTACATTTGCTTTTGGTGTATAATGGTGTAAATGGTTTAATTGACTTCAAACTAAGACTAAAATATTCCTTATAATCAACATTCAGGTTCAGGATGTAACAAATTTTAATTTGATCCCCAAAATAACTTTATGCCTTAAATGGGCGGGATTTGTTGTGCCTGGCACCACTTGTTTTTTATAATTTGGTCTCCCTAACCCCCTTGTCTTTGTGCGGCGAACCTATCCTGTCCATCTTCTCCCAACCCCTAAGTTCTTTCATGAGGGGAATAAGGGAGAGGCTAGCGTCCTGCCTCGAGGCCCAACAAAGCCTCAGAATGGCCTCCTACAGATCTCAGCAATCTTTCCAAGGTGGGTCCAGCGCCTACAGAGAGCGAAGGGATGTATGGTGCGAAGGGGTACATTTCCTAACTATCCTAGCATTTATTAACCTTAAACTACCCGGGGGCTTTTCAAAGCGCCTGCCACTTTAAACTATTGGTTCTAAAAACCACGATTCCCGTCGCCTGTTTTGGTGTCCATTATATATTTGGGCCGAGCCCACAAATTTTCACTCGTGCCCTCACACAATTTCATGGCTGGGCAGCCAGGCTCACTTAGCAGGGATTCCCCCTCTGCTGAACTCTAACCATGGCACCCCCAGACCCTGAGGCTGTCTCCGAGCCTACCTGCTCCCTATGAACGTGGGGGGTTGCCCTTCCTGGCATTTCCCCCCTCCGATGCCCACATGGCATTTTGGCACTTCGGGCCCCTTTCCGAGGATCGCCCGTGGCCACTACACTATCCCAGTCCCTTGGACCCTTGGCCTATTCTGGCCGACTTGTCCGGTGCCCGGGGTGCCCTCTAATCGATACTCACCTTTCAACAGCCACGCTCCCAGCCGGTCCATGGACTCCTGCACCCTTCCAAATGGGTTTTGAGCCTTCTTTCCACACCAACAACAAAACGACCTCCTTTTGGTAAATTTGACCAACCCCCTAACTAACATTAAACTGACCCTGGGGTCACTTGGGTGGGATTTACTCCTCCCCCCACTCAATCTTTCGCACCATGCATTCCACATTCACTCCATTCACACACTCGGGCCCGCTGACCCAAATTCACTAAATTGTATTCCTTTCGTTTCTTTCTCTTGTTTTTTTTTCAATTCGCACTCTAACTACCTCGTGCTCCCTCGTCGTCCCTTATTTTAATGCACGTTCCATTTAATCTACGTAGCTAAGCTACGTCCCCACTACACATTCCATGTCTGTGGATGTCTCCCAAAATCCATTTCTAAATCTAAACTAAATTCCCTCCAAGTAGTCCACGGGCCCCATGGAGGACAGCCCATGCCCCCATGAGGCCGGTCCAACTAAGCTAAACCCATCCCGCTAACTATTGCTCCTATGCCCAAACACCGGGCTGTGTACTTGGAGTGAGGTTTTTCTTTTTTTCTTGCACCGCCAAGGCGGTGGTTTACGGTACACCCGTTCGTCCCTTCCGTCGGACGATACTTGAGGCCTTGTCGTCGCCCTGCTGATTGCAACGAGCGCTCGCTTTCGGGGAATTCCCCATGCGGGACAACGTGCACTGTTAACCCGAAGCTCACGCCGCGAGGTCCGGGCCGATGACGTCACTCGCGCACCGAACCTGCGCAGTTTCCTGTGCAGGCCAGCACGAGCGTCTCGTCCCGGAAACCCACTCCGCGCATTCCGCGAACAGAACACGTGGCATGCAGCACGTGGAGCCCTGCACACGCGGTCGCATTATGACCCCTCCGTTCCAAATTCAAACACTCGCCTATATTTTTGCCGTCCACGTGGCCGGCTCGTATCCAACGTGGAACGTTTCCAGGCCGGATGGCGAAGACACGCGCATGCAGGCCGTGCGCGAAACGCGCCATGGACCTCGTACAAGCCGTCACGTGAACCCCGTGCGGAAGCCAAGTTAACCCTTTGTGGCCTATTTAGCTCGCCACTCGTGTCTCCCGTCTGGATTGGTCCATGTACCATCCCCATGCACGCACTCACGCATGCTATTTCACTCGTACCATACTCGCCTTTCGACACACTCGTACCACTCACACTCTTAACCACACACACCGGCACATTCATATTGGGGATTCGTGCTACCACAAGAAATCCCAGGGTTTCCATACCCCCCAAGCTCCGCGTGTACCCGTTCACAGCACTCATCCGCTCAACCCCGTCGGATCTGCTTCGAGAGAGCATATTTTCTCCCTCGGTTCCTTAAGGAAGCTATCCTGCTGGTGTGTGTGTGCGTGTGCGTGTGCGTGTGCGTGTGCGTGTGCTCGTCTTTTACTTCATTTAATTAGTTCCCTTCTACTTGTTCCATCTCACATGTCTCTGTTATTTCTTTTAATTCCTGCGTTTGTCTCAGTTTTCATTTCCGTCGTCTCTTCGTGTTTATTCGTTTCAGTCTCCCCAATTATCGTGATGCTGCTCGTCCCCTCGACCTTACCAGTCTCCATCGCGGGCCAGCCACATTGCACACTTAGTGTTGGTTCGGTCGCTCCGCCACGTGGTGCCGCCATTATACCTTTTATGCCTGTCTGCATTGCCTCTTGCCCCGACTGGATACTTAACCCCATGGTCTGCATATCGCCCCTCAGTGCCTGCGCATACGCATCCATTTTGTTTTGCATTTGTTGCGCATTAGTTTTTATTTCATTTAATTCTTCATTCTTTTCATTTCTTCCATCATTCACATAAACATTTCCCCCAACCAGTTCATGTCACATGGACTCGGCGGAGCCGATCCGCCATGATGGTGTGTGGAACCGGCCAGGATCGGGGAGGAAATTTGACGGAGGGGGGGGGGTTGTCATACGCCACCCCTGCACCCCTTTCGGACTCTGAGCTTGGTTGTGGGGACACGTCTTCTCGCATGGGGGTGGTGTCCTGGACCATGGGTTTGTCTAACGCTACATCTACCTCTAAACCAAACTATTTCAGCCTGTCTTGGTTAGACATGTTGCGTGTTGGAAATAAATTTAACATCGCTCGCAATTTGGAGGGAACGGGGAGGGGGGCGTGGGGGGGGGGGTTCGCTCCGTACACCCTTGATCCGACCCATAAATTTCTCTCCGGAGCCGGAGGGGTTCGAAACCCACTCCTGACACCAATTTGTTGCAGAGCCGGGCGTCGGCTGCGAGCACAACCGCAAGGTGGAGCAGTAGGGTCGACTCTACCGAACACCCGGAATCGCGATCGTACCTTTCGGAAAACTCCGAGGGTACGGGTCCCTTAGCGGACCGTGAATAGTCAATAATTCCACCACGTGGGACAGGGTTATCTGCCAAACTTCAAAATACCCAGAGACCCACGTGGCGAGCTACAGAGTATTCACACCCTCGACGGGACTCGAACGGGACGAGTCGTTTCCGTGCTTGACCCGTGCGAGTGGTCAGGGCGCTGTCACACTTGACGTTTTAGCCAGTGTATGGCAACGTATCAAAATTGATCTAAAAGGCTGGCGTACGCTGAACTATTGATGTTTTTTTCAGTTTTAGACGTATTCATAATGAGTTGGACGTATGCATAACGTATTAGTAACTTACACAGAATGTTTCGATAACTTATACCAACGAATGCTTTGAGTGTTGTCGGCGTTCATAACCTATGCCCAACAATAGTCCAACTTATGCATAGCACGCGGCAGCGTATCACCGATGATCACATGGCATAGCCTATCAATAGGCTGCCGCTCAACGATTTAAATCATAACCGCACTAGAAAAAGAAGTGTCAACATCACCGTCATGCTGAAAAAAAAATAATAATAATAATTTTTGAAATCATGGAGTCTGGAACACTGAAGTCCTCCTGTGAAGCCCATTTTTAAATACCAATTCCCCTAAACGCTGCCAATACGCCATTATACGGTAGCTGTAAGTTAGAAACACGTTCAGCAAGTTCTGTGGTCGGCCGGAAGACGTCAAATACGTCAATATGCGTTGGAGATACGTTACACATAGGTTCAAAGCACGTAACTCATAGGTTAGAAATAAGTTTCAGGTACGCTAATCATTACATCGACGTGTTTCAACTTACGAGTAACTTACAAGTAACGTGTGTCGACGTGGGTCAACGATCGCACAACGTGCCTACAACTAATGGCCAGCGTATGCGGAACGTGTCATACGCTTGCATACGTAGACAAATTTTGAGCATGCTTAAAATTTGTCGACGAGCTCGGCATATGCCAGCGTGCTTCAGCGTGCTCTTAGCGTATACCAAACTTACCCATAACGTATTCGACGTGTGTCAGCGTATTCGCCAAATTTTTCATACATCGGCATACGCTGGCTAAAACGTCAAGGTGTGACAGGGCCTTTACCGAGGTCCCGTCGGTCCAAAAGCCCACTTTGCCGCTTCCCCAAATTTCCAAGCACGCACCGTGTTAAACCAATGAGGAAAACACAGAAACGAGCTGATACATTTAACAGGGGATTTATTTACAACAGGGAAAGGGGAAACAGAGCAGAACTAGAGGGGGAGCACTCGGAAGAGTGCAAAACCTCCGCCGCCAATACTGCTGTCACTTAAGTGAACCTGATATCCCATTCATTGTAGGTCAAAACGGATCAGACTCTACTGAACCACGATTGAATAAACTAAACGAGATCGATGCTCATGTAGAAATGCCAAAAAAAAAATTCAAAATTTTTTTTTTAAATGGCCACCATAGCGGCCATATTGGACTTTGGACCAAGTCCAAAATCTAATGGCATGATCCTTGGACCAGACCTCATCCCCCCCACCAAGTTTCGTCGAAATCCGTCCAGGAGTTTTTCCGTAATACTGTTCACAAACAAACAAACAGACAGGGGTGAAAGCAGTCACCTCCGTCCATCTTCGATGGCGGAGGTTAATTAAACCGACTATAAAGAAATGCAATCATGTACAGCACAAGCACTTAACAGTTCCTACTTACAGACAGGCCCACACACAGACACACACACACACCCAAAAAGAAAATGGACCCGATGGCTCTTCAGTCGGTAGAGACGGCGCGGGGTACCTGCCCCGCCTCGTGCGGTCACACAGACTCGAATCACCACGGTGGGACTCAAACCCACGACCGTCTGGCAGGGCCCTCGTCGGCAAGCACTCACTGGCTTTGGATGCCAGGTTGGGAAATGCCCGGACTGAGAATGTCCTCTCCCACCAGGAACTTCTCACACACGATCCTCGTTGCTTGGCAAAACGCCACGATCGCTCGAACTGGCCAACGTTCCTGCCACGAGCACACCGTCTCTCTCCGGCGCTCGTCAAGACAACCACTTCTTCCTTTTCAGGAGGGAGGGATTTCTTTTCTCCCCCTCGCCTCCTGATTGGACGGTCCGTTCTCGGATGACTCGTGGCGGCCTCCCGATTGGCCGGGGCCGAATACTCCATCTGGCTAAGGCGGAGCCAGCCTGAGATGAGGAGCTTCCTGATTGGACAAGGGGTGGAGTCGGAGCTGAGGCGATGAGCGAAGATTTGTTGGAATTGTCGGCTTCGAGATATAAAAAAAAAAGACCTGACTAAAAGAAACCCGCAGCGCACACATGGCATTCCCGTTCGACATGGGGGATGGTTTCCTTACTCGAAACACACACACACACACACTCACACTCACACTCACACACACACACACACACACACACACACACACACACACACACACACACACACACACACACACACACACACACACACACACACACACACACACACACACACACACACACACACACACACACACACACACACACACACACACACACACACACACACACACACACACACACTTACCGATATAACTTTTCTAATGGGACTACTGAATGTTGAGTGCATTAAACTTCCAAATCCGTAACAATGTGACAGAGCTTATAGAGACTTCATTTGCCCCACTCCCCAAAGGGGGGTTTTTCTTCCTTGGACGAACTCCGTGTCAAGATGTATAAATAGCTTATCGTGGCATTATGTGGGGAACACCTCCCGGATGTAAAAATGATAACCACAAACTGTTCAGTCAATTCTGTCCAACATACATATGATTACCTTTCTAAAACAGTTGCTCCACTGCCGTTTAACACGAAACAAATAAATTCGGAAGAAATCCGACGTTATTGAGGCATTCTATGCTGATCGTGTCCCCCACAGACTAACAGGCATGAGCGGTCTCAACTAGATAGGCCTCTTGGTAGGCCGCGAGCAAGGCTGCAATGATCTTTCGTGAATAAAGATGCTTAATGAGACGGTAGACCAAGAAGGAACCCGAAGATGGTATCCAAGGCCATCTCCACTCATGGCTCGCAGACTTCCTCTGATGTCGCAGCCAACGTGTGGCCCTAAATGGAGTTCTTTCATCCCCACTTCCTGTCCAGACTGGAGTTCCTCAAGGCAGCGTTCTGGGCCCTGTTCTTTTTCTGGTTTTCATCAACGATCTCTCCGACTCTGGAAAATCCTCTATATCTCTTTGCTGATGACTCCACCCTCTGCCGTACCAACTGTCAACCCTCAGATCGGAAAGCAGCAGCTTCTTCGCTCTGCAGATCTGAGTAAAATCACAAACTGGTCCAACACATGGAACATCAAATGTCTTTCAATTCGGACAAATCTCACACTCTCACTATGTCTCTCTGAAAGGACTGTCTGGAACCCCCTCCCATCTACTTTCTCACCAATCCTCTGGAAGAAGTCCTTTCATTCAAACTTTTGGGTCTCACTATCCGCCATGATCTTCACTGGGAAAGCCACATTTCCAAGCTGGCCTCCAAAGCCAGTCTCGACTGGACATCCTCCATCGTGCAAAGTCCTTCCTCGGCCCGCCTGAGCTCCTGACCACATACAAAGCTTTTTTCCGCAGCCTGATGGAGTACTGCTCTCCCCTCTGGGCTGGTGCTCCTACCTCCCACCTTTCTCGGCTACACGCTGTGGAAACCAAGGCATTTAGGATCGTTGGTGTCTCCCGCAATAAGGGTGAGTATTTGGGTCTCTCACTCTCTCACCGCAAGCAGGTCCGTGGTCTTTCTGTCTTCAACCATCTCCTCTCCGGCGTCTCACCCCCTGCCCTGTCTGAAATAATTCCCCCCCCCCATATTTCCGCAGAGCACTCAAGATCCGGCAGCAACCCCCTTCTGCTTGAACTACCAAAATCATGAATCACTGCTCACCTTCACTCTTTCATTCCTCTTTTTCCCCACTCTTGGAACAAACTCCCACACACTCTTCAATGCCACTCTTCCCTCCAGGTCTTCAAGATAGCTGTTCACCACCATCTCTTCCCTTCCCCCCCATCAAAAACCATGATTTTTTCTACCCCCGTTAATCCACCCCAAACCCACCTCCTTCAAATTCCCTGCTTTCCTTCCTGAAAGTCCCTGTAGTGTCCATCTTGTTTACCCAGTGTACCCTACCCCATCCCTCTCCCTTCCACAGATCTCCTTGCGTGTCTATTCCCCACTGTTTGGTGCTTCCCTCTCCCATACCTCTTGTCTCATGCTCCCCTTGTTATACATTCTGTCTCTTAGCTCTTCTACGAACCTTGACATTGTATATTAAAAAAAGGAGGGATGATGGAAGGGGTGATGGTGGAAGGAGGGATGGTGGAAGCACTTCTTTTTTTGTTTGTTTTGTTTTTTACTTGTTCTATGGCTCGTAGTGGACACACACACACACCCACGCACACAGTCAGATGAATAATTATTCAGTATTATAATACAGCCCCTAAGATTGGGGACAACACTTCCCAGAGCATGCCAGAAAAGTGTACATTCAGGCAACAAAGTCATCATTCGGGCAAATCTGCAGACGTCCCCCCTCGCCCCCCCCCCCCAAAAAGTTGGCTCGGACATCCATGCCAATACAGGTAACCAAGTTAGTGTTATATCCATCAATCATGGTTGCTCAGTCATGCACCAATTCAGTCAAGCACCAATGTCATAAGTTTTCACAAGACTGAGCATCCACATAGAAAAAAAAAAAAGTGCACCTAGCTGTCTGCTGGTTTCTCCAACAACACCTGTTCAAATTTAAAGCACTTCCATTCATGTTCTTGTCCTGATGTCACATGTTATCTGTTCATATCCGCTCATTATAATTCAACACTGCGGATTCCTTTAGGAATTTTATCACGCCATACTCTTCCCCAATATCAGCATCCATCATTCTCTTTGCACCACCTGAGAACAGGTAATAAACTGGTGTGGTGTTTTCCCAGTCAATGTCAGAAGCAACAATAATTTGTTGTGCAGTTCCACCTATCAACAAGTTAAAATAACAGTTGCTTTGGATTTTTGGCCTGGTTTACAGACACTGGAAATGTAGTTTTAGTCAAATCCTGAAATCTTTTAACTAGCTCAAGGTGAAGGTGAGTTTGACAACAAATCTGGATGGCACTTCACCACAACTGCTACCACAGCTGGTGCGGACACCAAGCATCCATCCATCGGGACCATACTCTGTGCGGAGCGTTGATGCTGCCGAAGCAGTCTCCTTGGCTATTGGACACAATCCTGGACGGGTAACCACTCCGACACAGGATACCAGCAACCTGGAACTCATTTTGCCGATCTCAGAAGGATGACAGGCAGAATCAACCCCACCTGTTATTAATTCAACAGCTGAGTGGGATTTGAACTCAGGATCCTAGGATTCCAAGCCCACCACCCTAACCATTACACCAACACCAGACACCAAGCATGCCAGACATTATATCCGTGAATGATTGTGATAAAGCAATTTGGTTGCAAAGTGAACCAGAGCATAGAATTGGCTTTGCACACTAAACGAGGTCTAAACCACATCAGTAATTACGCCACACGAACGAAGCGAAAAGTGGGGTAAGCAATTGGTTCAGTCTGTTTGTCTGTCTGTCTGTCTGTCTGTCTGTCTGTCTGTCCACAGACATCAGTTTATTATCTCGGAATAACTTAATTTAAATTGAATGTTATATTTTGAACATGAATCGGAAAACAAGCCTGAACTTCAACAGTATTCGGACAATTAATTTGTCCCAATTGAGCATGCGCAGAGAAGAGCGAGATACTTTTCTTTTATCTGTCTGCCTGGATGGAAGTCAAACAAAATTGAAAATTATTCCAAGCAGGAAACTTACTGTGTTTTTTAGCGATGTCATAAAGGACACAAACAACAGGCACAAATAATTAATTTACGTGTTAAATAAGGTGGTGTCAAAGACGCTGCGTCAACGGTGGGAAACTTCAACAAAAGTAAATTTCTACAACCTTTAAAATCTTTATTTATTTCAATTGAATTATAAACTTGAACAATGTAGAACACAAATCGCCTTACTTGGCACTTCAAAAAACCTTTCGTTTCGACTTGGACAAAACATTGCGGAATTTTACATGATCTCAACCAATCAAATTTACTGCTCGGCGACCCCACCCATGTCCTTTTTTTTTTCAAGACTGCATGGGGTAATGTGTTTGATGAACTCTCGAGTTAATATTATGTTGTTAGGTGCTCCAGTTGACAACAATCAAGTTGTTTCTTCCTCACTCTCTTCGATCCCTTTCTTTTCCTCCAGGCCTTCAAAACAGCTGTTCACCACCACCTCTTGTCTTTCCCCATCCAAATCCTCAATCTTTTCTACCCTCGTGAATCCACCCCAAACCCACCTCCTTCATATTCCCTGCTTTCCTTCCTGAAAGTCCCTGTAATGTCCATCTTGTATTCCCCACATTCCCTGCCCCCATCCCTCTCCCTTCCACAGATCTCCTAATGTCTCTGTTCCCCACTGTTTTGTCCTTCCCTCTCCCACTCCTCTTGTCTCATGCCCCCCTTGCTGTGCATTGTGGGTTAGCTCTCATACGAGCCTCGATAAGGTTTGCAAAAATAAAATAATAATCTGGTCTCCAAAGCCACAGACTGGGCATCCTCCATCATTCCAAATCATTATTAGAACCAAAATTAGAAAAATTAGAACTACTCTCAGCCCAAAAAACCTTTGGCCACAGCTCAATGTAGTACTGCTCTCTGTTGTTTGACCATTGACCATAGTTTATCTCTGTTGTTTGACCATAGTACTGCTGACCATTTATATCGTTATTTTGTATTGTTGACCAAGCACCATTTCTGGATGGATACCAGTACACACACACACATACACACACACACACACACACACACACACACACACACACACACACACACACACACACACACACACACACACACACACACACACACACACATTAAAGTTGAATTTGAACTTTTACAACATATTGATTCCAGTCTGTTTCAAAAGTACATGTTCAGGCCAGTCTTACGATATTGACATCACTGGTTCATACCTTCCGGGGGATTGGGGTGGAGGGATAGGGTGGTCCTGAATTAATGTTTTAAATAAGTTCTGCACTCAAGTAAATTTCATCATGCCCTTGGTTTTCCGTTTTTATAGGAATTAACTATTCCATTCAATTACACGTTTTCATAAACTCTGATAACACACAGTTTCATGGATGAGAAAGCCTTGGAAAACTTTGTCTATAAACACGACGGTCAGGGAATGAAAATAGCATCGGAGCTTGGCCACTGTGGTATAACATTTGACGTGGCCACTCTCTTTGTAAACTTGGGTACACCATTGACTTACAGCATGATTGTGACGTCATCTTTTCAATGCCTATCCTCCAGAATGCATGTGTTTTTCCAGGAACCCTCTGCTGGTTTGATTCCTAAAATCCAGGATTTCTGCACACCTCAACTCTTTTGTTTCCATGTGTGGAACCACCTTCCAGGGCTCAAGGTTGGCGGTGCACCACCATATCATGTCATGTCATTCACCCCCATTAACCCAAACTCACCAACCCTCTTACTTGCAAGTTACCTTACCTCTTACTTTTTGAGATATCGTTCTTTATCATTTTGGGCCCGATCTCTCAATGTTGAAGAATCAATATAAAAATTCTAGTAGTCGGATCCGGATCCGGATCTTTACCAAAATATAACCAGTTCTTCGTCATCACACAACCAACTCATCCACCAAATTTTGTCCAAATCCGTCTACAACTTTTTGAGATATTGTGCTATAGATTGTTTTGGACCCAATCTCTCAATGTTGAAGAATCACTTGAAAATTCCAGTCTCCAGGACCGGATCTTCATCAAAATCTAACCAGTTCTTCCTCATCACAAAACGAACTCATCCACCAAATTTCGTCCAAATCCGTCCACAACTTTTTGAAATTACGTGCTCTCGATCGTTTTGGGCCCGACCTCTCAATGTTGAAGAATCACTTTAAAATTCCAGTATCCAGGTCCGGATCTTCACCAAAATCGAACCAATTCTTCCTCATCACACAACCAACTCATCCACCAAAGTTCGTCAAAATCCGTCTTCAACTTTTTGAGATATTGTGCTCTAGATTGTTTTAAGCCCAATTTCTCAATGTTGAAGAATCACTTGAAAATTCCAGTATCCAGATCCGGATCTTCACCAAAATCTATCCAGTTCTTCCTCGTCGCACAACCAACTCATCCACCAAATTCCGTCCAAATCCGTCCACAACCTTTTGAGATATTGTGCTCACAGACAGACAGGGATGAAGACATAATGTCCGTGCACCTTCGGTGGTGGAGGTGAAAATAAAACCAAATTAGTTTAGAAAACGTTCTGTCCTTAAAGGCAAACCAATCTGCATTTCTTGAGAACACGAGGTGAAAACCAAATGGTGAAACCATTGTGTTTCCATTGTTAGACGCTATGTTTTGGGAGCTGCACTTTGCATTATTTAAGGCACCCGTGAAAAGCGAAGCTCAGTTGTGTGCCTTTGCCACTTCTGACTCTGAGCAGCTGTTTGTTGCGTTTATCTTGACAGTCTTGATAGCCATGATTAACCGAATGGTTCCAGTCTTATTTATGAGCAGAGATGTAATCCTGCAAGCAAGCTTCCCTCTGACTGTGACATGGCCTGGAGTTTGGCATGAAATCCTGGATTATGGAGCGTAATGAGCCAGTGATGTTACTGCTGCTGTTGGAGCAAAATTCCGTCCCAGAGATCCGAGCTATGTGGTTGGGACAGGTCGAGCGTCATTTTTTCAGTCTCAATGCAAGGACAGCCGGCTGGTGGAGATTTTGTAATGATGAGTTGGAATTGGTGTGCGGACATCATGCGGGTCATGTTTCATCCATGACGGTGAATAATGTGAACGAATAGCCATCCAAAACCAGGCAGCATTCCGAGGATCTCGGCATTGGTATGTTACTGGTAATGGGCCAATTACCTACAAAATCGTCTGGTGCTGTAATTACCGCAGATCACTGCATAGTTACACCGCACCTGCAATTTCGAAGTAAATCAGCAGAAAGGCCAGGATACAACTCTGTTTCGAGGACAGCAAAATAGAAAGCAATAAGAGTTCCAGGATGAAGCTATACTCACCTTTTTTTTCCTGTTGGAAAATGTTATTATCACTCAGCTGGAGGCATCGTGATGACAACGCTTTAACAAGTCTCAGCAATGCAGGAATCTGATAGTCTTTTGTTACACTCCAATGGTCAGAGGTTACATATGATGAGCGCAGAGTCATCCATGCTGACTGCACATCTCGACTCTTTTGTTCTCATTTCTCCGGTTCATGGAACTGCCTTCCCCACACCGTTCAATCACACTCTTCCCTCCAGGACTTAAACAGGAAAACAGGTGGCGCACCCACATCTCCATGACTGTGCTGTCTGTTCTGCCATCATTAACCCAACCTTACTCAACCCTCTGATTTGCATGTCTCTGTCTCTATCTCTGTCTCTGTCTCTGTCTCTGTCTCTGTCTCTGTCTCTCTGCTTGTTAAATCCAACTGTCAGTTTGTTTCCCTTTGTATTCTCCATCACCACGTTCTTCTATGAGACTTGTCGTCGTGTGTTGTTCAATTATTATCGATGTGCTAATCACAGCAGATCATGTATCTACAATATCTGGAGTTAAATCGATACACCTGAGCTTTCAAATCGTAATACATTATTACATCTTGAGCCATTTTCCCCACAATTTGCATTTACACGAGTAGTGAGGCTTGTACCAATGGAAATATGTAGAAGGAACTCCATCAGTTTTGTCATCATTTTCTGTGGAGGAAACCTGGTGTTGCCATTCTGGGGTCCTTGGTTGGCTGTGAAATGTTTACACACATGGAAACTGAATTTACTGCTTAATTCACATTTTAAAAATAAATAAATAAAGATGCAAAGGAATAAATTTCTTTCCCTTTTTTCATCCGAGGAACCGGCTGGCCAGGCCAGACATTCAACGAAGAAGGTTTGAGTAGGAATTTGAGATTTGGCCAAGGTGCTGGTGATAGTTCACCGACTCCTTCGCCAATGACACCGTGGTATCTTTAACATCCACCAATGACCAGAGCTGGCAGACTGGTCCTCCGGCTGAACATCATTCTTCGTTCATGTGCAGCACAACGCTGCGGGGGAGCATCCTTGGCTGAAGGTGTGGCTGCGCCGCTGATGCCCTCTGCTGGTGAGGGCAGGAATTTGTAATTTGTTTATGGTGCCGGTGATGGCTCGTCCCCTCCAAAGGAAGGACATTGTGGGATTTTTAACGTCCACCATCCGAGGGACGGCACACACATTGACGAATCACCCAGCCTGTGAAGCACCCTCATCACCTGCCCATAGGTGCCCCTTTTTTGCGATATCCTACTCACAGACGGACAGACAGACCGGAGTGAAAAAAGACCTCCGTCCACCTTCCGTGCCGGAAGTAAAATCACATGCAGGACAAACATTAGCAGACATTGGTGTACTTTAATGTGAATTACAACGACATGAATAGACAACGGACAAACACATGGATGAGGGATGTGAGCCTGGGTTCAAAGCACCAACAGCCTCATATGAGAATTCCAAACAGGGCGTTCATCTGGGAATGCTGAACAGGCCAACAAAAAATTTCGATGGAGTTTCATGCCCTGGGTTAAGCCGTATGCAGAGACAACCCTGGATCCACACACCTGGTGCAAAAATTATTGTGGAAAACAAAATGCCGACAAATCATCCGTCAGGGTCCACACTGCCCAGTCCTCAATTACTCAAGACTGTCTGCTTGACAACAACCTCCACTGCCTCCATAAACAAGACTTCTGAGGCTTCGGTGAGGGGGTGCTTTGCAGTGGAAAAGCTTGATTCAGCCATCCTCTGCACAAAACGAATTTCAGAGCAGAAATAACCCAAGAATGCTTGTGCAGAGCTCATTGTGTCCTCTCCAAGGTGGGAGAGAACCTCGAGCGGCGGCGCCATCCTGTGAGGAACACGGTGGCCAAGGTCCTTCATTATGAACAACTGCACAGCAACACAAACTTGCTGTTTGCCCCTTTACCTGCACACCGGTTGGGCCCCGAGAGGCGATCGAGTCCGATTCATCAAACCTCAACATATGCATCAAATCGCCTTCAAACCTGCTGCTGTAGAATTCAATGACTTCACAATACCCTCTGACCATTGTTGCACTATTTATCATGCCAATCCGAAGTATTATTTCATGCAACTTCCTTGGTCTATGCTTTCCAAACACCTCCAGACCTTTGTCTCCTTTTTTGTTGTTGTTTTCTCCCACCAGTGCAATAATATCTCCCATCCCTGTCCTTTCTCTCTATCCCTTCAACACAGTCAGTCACTCACTCCCATCTCATTTCATTCCTTCCATGTATAGTCATTATCTCCAATCGCCCACCAACCCCAAACCCTCTTAATTTACTCACGCTGCATCCGTAAGCCAGACTTGTGAGTGTTGCGATTGTCCCATCTGTTGGATTGTCTGCAGAATAATTGGACAAGGAGGACGGGTGGAGTCGCCAAATTCGGCACACAAAAATATGAAATAAAAATTTAGTACAGGACCACATTTACCCATGTCATAGCCACAGACCGGCGTGTCATAGCTGAGTGTTGCTCTAATCACATCTGTGTGTATATAATATGAAGTTCTGTGCCACACTTGGCAATTCTCGCTGCTCGTATTGTGGAGTTATTCTGCAGACAAACAGACAAACACACAGACGTGTTGATTGTGATAATCACGTGAGCAGAGAAAATGAAGCACATCGAAAGAGGAAAAGCAGGCACACGCTCGACAGACTTCAGTTGAGAGGGAGAAGCGGCTTTCATGCGTCAGGCGATTCTATCCGGAACAATAGGCGTAACCATGGAGATGAAACAGCTGACGCCAATCAGCGATAGACAATTAAAGTCAGAAGCAAGAGTAAAGGGAACTACTCCAGAGCAAAAAAATGTGTTTTTTTTTTTTTAAAGGTACCAACAAAGCCACACAAATGTGAATATTCACCCAAACCAAGGCAGGGCATCTCCATCCAAGTGGGGGAGTTGATACATTTAGCCCCTATGCCCTGCCCATAGGTATCGTGCAACAAGCAGTTTTCGATCTTGGAGTCGGAAGCTATTCGTAATAAAGATCAAACGTCAATTTAACCGAAACAACAAATTTCAACGCAGCATTAGAAACTACAATTGTAAATCGTAATCTGAGAATGAACTGAATGGAGGAAATTTGCGCTCTCTACTTCCTGGGAACATGCATGCACAGAGTTATTTCACTTCTAAAATTCTTCTTTATCGTACAAATCGAATTGCCAAGCAACCTGAACCATGACTTCTTACAAGAGATAACGGCACGGCATGAAGTCAGCACCTCCCTGGAGTCTATCCGAGTTACCTCCACACCGAAGGTGAAGGACATGATGTTTTCTCCCATTTCTGTCCGTTTGTTAATTTGCCGGAATCCTTTGGATTTCGGCAATTATGTTGGTAGGTTGTGTGTGTCATTCTGTGTGTCTGTCTGTCTGTCTGTTAGTTTGTTTGTTTACTCTGTAGCAGTCACACCGTTTCGGCGATCATGACCAAACTGGGTACAGACGTCGGCCATGGTCCACCTTAGACACTTGTCGTTTTTGGTGAATCTAGGTCAAAGGTCAAGGTCAAGGTCAAGGTCAAGGTCACCGAAAAACCGAAATTCTTATTTTCGCAATAACGTCTGGTAAAATGGTCGTATCGACTTCAAACCAAATCCAAAATGTGCATCTTCCAATTCTGCATCCAACCGTATGTCTCATTGGGGTGTCACACCAACACCCTTCTTAGCGGTCAGGGGTCGAATGTCAGGGGGGTCGGGGTCAAAACTTTCAAATTGCGATAAAAACGCCATTTCAAGTCCAATTGACTTCTAAGTTATGATCATGACCAAACTAAGTGCCATAACTCATTAAACAGTAGCACTATCGACTTACAAGAACCAAAATTGATTTCCAGGTTTTTGTTTTTTCAGAGATCATGGAGATATGACAAAGTTATTGTGGAAATTCCTTGCTCAACGAGCAATTTCATTTGTTTGTTTGTTTACAGGATATCTCAAAAAGTTGTGCACTGATCTGGATGATATTTTGTGGACATATTGGCTGTGTGACAAGGACGAACTGATTAGATTTTGGTGAAGATCCGGATCCGCCAACTATAATTTTTAAAGTGATTCTTCACCATTGAGAGATACCGCTCAAAAACGAGGCGGTGGAGAGAGATTTGGGTCTATGTTGGGTTGTGGTGGAGAGAGATTTGGGTCTATGTCGGGTTGTGGTGGAGAGAGATTTGGGTCTATGTCGGGCTGTGGTGGAGAGAGATTTGGGTCTATGTCGGGTTGTGGTGGAGAGAGATTTGGGTCTATGCCGGGTTGTGGTGGAAAGAGATTTGTGTCTATGTCGGGATGTGGTGGAGTGAGATTTGGGTCTATGTCGGGCTGTGGTGGAGAGAGATTTGGGTCTATGACGGGCTGTGGTGGAGTGAGATTTGGGTCTATATCGGGATGTGGTGGAGTGAGATTTGGGTCTATGTCGGGCTGTGGTGGAAAGAGATTTGGGTCTATGTCGGGATGTGGTGGAGAGAGATTTGGGTCTATGCCAGGTTGTGGTGGAAAGAGATTTGTGCCTATGTCGGGATGTGGTGGAGTGAGATTTGGGTCTATGTCGGGCTGTGGTGGAGAGAGATTTGGGTCTATGACGGGCTGTGGTGGAGTGAGATTTGGGTCTATATCGGGATGTGGTGGAGTGAGATTTGGGTCTATGTCGGGCTGTGGTGGAGAGAGATTTGGGTCGATGTCAGGATGTGGTGAAGAGAGATTTGGCTCTATGTTGGGCTGTTGTGGAGAGAGATTTGGGTCTATGTCGGGATGTGCTGGAGTGAGATTTGGGTCTATGTTGGGTTGTGGTGGAGAGAGATTTGGGTCTATGTCGGGCTGTGGTGGAGAGAGATTTGGGTCTATGTCGGGATGTGGTGGAGTGAGATTTGGGTCTATGTCGGGCTGTGGTGGAGAGAGATTTGGGTCTATGACGGGCTGTGGTGGAGTGAGATTTGGGTCTATATCGGGATGTGGTGGAGTGAGATTTGGGTCTATGTCGGGCTGTGGTGGAGAGAGATTTGGGTCTATGTAGGGCTGTAGTGGAAAGAGATTTGGGTCGATGTCAGGATGTGGTGAAGAGAGATTTGGCTCTATGTCGGGCTGTTGTGGAGAGAGATTTGGGTCTATGTCGGGATGTGCTGGAGTGAGATTTGGGTCTATGTTGGGTTGTGGTGGAGAGAGATTTGGGTCTATGTCGGGTTGTGGTGGAGAGAGATTTGTCTCAATGCCGGGCTGTGGTGGAGAGAGATTTGGGTCTATGTCGGGATGTGGTGGAGTGAGATTTGGGTCTATGTTGGGTTGTGGTGGAGAGAGATTTGGGTCTATGTCGGGATGTGGTGGAGTGAGATTTGGGTCTTTGTTGGGTTGTGGTGGAGAGAGATTTGGGTCTATGTCGGGTTGTGGTGGAGAGAGATTTGGATCTATGTCGGGTTCTGGTGGAGAGAGATTTGGGTCTATGTCGGGTTCTGGTGGAGAGAGATTTGGGTCTATGTCGGGCTGTGGTGGAGTGAGATTTGGGTCTATGTCGGGTTGTGGTGGAGTGAGATTTGGGTCTATGTCGGGTTGTGGTGGAGTGACATTTGGGTCTATGTTGGGTTGTGGTGGAGTGAGATCCTCCAGTTTGTCAGTTGGTTGATAGATTGACCGGTACCTTTTAGTATCAGGCTATTGGCATTGAGAGGTCCATGATGTTGCTTATGACATCCAGTCAGTGTTTGTGGAACGATCACTAGGTCTTCATCCTGTCTCGCCGATATATCGCTTGTTGGAGATGTTGCAGTTTATATAATATTACAGATTGTTTGAGGTGTAGTTGACATTATGAGTGACTCAGATAACTTTTCAGTCCTGTGATCGAGGTACGTGTCAAGCCTGTGGGTGTTACAACGTCTCCATGAGCACTTAAAACATATTAGTGGGAAGCGGAAGGGTAATACTTTGACCAGAACATTTCTCAAACTCCTTTCGCATGTAAAATAAATGAGAGGTGGTTGTGGAAACATTGAGCTCATGCCTTCAGGATCGTTTTGTAGCAATCTGCAGTTTTGCAGGAAGATATTCTTGATTTGGGAATTACTGGAGTGATAAGTGAAACTGAGTGAAGATAATTTGGACCACAGGGTTGTAAAGCCACCTGTCTCCTGGTACTCCGGAGTTGTGGACATGGTCCTGTGCGGTAGCCACAAAGGAGCTGGGACAGCCATAATCGGCAAAAAAAAAATTGCACATCTCCCTGGATTTGAAATGGAAGTCAGAATCATCAGTAAACAAACAATAGAATCGAAGACATTGACAATATGGGGGGAGGAGGGGGATGAGGGGATGAAAATACTAAGTCACTGTGAGTCATCCAGATCAGCAAACTATTAGTAGGGCCTTAATGCAAAGTTGACAGAAGGTCACTAATGGCAACAACCATCAGAACCGCCCATAAAACGTTGAATCAATGTCATATTTTTAGTGAGAAACATTGCAGCCTCTGATTCGAATCGATTAAACTGTCAACAGCATAGCATCTGTCAACAATTACAGATTCAACATTGAATCAATGAAACTGTCAACATTGGTTCAACAATTTGATTTGATGACAACCCGCTATCTGAACAGGAGCCCCATAAGAATGGACGGTGGTACCTAAACTGATCCGTGTGATCAAAACAGCAATGTCGATTAAAAAAAAAATAACAGAAGGATCCCAAATGATCCAAGTGAACTCAACGGCAGCATGGAAGGAATAAACAAAGTGGACTGTGTGGTTAAACTCCAGTTTACTGCAAGACGTTGTACCGATGAAGTCATCAATGTAGCGACAAAATAGTTCAGGTTGAGGACCAACAAATTGATGATGGATTCGTTCCTCCGCTGAGCCCATTTGCAGAGTTGGGACCCAATTGAATACCCAGAGGCTCCTGGATTGTTTGTATGGTTGACCAAGCAATGAATGAGAAAACATTTCGGAGTGAAGACAAGTTCAGCCGATTGTCGTCGTTTCAGTTTCGGGTTACTTGGTAATGCGGCGACAACAAAAGGTGGAGCAGTGCCAAAAAAAATCCCTCAGGGTATTTTCATCCACCACATCACCCTTGAAAGGGCACTTTTCTCTATTTTTCATTTAAATAAAATCTGATTGGCCAACAGCTACCACGTGACACATAACACGGGCGCGAAGGCCAGCCAACACAATCCGTGGGGCTGTGTCGTCCACCCAATGGCTGGACAGTTCACCCGACTCCACCCACAATTGTAACCTAACTAAATAATACGTTCACCATTTTCTTGCTGAGGTTGGCTGAAGCCATCTACTATGGTAAGTGGTTTACAGTATTTACAGTTGCCATGCCTTCCCTATGTTTTGTCCTCGTAAATCAAGCACGAGCCCATATTTGTCGATATATGGTGGGTTGGGGTTCGTGACCATTGAGAAGGCCCCATCACGTATCGGCCTCAGCCTTTAGGCCTTCAACCTTCAAGTGAGGTTAATGCTTATACACTGTCTGGGTTTTTTTTGTTATTGTTGTTGTTGTTGTTGTTGTTGCGACCGTTTTCCCTTGACAAATTTCTCCACAAAATTTCCAGACAAAATAGAGTCGGTACGAGTACACTGGAACAGTAGAGAGAAGCTGTTAAAAACATTAGACGGGACACATTGTGGTCCAGAAATTTTTTTTTTGTCGTGCTCGCCCTCCGAGTAACTGGGGCATGAGCTTCGGTGCACGGAGGCGGCACGTAACAGAAATAAAGTACATTTAACAATGAAAAACACAAAGGGATGGAGGGGGAGGGACAAGGCCTTGCTAAACACTGTGGAGGCAGACATAGATTAGGGTTTACAATACTGTATGGCTATTCTGAACATGCAATTAGGATATAACCAATTAGCTAATTAACCCCTGAGTCCATTTTCATTACAATATGTATATACATAGACGGTATATTATAACGGAAATTGACTCTTAAGGGTTAAAGGGTTAATTAGCTGATTAGTTATATCTTAATGTGCATATTTCGAGTAGAGTAATTGTAAATCCCAATTTAGGTCAACTCTCCTCCAAGCTGTCTTGCCTGGGTTTGAATCCCGACCCAGCTTTGAACTGTCATCCCGGTGTTTCACAGTCAGGGTGATTCATCAATATGCGTGCCCTCCTTCTGATGGACAATGCTATCATTAGATCATTAGATGTAAAAGATCCCACGGTGTCTTTCGTGAAGAGGAAGCGAGCTATCGCCAGCACACTGAACAAATTCTAAATTCCTGCCCTAACTTGTGTATCGGAGAGGCAAACTATCGAAGGTTGTAACTAACCCCAGTCAAAGAAACTGCTTCCGGAGAATCTAAAGCTCTGTTTAGACTTTAGACTAGAGCATGGCACAGGATGGGGGTGTATTCAGGTATTAAGTTTGTTGTAGAGCACTCACCAAGTGGTTTGAGTGCTCAAGCAAGCCCTCCATTGGAAACCGTTGATAAGGAACGAAATAACAATAGGTGGGTTGACTCAGCTTGTCATCATCGTGGTAGTGCGAAACTCGCTTGATTTGGCTCTCTCTGATGCTGGTTCCTGTCCCTCTCTGACTGGGTATACCCGACACCAGTCCATTGGAATTTGGCTTCATTGCCAGAAGTGACAGGCAAGTTTCTTGTTCCGTACCCCACCAGATGGCGCATATGGCCCAGCCGTACTGCGCACTGCATTGTGGGACTGGCTGCACTGGCTTAGTTGCTCATGGCGGCTATTCTCAATTAGTTTTTCACCACCAAATCAGTGATAATTCGGTTTCTCAATATTATCATCATGAGTGATTCATCAGATGCCGCATCTGGAACAGCCAAAAGAGCTGCAGAGGACGTGGTATTATCCTTCCACGAATAAATGACCAGCGAGCAGGCCTGAATTGCATTTTATTTTGGAAACATAGTCGAGGTTCCTGGAAGAGCTTAGATCAGTGCAGAACTGGAACAGCAGAGAGAGGACTGAAACGCCAACAGCAGGGTTGAGGCCAAGACGGAGGGGACTTGGACAAACAGTGGGTGTGGAGAGGAATGATGGGGCAAGAAAGGATGCAAAGGGTGGACAAGATGGAGACAGAAGGAAACTCCAAGAAGGGAAAACTGGAAATTTGGAAGGAGGGAGGGAGGAAGTGGGGAGGGGGACTAACGAGGGTAGAAAAGATCATGCTTTAGGATTGAAGATGATCTGAGATAGTGGTGATCAGCTGTCTCGAAGACCTGGAGGGAAGAACGAGATTTAGGAGAATATGAAGGTTGGTTCCACAGGTGAGGAAAAAAAGAGAAATGATTCATGATTTTGGTAGTTTTAACAAAAGGCGGTTGCTGGGGCACCTTGGAAGCTCCATGTCCACACTGCGTCAGGCTGCATTGAAGCTCCAAGTCCACACTGGGTCAGGTTGCATTGAAGCTCCAAGTCCACACTGGGTCAGGCTGCATTGAAGCTCCAAGTCCACACTGGGTCAGGCTGCATTGAAGCTCCATGTCCACACTAGGTCAGGCTGTGTGGAAGCTCCATGTCCACACTGGGTCAGGCTGCATTGAAGCTCCAAGTCCACACTGGGTCAGGCTGCATAGAAGCTCTATGTCCACACTGGGTCAGGCTGCATTGAAGCTCCATGTCCACACTAGGTCAGGCTGTGTGGAAGCTCCATGTCCACACTGGGTCGGGCTACATAGAAGCTCTATGTCCACACTGGGTCAGGCTGTGTGGAAGCTCCATGTCCACACTGGGTCAGGCTGCATTGAAGCTCCAAGTCCACACTGGGTCAGGCTGCATCGAAGCTCTATGTCCACACTAGGTCAGGTTGTGTGGAAATGTCCACACTGGGTCAGGCTACATTGAAGCTCCGTGTCCACACTGGGTCAGGCTGCATTGAAGCTCCGAGTCCACACTGGGTCGGACTGCGTGGAAGCTCCGTGTCCACAATGGGTCGGACTGCGTGGAAGATCCCTGTCCACACTGGGTCGGGCTGCGTGGAAGCTCCATGTCCACACTGGGTCGGGCTGTGTGGAAGCTCCGTGTCCACACTGGGTCGGGCTGTGTGGAAGCTCTGTGTCCACACTGGGTCGGGCTGTGTGGAAGCTCTGTGTCCACACTGGGTCGGGCTGTGTGGAAGCTCTGTGTCCACACTGGGTCGGGCTGTGTGGAAGCTCTGTGTCCACACTGGGTCGGGCTGTGTGGAAGATCCCTGTCCACACTGGGTCGGGCTGTGTGGAAGCTCCGTGTCCACACTGGGTCGGGCCACGCAGAAGCTTCCTGTGCATAACAATCAAGCTAAATGGAATCTTTGTGTACACTCTCGTTCGAGCTGCCTGTGAGTTCCATGTGTAAACACACACACACACACACACACACACACACACACACACACACACACACACACACACACACACACACACACACACACACACACACACTTAGTGTATGTATGCCACATCAAAATGAATCAATTTACTCGATAGAATGTACATTTTGGAAACTGATTTTCATACGTGACGCACGTTCAGTTCAAATCGACATCACCCTGTAAAAGCCGGCCCAATTCATAAGTGAATTTAAGCATGTTTGACTGAGCAGTGGTGCGGTGTGCAACTTTCACCGCTCAACCCTGTTGCATCACAAAGCAGCATTGTGACATCAACCAACACGGTGTGGGCACAGTGCCAACGAACTAGCGGAGACGAGGCACAAGTCAATCAGTGTGCATGACGATTTGAAAAAAAGGCTCGAGGGAGTGAATAAGGGAGTGGTGGATGCACCGCAAGCTCTAAATGGCACCCCGGCCAAATTCCTAATTCCCGCTCTAACCCATTGGGGGTACCGCATCAGTGGCACAACTGCGCCCCCAGCAAATTATGTGACCCACAGCCATGTGCTGCGTATGTAAGAAGAGGAAGTTGGCAATTAAAGCAACCATTCGGGCCTTTAGACTTAAGAGTTAGCATTCATTGCCTCCTGTGAGCAAAACATGGCAAGTGTGGACAACAGTGTTGACGACATGTTTTTCCCTGCGACGTGTCACAGGTCGACAAGAGCTCTGCGTTGCTGCTGGGGTTCTTGTTGGCATCGATTTCTCAAATGTGCACCCATTGGTCAGACAGTGGCCGGACCACACCCACATTGGTCGCGAGCCTCCACCCACTGTGGTACCCAAACAAATTAAAATGGCCACCATCTTGGTTTTCTGATGGGCCTAACAAATAAAGCCTGTAGGGCTCTGCTGATTATACTCTGCCTGGATTTTATTTTTTTTGTGGTTGTGACCACGGTGCGGTCATTCTTGTCAAACATATAGCAAGCAAAAGGCGGGCAGAGACAGCACGACTGCAATCAAGCAATTCTGGTCCTTTGTCGAGTAAGCATCAAGGTCGGCCATGGTACGCTGGAGGAGAAAAATCTCCAAAATATCCTGCCATCCCAAGCGGAGTGAAGAACAGGCCTCATGTGAAATCGAAGGCAGTTACACGGTTATGCAAATAAGTGCTGCAGCAATGGCATCGAAAGACTCCACCGGGTAAAAAATAGCATTTAAAACAGGCCTGCGAGCAATGTGAAATTATTAGCTCGGCACCTCAATTAAGTGTCAGTTTGGCCGCTGCTGCTGCGCTAATTTGAGCCAAAACCCGAAGCGTTTGGGGAGAAAATTATGCAAAGACACTGAAAATAACATGACAGGTCTGTGAAAGCAACCGTTCGGCATTTACACTGCAGAAGGCACGTTTTGTTCATGGTTAACGTTCCGCACTCGCACCGCTGATGCCTCGTGGGACGCGAGTGGGATGAGCGGATTGCTCGGCATTGTAACTCATGGTGCAGTCACTGATGAGGCTCCAAAGCTCAGAAATATATCATTTGTGGCTTTGGGCCTTGTCCTGCTGCGACAGTTTTGATCTGGAGGTCCCAGAAAAAAATAAAAATAAAAAACTGGCATCTCCAATCTCTGATGGGCAACTCCATCATTAGCGGCTATTCAAATGAAAACCACAAGGAAATCACCAAAAGCGTTAAAAACCCAAGCAATCAGAGATGTGTTGGGGGCTCCAAATGTTTTCCTTGTAAGGCCCAACTAATTTCAGAACAAATTGGAAGATAATCCTCAATATGCAGGAGCACTTCATTGCAGCTTCCCTGCCAAAGCCATTTGAAAGAGAGGAGGAAGTAGTGTGAACATTTCCTATTCTGCAGAAAATATTGCTGAAATAATGTGAGTGTAAGTTCACCAAGATGGATGGCTGTTCACCCCCTTTCTCTCACACATCGCTTACGGTGTAGTAAAGGATAAAACGCTCCTGCTCTTTGGTGAAGCTCTCACACACCACAGGGCGATTATACGATGGTCATGTGCCCGAGCTGGTCTCCCGGTGCTGAGTACGAGTGAAAACGTGCCATCGGAGCTGGAGTTGCATCGCCTGGCTTCTCAATTGGCCATGTGGGTCCATATTTGACTCAACGAGTGCATCTGCACAGAGATGTTGTCTGTGTGATCATGTCACCTGCACGTCCCACGGCTGTACACTCACATTGAGGAACTCCCCACAGCTGTACGGCCATGGTACAAATGCCCGGAAGAACGTGGGACCCTCACCAAAAAGCAGGTGAATTTTACCTCTGCCACCAAAGGTGGGTGGAGGTCATTTTGTCACCCCTGTCTGTCTGTTTGTCTGTCTGTGAGCAGGATAATCTCAAAAAGCTATGTACGGATTCAGCCGAAATCTGGTGGGTAGGTCGGGCGTGGGACAAGGACGAATTGATTCGATTTTGGTGAAGATCCGCATCTGGATATGAGAATTTTTGAAGTGATTCTTCACCATTGAGATAGGGCCAAAAAATTAAAAAGAGCACGATATCTCAAAAAGTTGTGGCCGGATTCAGACAAAGCTAGGTGTTTGAGTTGAGTCGGTGATAAGAACAAGCCGATTTGATTTTAGTCAAGGTCTGGATCCAGATCCGGCCTCTCAGTAGGATAGCTAGCTATCATGTGAATCCTGTGGCTGCTGATTGCATTATTTTAATTGGAGCATTGCTGTGTCACTGATGCAGTGCCCTTGATTACCAGTACACTGGTATTCATTTCGCCAACTTCAGAAGGACGACAGTCTGATTCAACCCCACCTGGTGCTCGAACTCAAGCCAGCCACCTGAACCCTTAAGCCAACACCAGGCTTATCAGTGGGATACAAAATGTAA
>NC_140965.1:12393190-12395690 GCF_056783735.1 Eptatretus burgeri | reverse complement strand
CAGGAAAACGGGCTCTCCTGTCTCCAGCTAAATTCACGGGAATCGGTCCAGGGGTGAGAGAAGCGACCCCCGATTCCCTCCAAATTACGAGCGATTCAAATTAACCCTTAAAGAGAAGCAAGATGGCGTCTCAAGGCGAGCGGGAGCCGGGGGTATTAGAAATGGATGTAGAATGTGTAGAATCCATGGCTCAGGATGAAATACCCGTGCAGGAAATGTTAATTGTACAGGAAAACGAACTCGCCCAACTGAACCCAGAGCCCGAAATAGGTGCGGCAGCGGCCGCGGTGTATGACACCTCCCCCCCCCCTCTCCACCAAAACCCTTCCCCAACCCTTGCCGAAACGGCTCAGCTGAGTGCATCCGACATAGCCCAGCTATGCACCATGCTGGCGGAAATGACAGCAAAGATGGATGCAAACACAACTGAATTTATAAACGAAATGAAAAGCATGGGCAAGCAAATGAGGGAAGAAACGAAAAAGCTCCGGGGTGAGACGCAGAACATGGACCGATGCCTGCAGGCGGGCATGAAGGCCGTGACAAAGGAAATAATAATAGTTGAGACAAGGGAGGTAAAGGGTGAATTGGACAAGGTTAGTGACGCACACACACACACACGGAGGTAGTGGAGGATAATGGGGGTGAGCTGGCGGACTGGGTAGAGACCCAGTGCGAGCACCTGGATGGCCTCCTCCAGGAACGAGGGGAGGGAGTATGCCCCCTTGAGGCGAGTCACGACCAGGTGAGTTCGGTCGTGCTTTGCGAGGTTGAGAGGAGGAGTGCTGTGGACGGGTGCACGGAGAGCTTGTGGGGTATAGAGGCCCCGGAGACCCTTGTGGGGACACAAATCCCCAGTGTAGTTGTCCCTGTGTGTGTGGTGCAAGGCGTGAGTGCGTCCCCGTGTGTGGAAGCGACCCCGTGTGTGAGTGGTGTGGTGGCGATGGTGCCA
This sequence comes from Eptatretus burgeri, assembly GCF_056783735.1. Taxonomy (NCBI): domain Eukaryota; kingdom Metazoa; phylum Chordata; class Myxini; order Myxiniformes; family Myxinidae; genus Eptatretus; species Eptatretus burgeri. Next base: position 12,394,738 of record NC_140965.1, on the reverse strand, counting down.
GAGTACGTGCTTCCCAGCACGCCGTGTGTAAAAGGGGCACCGCGGGTGAGTGAGGCACGGAGTGTGGATGAGGAACCGCGGGTGAGTGCCCCCGCGTGTGTGAGTGAGGCCGTGTGTGTGAGTGAGGCACCGCGGGTGAGTGCCCCCGCGTGTGTGAGTGAGGAACCGCGGGTGAGTTCCCCCGCGTGTGTGAGTGAGGCCGTGTGTGTGAGTGAGGCACCGCGGGTGAGTGCCCCCGCGTGTGTGAGTGAGGCACCGCGGGTGAGTGCCCCCGCGTGTGTGAGTGAGGCCGTGTGTGTGGATGAAACGGCCAGTGTGGATGGGGCACCGCGGGTGAGTGCCCCCGCGTGTGTGGGTGAGGCACCGTGTGTGTGTGTGGATGAAACGGCCAGTGTGGATGAGGCACCGCGGGTGAGTGCCCCCGTGCGTGTGAGTGGTATGGTTTATGCAAGGGAGACCGTGTGTGTGAGAGAGCGGTATGTGAGGGAGATGTCGGTTGGCATGCGGGAGCACGCAGCCGCGTCTCCCGGTGTGAATGTAATGGAATGGAGTGTGAGCGTCGTTACACGCGGGAGTGCGTGTGTTGAATGGCGACGTCGGAGACATGTGATGAAAGAAAGCCGAGTAGCGGCTGTAGTTGTTTCGGGGACCGTGCCGGGTTCACCCAGCAGTGAGCACGAGGTCCGTGCTGTGCAACGCACGAGACCACCACGTGCTCGCTTGCGATAGTGAAGTCCCGGTCCGGAAACGCACGCGGTGGATTTGCCGATCCCGCGGACGGACAAAGTTTAGGCAGGATAACGGATTTGGACCGGACGGGTTCTCCACGCGATCGTGTGTGTTAAGCTCCAACGGGCAAAGCACATGTGTTCGCGTGGGGAACCCCTCGAGACGTGGGGCTTGTGTTTTTTTTATGCGCACGGTGACGCCATGGCTGCATGACGTCACGGGCAGGTGTAAAGTGCGCGAGCTCTGAGTTGCCGCGCAGGTGCTGCGCATGAAAAAAAAAAAAAAAAGCAAGCCTCACTTTCGGGTGCACAGGATTCCTGGGCAAGGGGTGGAAGACCCCCTTGACCCTGGGCACAGGATGGAAACTAGTTAGGGGGAAGGGTTAGCTTAGCTAGACCGACTTCATGGGGCAGGGGTAAGCCCTCATGGAGTCCGTGGAATGGATTAGGTAGAGGGATTTAGTGAGCTTTAGGTTGGGAAATAAAATGACTTATTTGGAGACAGTGACAGACTTGTGGATGTGTAGCGGGGACGTAGTTTAGCTACGTAGTGTTAAAAGGAACGTGCTGTAGTTTAAGGGACGACGTGGGAGCACGAGTTAGTTAGGGGATGTAGTTAGAAGGATGGCAGAGTTCAGCGGTGTGTGTGTTGAAGAGTTGAAGAGTTGTTGGTGAGTGAATTGGAAGCATGTGCTTGGTGAGTGAGTGAGGCCAGCGGGTCTGTGTGAGTGGAGCGAATGGGGAATGCATGGTGCGATGAGTGATTGGGGGGAGGAGTGACTCCCGCCCAAGGGACCCCGAGGTCAGTATAAAGTGAGTT
>NC_140965.1:12383190-12385690 GCF_056783735.1 Eptatretus burgeri | reverse complement strand
GAATGGCCTCCCCAGAGTTCGGCGATCTATAACCAAAGTGGGTCCAGTGGCCCACAACGACAGCGAGGGGATGGATGGTGCGGAGGGGTACATCTCCTAATCTACCCTAACCATTTAACTGTTAAACTACCCCGGGGCTTTCAACAAGCGCTTCTCGCTTAAACTATTGGTTCTAACAACCCAGATTCCCGTCGCCTGTGTTGGTGTCCTCACAATTTCGGGCCTCGCCCCCCAGTTTTCTCTCCGTGCCCTCACATGGTCTCCTGGCTGGGACACGTGGCTCCCTTTGGCAGGCACGACCCTCTGCCGATTCTCCCGCTATGGCACCCCCGGGCACTACACTGCCTCCGAGCCTACCAGCTCCCTAACACCGGGGAGTTCCCCCCATGGCACCTCCCCTGAAACGCACACATGGCAGGCCGGCCTCCCGGGCCCCTTTCCGAGGGTCACCCGTGCCCACAACACTGCCCACGCGGCTAATGGCGCCCCGGGCTCCCGCACCAAGCAGGCGCACCCGTGCCCACTACTCTATCCCGGCCCCCCATGGGCCCATGGCCTACCGCGGCCGACCAGCCTGGTGCCCGGGGTACCCACTCAGCGATACTCACCTTTCGCAGCCACGCTCCCAAGCCCGTCAACAGGGCTCCTGCACCCCTCCAAATGGGTTTCGAGCCTACATTCCCACCAACAGCAAAACGACCTCCATTTTTCAATTTGACTAACCCAGCTAACTCACTTTACTCTGACCCCGGGGTCCCTTGGGCGGGAGTCACTCCTCCCCCCAATCACTCATCGCACCATGCATTCCCCATTCACTCCACACACACAGACCCACTGGCCTCACTTACTCAACATGTACACGTACTCACCTCACAACTCACCAACAACTCTTCAACACACACACCACTGAACTCTGCCATCCTCCTAACTACATCCCCTAACTAACTCGTGCTCCCACGTCGTCCCTTAAACTACAGCACGTTCCATTTAACACTACGTAGCTAAGCTACGTCCCCTCTACACATTCACCAGTCTGTCCATGTCCTCAAAATCATCAAATCATTTTATTTCCCAACCTAAAGCTCACCTAATCCCTCTACCTAATCCATTCCACGGACTCCATGAGGACTTACCCCTGCCCCATGAAGTCGGTCTAGCTAAGCTAACCCTTCCCCCTAACTAGTTTCCATCCTGTGCCCAGGTAAGGGGGTCTTTCACCCCTTGCCCAGGAATCCTGTGCATCCGAAAGTGAGGCTTGCTTTTTTTTTTTTTTTTTCATGTGCAGCACCTGCGCGGCAACTCAGAGCTCGCGCACTTTGCACCTGCCCGTGACGTCATGCAGCTGCACGTGTACCTCGTCCCTCCTTGGACGGTACCATCCGGCAGAGATACCCCTCCTGCCGGATTCCAACCCCACGTGCAGCCATGGCGTCACCGTGCGCATAAAAAAAACACAAGCCCCACGTCTCGAGGGGTTCCCCAGGCGAACGCATGTGCTTTGCCCGTTGGAGCTTAACACACACGATCGCGTGGAGAACCCGTCCGGTCCAAATCCATTTACCTGCCTAAACTTTGTCCGTCCGCGGGATCGGCAAATCCACCGCGTGCGTTTCCGGACCGGGACTTCACTCTCGCAAGCGAGCACGTGGTGGTCTCGTGCGTTGCACAGCACGAACCTCGTGCTCACTGCTGGGTGAACCCGGCACGGTCCCCGAAACAACCACAGCCGCTACTCGGCTTCCTTTCTTCACATGTCTCCGTCGTCGCCTCCATTCCACCCACGCACACCTGCGTGTTACGACGCACACAGTCCACTCCATCACATTCACACCGGGAGACGCGGCTGCGTGCTCCCGCATGCCAACCGACATCTTCCTCACATACCGCTCTCTCACACACACGGTCTCCCTTGCATACGGCCGTTCACTCACGCATGCCATTACCTCCCTCGCACACGTGGCTCCACGCACTCGCGGCCTTCCACTCTCTCGTGCCTCACTACTCACGCAAACCATACTACTCACACACGCGGGGGCACTCATCCGCGGTGCCTCATCCACACACCGTCCCTCACTCATACACGCGGGGGAACTCAACCGCGGTGCCTCACTCACACACCGTGCCTCACTCACACACGCGAGGGCACTCACCCGCGGTGCCTCATTCACACACACGGCGACACTCACACACGGTGCCTCATCCACACACGGCGTGCTGGGAAGCACGTACTCCGGCACCATCGCCACCACACCACTCACACACGGGGTCGCTTCCACACACGGGGACGCACTCACAACTTGCACCACACACACAGGGACAACCACACTGGGGATTCATGTCCCCACAAGGGTCTCCGGGGCCTCTATACCCCCCAAGCTCTCAGTGCACCTGTCCACAGCACTCCTCCCCTCGACCTCGCAAAGCACGACCGAACTCACCTGGTCGTGACTCGCCTCAAGGGGGCATACTCCCTCCCCTCGTTCCTGGAGGAGGCTATCCC
>NC_140965.1:12345690-12363190 GCF_056783735.1 Eptatretus burgeri | reverse complement strand
TTTGTGGGGGTCCCCTGAGTCATTTTACTCTCGTCCTGCATCTGCCGAATGGACCGACTCACTGTCTCGCAGATTCTGTTGGACCCAAGCAACCTACGCCTCAATGTTACCGTCCACAATGTTCAACCTCTCCTGTAACATCTCATCCACTCTGTCCCCATTCAATTACGGCTCTCATGGGCCTCTATCAATTAATGGCCTCTCTTGTCCTGCTACACGGGCCCCCAGCTTTTGCACCTCTTCAGTCAAATCACCACTCTTGCACTTACAAAATCTCATTTCCTCTTTCTGTCATTGCTTTACGGCCTCCATGTCTTCGTTTACTTGGTCACTTCTTTTATCTGTGGACCCAATTTCTTTTTCCAACATTTCACCCATTCCGACCGCCTGGATTTGACCCTCTTCTATTTTTCCCAATATTTATTTCTTCTTTGACTCAAATCCTTCTGCAGTTTTTGTTTCCATTTCTCTAACTTTGGCTTCCAATTACGTCTCAAATTCTCCCAGTCTGTCCTCCATTTGGAGCTCTGCCTCGTCCTCCACTTTCCCAACTCGTACCTCCAGTTCCTGTGTTATTCCCTTCTTAATTTCGTTCATTTGATCAGTGATGTCTTTTATTTCCCCTTCAATTTTTCTTTCCAATCGTCAATTCATTTCTTTCATTTCATTCCCTTGTTCCTTCATTTCTTCTAGGAATAAACGAAACAGGTCTTGGTTGGACATCACCCCAACTCCTCGCGTCTCATTTTCCACCACTGTAGGGGAAGGGGGACCTACGCTTGAGACGGGGGAGACTCCAGTCCTCTCATTCTCACTCAATTCTCACCCAACTCACTTCCTTCAAAAGGATCACAATCTCGTATGTCGCTCGTGCGTTTAATCTCCCCAGACGAAAATTACTTATTACACTTTGTACCTCGATTCCTACGACCACCTCCTGCTATCTAAGCGAATTAACACCGCACCACCCCTCGTGACAGATTCCCTGACATATACATTGAGGTGCTTCTACCCGTTCACGGATCATGCTACACAATACAATCCTATCTGGACTATTAAATCAGCTCATCAATCCCCATAATCAAAACAATATGTATCATTGCGGTTGTGCAAATGGATCCGGGGTGGAGCATTCAACACATGAAGCGATCCCCGAGTTAGATATTTTATTCGTAAATGTGCTTAATCCGGTACCTTCCCCTCGTATCAAGAATAGGGAGAATGTGTTGGAAGTGTTAGCATGTTACATCCCTGTTGTGATTCCTCACTTTCTTGGGACTCCTTCATCCATCCATCCATCCCTCATCCTTCATGCATCCATCCCTCCATCAGCTTTCCATCCATCCCAATTCCTCACCCTTTTACTTCCGAACCTCTTTTCCCCGTGCTTCCCCAAAAGCCATCACCTTTTATTTCTCCTCACCTGAAAACCCCCTCTTCATTTTGTCTTTTTCAAATACCTCCCATCCTGAGTCCCTTCAAATACTTTTTCCCCCCATCTTATTCCCCCCTGCACATTCATACACAACAACCCGGCCGACACACATTCAAAGGTGACATCAGCGCTGCATAAAGTATACCTACAATGCACTGCGTAACCTACAATGTGCCACGGCGTAACCTACGAGGGGAATTGCTGCAGAGCCAAATGCAAGCCACGTGGCCAATGCCTTGCGGTGAGTGGGCAGGGCTGCCCAGTTAACGACGGTGCATGCATGCCAATGGGACACGACATGACACGACAGGGGTCAAAGCACACGTTGCGGGCTTGTGGTGCTTTCTGCTCCCTGAAGACATGCCCCATCTGGGCACCAATATAAGGCAGTGCACACTGGAGTTTGGTACCTGTAGGACGCACACAGGAGCCTGCATGGGATGCGATCCAAACCTGCCTGGCTGTCTGTACGAGTTACAAATTACAGCCTGTTTGAGTTGCACTGGGGGAAAAAACCAAGTGGTGCAACCCAAAGGATTTCAAAGGTGGATAGCAAGCATGCAATCTTCGGGTGAACAGTGGTTCCATCGTGAGAAGCACGATATATTCTGTCTCTAACCCCCCCCTAATTTTTTGACTTAAGACACACAAAATTGTTGACAAAGATATTAACGATCTACCTCTTGACTCGTCTGGTCGAGGTACTCATCCACACCTCACACCTTTCCGCTAGCGCCTGCACTGCACCTCTCCCGATACTGCACCGATACACGCACAATATTCCTTCCTTCCCTGCACTTTGGACCGATGCAAGCTCACCTGTTTGCATAGGGTATGCAAAGGGTCTACCCAAAGCCCCAATCTTTATATCTTTCTCTCCATTTTCTCGGTATGATTGTGAGGCACACATGTCTGTCCCAAGTTAACTCACAGCGTGTAAGGGAATATTCTGTGCTAGGGGTAAGCTTTTCTTGTGTTTCCGATTTCTGCATTTGCTTGTGAATTTTGATTGTAAATACGTGCCTCATGACCCATTGGTAAACGATTTCAAACCTGCTTGATTGTCTTTTATTCCTTCATCGATTCAGCATCGCATACTACGGAATAAAGAGGAAGTTGTGCGCCGCTGATTCATGACGCGAAATAAAGCTACGGTTTCGCTCCACCATACACAACAAGTAGACGAGGTGGGACGTTGAGAGCACGGTCCTCAGTTGAGGTAACTATGTGAACAGGTAAGGTAACACGACACTGGGCGTGAGGACTCTCCTAGATCTCGTTGCATCAACCAGCGTCCGCGGTTGCTGAGCAACCCGTGGCTTGTCGGCTTCAGGTTCAGAGGTCAGGGAAGCGGGTCCGAGAAATCCCCCTCGTGAAACCCCCGCTGAAAAACCATAACAACATATAAACAATGGCTCCCTAAAGCATATACAAAGCTGGAATGTACTCTTCTCTCCCATAAATGTTTGATTAAAAATTGCAAAAATTCAAAATTTGCTCTGATCCCAAAAATCATCTCATGTCCCTTGATCATTTTCACGTATTATTGAATACATGTACCGAATATGAAAGAAATGTGTCCAGCCATTTTTGAATAGAAAGGGGAGTGGGGGGACGGACAGACGGACGGACCCTCGAATATAAGCTCCCAACTGGCTGGCACCGTTGGACGTTGAAAATTGTCCATCGAACACTTCCCTTCCCATTCCCTCCCCAACTCTGAGCACATTCAATGTCTGCATTTATGAAGACGCATAAAGAAACTCGGACCTACCGAGGAACTACATCCCAGGGATTTATCCAAGAGCAGGTCCCGAATTTTGTGACCACCGGAAAGGAATAACTTTTTTGAACGGTCGCACAGAGAAGAATCAGGTTCAAAGCGGTACGAGTGTGGCTGCCGAAGTGAAGAGGAACGTGGAAGGATCACGCCTGACTGTAGAGATACGATCCCCCACCGTTAACGGAGGGTCTGCTTGGGGCGCTGGAATCGACACGTGATCTTCTCACAGCCTATTATTGAAAGCCTGAAGAGTTTAGTAGCTGGATTTGTTTTCAACCCATATTCGTCAAACCTGAGAAGACCAGCGCAGTCATTGACCTGGTACCAAATAGGTTAGATTCAGAGATTCCGAGCTCTTTTAGGAGCCTCGACTATGTATACAAAAAATGATGTACTCTCATGCATTGAACCATCCTACTGCATAATAAGGCAGACCATCAATGGTCAGAGTGAACATAAGAAATGGTTCAATCAAGGACCCAGCATCACATCTGCATCTCCTGGATTCTGTGGAATCTAAAGCTCTCTCAACATGATTGACATTTCTCGCAGTGAGGCTGAAGCACAAGGTCTGTATCTTTAACATCGCAGACAGGTTCGTGGCCTTTGCTTTTCATGACCACTTCTCCGGTGTTGCTCCCCCTGCTCTCCGTCCTCTGACCCTCCCCATCTCCTGCAGGAAGCACCCTTAACCCCACCGAGGCAACGTGCTCTCTCGTTTCCTCCCTTCCTCTTTCCCTGTTCCTTCATTCACTTGCTCATTGCTTCCAGCTGTAGCCCCACTGTCGGTACATACCCTCCATCAACCTGCAATGAGCCTCGATCTTGGAGACAAAAAAAGGATGCAATGGAGACATCTGGCTGGAATCCTCCAAAAAACAATTGCATGATCCAGGATGTTGCACCCCACTTGGGTGTTATACAACAAACAAACGTGTTTAATTTCACTCGTGTGCAGGTGTGTTGACCAACAGAGTGAATCGTAAACGACGATTACGTTCCCACTTCACCGAGAGCTGATGACGTCATAAAGGCGTGCTTTCTATTCATCTGTGTGCGTGGGGTTTCATTTAGCTTGTTATTCTGTAACCAATTTATTTACAGAAACAACCTGTTAATTATACACATGCTACAATGCACCGGTGAAATTAAGCAGTGATGGTGTTTACATGACACCGAATAAGTGAACCAGTCGTTTAGCCACCGCAGGACATATGTATGAGCACAGCTGCAATCGAACCACGAAACCGTACTGTGTGTGAGAGTGTGACCCACAGGCCGACTGACTTGATCATCATGACCTGCCCATTTGCCATGTGATGTGTCCAAGTGGCCCGGTCATCTGCCCTATGACCCACTTCCCCCCCCCTGACTCAGCCATCTGGCTGTGACCCAACCATTTTGCCCTGTGACATGACCATGTGACGTATAATATAATAATCATGAAAACCGTCACAAAGCCGTTTTGATGCCATTATTTTGTTGCCATTCGACTTGATGTCTAATCGCCATGGCCACAGCCTGGTGTTGGCTGAACGGTTTAGCTGGCTGGCTTAAAATCTTCGAGTCTCAAGTTCAAGCGCATGCCCTCCCCAACCGTTGAATTAACACCAGGTTGGTTGACTCGGCCTGTCATCCTTCTGGGGTCTGCGAAATGAGTACCAGCTTAATGGTAACAGGACGCATTGCATCAGCAGCACAGCCACGCTCACAGAAAATGATGCAGCCATCAGCCACAGGCTGTATACAAATAAATAAACAAACAGACAAGCCGGTAGGCGGCGATGGGTCGCTGAGCTAGGAAACTATAAGATATAGAGTAAAAATGGATGTCATATAGCGGATAGGGGATCACCTTAAGATTATGCATATCAAATCTCATCCAGTTCCATCTACTGATAACTACTCGGTATCCATTTGAATGAAAAGTACCGAAAATGCAGTTTGAAATCGGAAATCCCTAAAGTTCGAGGGGGTGCTGTGGGTGAACAAAGATCTAAATCGAAAATCCGGCTCGATCATTTGTGCACAATGTATTCCAGACGATTAGTGTGAATTTTCATGACCATCCGACTATAACCCTCGGAAGAGTAGCATTTGGCGCGAAGGCACCTCCGGCTCTCGCATGTTATCGATTTTTGCACTAATTGACCTTTGACCCCTGACCTAAGTGAAATCGGTCAATATGTCCTGAGGCAAAGTTGTAGTACTCATCGAGTACCATGAACCTGCAAAGTTTCATTCATATCGATGCACTCACCTGGTCGCTAGGGGGCCTTCAATTTTCACCAATTTTCGCGCATACCCTAACTATAGGGGGTGTTGCGGGTAAAGTATTCCATATATCACAAAAACAGGAATATATTTGATAGAGCATCACCTGTAGATCATTCGTGCCAAATTTCATAACCCTACGTGGGATAATGGCTTTCGGAATTGATTTCACGTGAACGGTACCGATTTTGAAGGTTTTTCGGTTGTTGCTAGGGAACCAAAGCGTCCCTAGCAACTATCACAATTTCCAAAGCACTAGGTCATAAGATGTACCTACCACCCAAGTTGGGTCAAAATCCACCCACGTTTACTACCAATTATGCCGATGACAAACAAACAAACATCCAAACAAACAGACATAATTACTGACAATAAGGGGTCACCTATTTCGGCGACCCAACAGACCATGGGCACCAGCGCAAACCTTCCATACTCAGAACTTTAAAAAAAACCCAATGTTTTGTGCAATCTTCAGGTACACAGATATTCCTGCACTGCTCAACACATCGAGCTGTCCTCATCCTGTCCATCCATGATCTAACTCCATGGACGCAAAAGGTCTCACAGTGGCTTATGCGAAAGCAGCCCTTTGGATCTTTCCCACAGCAACATGGTGGAACAAGACCGACAGACCGTCCCCGTACGTTCAATGAGATGTCGGTATGTAATACCTTTGAGCTGTCTCGGATTGCTGTGCTTCTCCATGCACAGTATAAACCATCAGATTGGTGCTTTGCAGGCAGGGTGGGTGTTGTCTCACAAACGTCCATGTCTCGTCTCTCGGCATGAGCTGATGGCCATGCAGATCCGACACTGTATTTTGTGAAGAGAAGGAGAGTTACCACCGGCCTCTGAAACACAATAAAAACTATTGTTAAAAAAATCAACTTCAGTCGATTTGTTAGGCCTCGCCAGCAAGTTGTGAAAGACTCGGGACAAAAACTATCCCCAGCTGAACTCACAAAGTGGCAAAAGCTGGCATCGTACAGATGCTGCACTGTGGTGGCAACAACATATTAAGTATGTGTTCAGTTCATGATTCATTTAAATGAAGTTAATTGGATTTGGATACGAGACAAACGTGACGGGCCAAATGGCCTTTTCCTGTCTACATTCCAATGTATGGTTTCTATCAGATTAGCTGAGTCGGGTGGGTTGGCTTAACGGTTAAGGCGGTTTGCCTTAAGATATTAGGATCCTTGGGTAGAGTCCCTGTTGGGCTGTTAAATAACATCAGGTGGGTTGACTCGGCCTATCATCCTTGTGATGTCATCAAAATGAGGAGGAGCTTCCTGGGAACAGGGGGGAACTGTATCAGCAGCTCAGCCACACTCTCGGCAATGATGCAACAAGCGTATGAAACAAGTAAATAAATAAATGAATCAGACGAGCAAGGGTGATCGGCGTTGCCCCGCTGCTCTTCTAATCCTATCGGCATTTTGAAGAAATAATTTTTTTGTTTTTTTCTAAAGAAAAAAATTGTGGAGGCCTAAAACACTTCCTTACACCCACAAAGGAGTGAGGCAGGAATTATTTAATATTACCTTTCACACAGCTACAAAGGCTTAGGCACAATAGAGCGATGAAAAAAAAATCCTCTCCCCCCCCCCAAAAAAAGAAATCCAACTTTTTTTTTTTCTTCAAAATTTTCATCTTTCTTTTTGTGTAAAACACTCAGCACTCCCTGATGAACCTCTGAAAGTTTGACGAAAATCAGGCAATCTGAGGGTGCACACACACGCACCCGCACGGACGCGCACACAGTTGTATACATGGTGTAGATGCACGGTCACCCCTTTTGCCTGGCGCTCCATCCTCGATTCTATTTGGAACAAACTCACCACCTGTCTGAACTGAATTCTTGTTAACACAAGAGATCTTCTGCAGACAAAGAAGGAAACACAAGCCGAACGCTCGCGGTGGATCTCGATGCAGCCCATCACACTTTCACAGCCAAAAATAAATGAAAACCCATTTAGACACAACACATGTCAAGGGCAGTAAAGGAAAAGCAAGAGAGATAGCAAACACGAAATGGCTGGGATTTCACAGCCCAAGGAAACAAGACAATCCAAGCCCTCTCTCACCGGGTCTCTTCGACCCCTTTCATACAACAAGCCGCTCAGAGTTGACCCTTATAAATGAAAAACATTTCTTCAATTCGACATTTTCTTCTGATGGGAAAATTTACAACACCATTTCATGGCTGTTTGAAGATGCATACGAGACATTTAAAAAAAAAAAACTCATGGAATGCACAATGTAGATACCTGTAGATCAAACACACCCTCAGGAAAGGACGACAATCAGGGCTGGATTTAGGCATGGGTGAGCTGGGAAGTTGCCCAGGGGCCTCCACAACCAGGGGGCCTCCACAACCAGGGGGCCTCCACAACCAGGGGGCCTCCACAACCAGGGGGCCTCCACAACCAGGGTACCTCCACAACCAGGGGGCCTCCACATATTTCATGAAAAAACCAATTGTAAGGAAAAATGTATTTGTGAGTTCCTGAATGGTTATTGGGAGTTAATGGAATAGATATAAGATATTCATCTATAACAGGTATAAGATATTCATCTTATCTCATTCTCTATTTTATATAGAAGTTCAGATTCTTTGTTCTTGAAAAATATACTTTATGGATGACTGTAAATATGTCTTGTCACCTTTTTAGTATTCTAAGGTAGGGTGGGCCTCCACTACTGAAGGCTGCCCAGGGGCCACCACATGGCTAAATCCAGCCCTGACGACAATCCACATTCAAGGGAAGACCTCTTAACACACCGGTTTCAGTTTTACACTCTTTGTATGCATGATGTCTGTCTCTGTCTCTGTCTCTGTCTCTGTCTCTGTCTCTGTCTCTGTCTCTGTCTCTGTCTCTGTCTCTGTCTCTGTCTCTCTCTCTCTCTCTCTCTCTCTCTCTCTCTCTCTCTCTCTCTCTCTCTCTCTCTCTCTCTCTCTCTCTCTCTCTCTCTCTCTCTCTCTCTCTCTCTCTCTCTCTCTCTCTCTCTCTCTCTCTCTCTCTCTCTCTCTCTCTCTCTCTCAACCCGCTTGCTTCGGACGTTCACTCAGACGAAACGTGGTCCAAACATGTTCTCGAGTCCATGTCCAACCCCAGTGTGTTCAGGAACACCTCGAGTCAGTTACGACTTGCCCGCCCAGGTGACAACACTTTTCATTGGCATTTAATTTGTGCTCAACCTTTTGTGCTGAAATGTCGAAGCCCAAGAAAATGATCTTTTTCTCCAACTCTCTCGATCAATGAGAACGATTTGCCGAGATGCAGGAAAGAAAAAAAATAAGAACTCGAGTGGCAGCACTCGGGAGAGTGCAAAACCTCCGCCGCCAATACTGCTGGGTCACTCAAGTAAACCTTATATCTTATTCATTAAATATGATCTCAACAGTGCTGACAGAGCTATAGTTCTTTTCTCCATTTTTTTTTGGGGGGGGGGAGGTTGGAAATCACTTAAAACATGTAGAAATGCAAAAAAAGAAATCGAAATTTTGTTGAAAAAAAGTTGCAAAAATTTTTTTTCTCTAACAATGTTTTTTTTGGGGGGAGGTTGGAAATCACTTAAAATATGTAGAAAGGCAAAAAAAAAATTTTTCTCTAACAATTTTTTTGGGGGGTTGGAAATCACTTAAAACGTGTAGAAATGCAAAAAAAAGAAATCGAAATTTTGTTGAAAAAAAAGTTATAAAATTTTTTTTTCTCTAACAATGTTTTTTTTGGAGGGGGGAGGTTGGAAAACACTTAAAATATGTAGAAAGGCAAAAAAAAAAATTTTCTCTAACAAATTTTTTTTTGGGGGGGTAACAATTTTGGGGGGTTGGAAATCACCTAAAACTTGTAGAAATGCAAAAAAAATTCTTTTTTGGGGGGGTAACAATTTTTGGGGGGGTTGGAAATCACTTAAAACATGTAGAAATGCAAAAAAAAAAAAATTTTTTTTTCTCTAACAATTTTTTGGGGGGGTTGGAAATCACTTAAAACATGTAGAAATGCAAAAAAAAATTGTTTTCTCTAACAATTTTTTTGGGGGGAGGGGTTGGAAATCACTTAAAACATGTAGAAATGCAAAAAAAAAAAAAATTCTCGAACAATTTTTTTTGGGGTGGGGGGACCATGTCCAAAATTTAATGGAATGATCCTTGGACCATACCTAACCCCCCACCAAGTTTCGTCGAAATCCCTCGAGGAGTTTTTCCGTAATACTGTTCACAAACAAACAAACAAACAGAAAGGGGTGAAAACAGTAACCTCCGATCTTCAATGGCGGAGGTTAATCAAGTAGTGTGCTCAATGTGCTACTCCTTTAACTGCGACTGTGGAATTATTCCTCGGGAGGGATAATAATCGAAGTGAAACGATGATTGAAATGGAGCGTTTGCTTGACATCTGGAGACAAGACCAAAATCAACATCAGACCCTGGTGAGCCAGGCTCAGAGAAAGCCAAACATTTGCTTGAGGATTGAAAGAGCGAAAGGGGTGAATCGTCGCAACAGGAAACATTAAAATGCAAGTTGTGGGTGGTCCCAAAAGTTTAAAGGGAGATTGAAGTTGCTCAACTTTCATGCAATTAAAAAAATGGCGAAACTGCGAGGGTGGATACTGAAGCAGCGAAGTCTTTCCCTCATCAATTGCCTGCAATAATTAATTGAAAGTGGATATTCTCATCAAGTTTTCAACGTTGATGAACCGAAAATGAGCATGCTTGGATTCAAACCAGCAAAATATAGGTCACGGAGCTTTACGAAGAAAATAAAAAGGCTGCGAGGCAACTTTCTCTCTCTCTCTTGATCAACAACGACTTGTTGGACAAACAACTAATTTTTCAACAACTAGTTGCAATGCAAGATGTAAGTCGTCTTTTTTAGTCTTGCCCTGAAGGGGTTGCGATACTATTGTGCTGCCCCTACCTGTCTGCGTGTGTTTGTCCGCGTCGATATATTTTTGCTTCGAAAAATGTTTTACGTTGTAACCACTTGACCGATCGATGCAAAACTCTAAATATAGGACAGACTGCCCAGGGAGAATATTTGATTGATAACTCTGTCATAGGTCCATGGTATTGCAGCCATATTGGATTAAAGGAAAAAATTTCGACATCATCGTCTCTGAAATTGGTCAATGACAAAAAATTAAAACTTGGCATTGTCAAGTCAGGCCAGATTAGACATGCGACTTGCTGCGGGTACCATGTAAACCTGTACTACCCTGTTTTATGGTTGGGTTGCCTGCGAATAAACAGTCTCCCCCACCAGTTTCTTGGTGAGTACGGTGTATGATATGGACACCGAGCAGGATTAAAAACAAAACCTGTTAAAGGGCGGAGGAGCTCCTTGTGAGCAAACGGCCATCCATATCTAGTGCCCAACTGTGTCTGCGGACGTCCTCCTGCAGTTGGGTTACTTATTAGGAGGTTGGTGGCAGGATTTGCACTCCGGCCACCGTAAAACCCTTCATTCCGCAAAACACAAAAAAATCTGAAAACCCACTCCGTGGGAGTACCTCCTGTGCAGCTTCCCTTCGCAGGACAGCTCACCGGATGACGGGATTGGGGCAAAGCCTTCGGGACCCCCAATCTTTGATGATACGAGGGAAACCACGGGGTAACATTCCTGGATCAGATTGCGGGAGAGTGTGACGGAGTGGTGCTGAGGTGTCGTCCACCAGACGGCGGTCTCCTTGGGTTAACCTGAGGCGGTCCCTTCAGGTGGGTGCCTGGAATGTCCTATCCCAAAGAGAGGATGATCACCTGTCTCTTATCATCTGAGCTCAAGCGTTTGGACATCGGTATTGCAGCTCTCTCTGAGGTTCGGAGACCGGATTGTGGCGAGATCATGGTGGGTGATTACACCTACTATTGGTCTGGTCGCTCTGATGGTTACCATTCCCAAGGAGTTGCTGCAGCTGCGTCCAATAAGCTGACTCTGATGATAATTGAGGTAACACCGGTCAACGAGTGTATTATGAGACTAAGGATTCGTCACTCCTTAGGTGTCATTTCCCTGGTCTCTGTTTATGCTCCGACTGAGGCGAGTGATCTCACTGTGAAGGATGCATTCTACGCCACGCTCGAGTCTGTGGTTGATCAGTGCCCCAGGCGAGATACTCTTCTGGTCTTGGGGGATTTCAATGCATCGACTGGAACTGAAAGGGATGGTTATGAGACGTGTGTTGGTCCCCATGGGTCAGGAACTATGAACCAGAATAGCACTAAGTTCCTTGACTTTGCAAGAAGTCATGGACTTATGGTGGCTGGTACATGGTTTCAGCACCCACAAGCTCATCGCTAGACTTGGTATTCCAACGCTGGCAGTGTGGCAAAGGATATTGACCATGTCCTCGTTGATGGTCGCTGGAGGATGATCCAGAACTGCAGGGTCTACCAGAGTGCTCAGTTCCTCAATACTGAGCCACCGGCTTGTTGCAGCAACTCTGAAGTTGCACCTTAAATCCAGGAGAATGGTACCATCCCAGCCAAGGCTGGATGTTGGCAAGCTCAAGAATGAGAGGGTAGTTGAGGAGTTTGCACACAAACGGAGTGGAGATTTGGGGGTCTGGGTGCTTTGGGAGGTCTTGAAGAGTCGTTGAGTGCCTTCAAGACCACCGTCCTTGATGTTGTCGGTGGATGTCTTGGAACTCACCACAGGGCAAAGAAGAATTTTGTCTCTCAAAGGACACTGGATAGCAATGACCAGAGTCGCAGGGCCAGGCTGAATGGCAGAGCTGAGCTGTTCAGGGAGCTGAGCGTAAAACTGGACATGCACTGATGGTGGACAAGGAGGCCTATGTGCGAGGAATCTGTGAGGGGGTAGAGCATCACCTGTGGACAGGTGATTCTCGTCCCGCTTACAGGGGAATTCGCGCATTGCGTTCATCCAAGCCCATCCCTCGGTGTACTGCAGTTAGAGCAGAGGATGGTGGTCTCTTGACAGAGGAGGGTATAGAGTCCGAAGTGAAGACCCGCTGGGCCGGTTAATTTGAGCGGTTGTACCAGGCTGATCCAACAGCTGTTGAGTTGGACGTCAGGGGTGTTATAATCCCTGTTGCTGACCCTCGAATCAACTGTGGTCCACCTTCGCTTGTGGAAACACAGGCTGTGGTGAACCGGTTGAAATGGGGTAAAGATCCAGGGATCTGTGGCATCCATGCTGAACTTCTCAAGGCTGGTGGAAATGCTGCACTCTTGTCGGTGCATGCAGTTCTGTGCTCTGCCTGGAACACAGGCATCATCCCAACGGATTGGAAGAGGGGCCTTGTTGTCCGTCTCTGGAAAGTGAAGGGTGATCGCCAAGACTGCAACAATGACTGAGGGGTGACGCTGCTCTCAGTGCCGGGCAAGGTCTTTGCTCGGATAATTCTGGAGAGGGTTCGCCAGCATCTGCTTGAGCACCAGCGTCCAGAGCAGTCAGGCTTTACACCAAAGAGGTCAACGACTGACCGTATCCTTGCACTTCGTGTCCTCACCGAACGCAGATGAGAGTTTCGGCAGGGGCTGCTTGCAGCCGATGTTGATCTCTGTAAAGCGTTCGATTCAGTGAATCGGGACGCCCTCTGGAGGATTCTTGGACTTTGTGGGTGCCACCAAAACTGATCGATCTGATGTCTGAACTCTACTCAAGAACTGAGAGTGCTGTGAGATGTGGTGGTACCATCTCTGACTTATTTTACAGTTGTTACTGGAGTTTGTCTGGGGTGTGTACTGGCCCCCAGAGTTTTCAGCACTTGTATGGACTGGATTCTGGGGAGGATGTCAGAGAGATCAAGATGCTGTGCATCATTTGGGAATGTCAAGATCTCTGACCTTGATTTTGCAGATGATGCAGTCATATTTGCAGAGACTTTAGATATCCTTTTGGGGGCCCTCGAGGTGCTGAATGAGGAGTCGGAGCCGCTGGGATTTGGGGTTTCCAGGGTCAAAACCAAGATACAGGCTTTCAATCACATCTTGGATGCTGCTGTCCTGTCTGTACCTGTTTGTGGTGAGGAAGTTGAGGTCGTGGAGAGATTCACTGACCTTGGCAGTGATATTCATGTCTCTGCTGGCTGTGAGTCAGAGGTCAATAGACATCTGGGTCGGGCCTGGGAAGTCATGGATTCACTGGATCATGGGGTGTGGTGCTGCTGGTACCTGTGCGGGAGGACGAAAGTCCGAGTCTTCAGGTCCTTGTTGCTTCCAGTCTTGCTCTATGGATGAGAGACTTGGACTCTGACCAGAGATCTGAGACGGAGACTTCATTGCTTTGGTACCAGGTCTCTTCAGGGAATCCTTGGCTATCGCTGGTCGGACTTTGTGTCGAACGAGCGGTTGCTGAGAGAGACTCAAATGAGATTTGTTATCTGCATAGTCCGTGGGCGTTAGCTGCGACTGTATGGACATGTGGCTCGTTTTCCTGACGCTGATCCTGCTCACCAGATTCTCTCAGCGAGGGAGCCTCGTGAGTGTAGGAAGCCAATGGGCCGGCCACGTGCCTTGTGGTTGCAGCAGGTTGATCGACCTCTCAAGGAGATGGGGATGGGCCTGGCATCTGCCTGGGGGATGGCCAGACGGAGGCCCCTGGAGTACCGGCGGAAAAAAGAACGCAGCGACGCGCTGTTCTGGCGCATGCTCCCATACCTGACCTGACATACGATTTGTATACCACGTACTCGATTTGCTTCAAATCACCGAATCTTAGATCTTGTTCTCGAGTGAACAGGCGTGTGTGTGTGTGCGTTTTTTTTAACACTCCTAAGCTTCTGGACAGAATAAGTTGAAATTTGGTGGTTGTACTTGAGGTGTACCTGGGATGTTTCCGGCATTAAATAAATCAGTCGTGAGGTTTCAGGAGAGGATGGAGGGAAGGGGAAGACTTACATTTTCAATGTAAATGTGTATTGTGTAGCAGCTCTCCAGGTGGGAGAGTGTATTTCAAGTCCCAGCGGTTTACAGTATTATGAGCATTAAACCTGTCATTTCACCGAGTTGTTTTAAAACATAATTTTATATGATGCAGTTCAGTAATACAGTTTCGTGAGTCAATATTTGCAAATTTTCATTTTGGAAACATTTTGTTTATTGCTAACAACCGAGCGTCAATTTTAGTAAAATGCACACTTATTTACCAAAAAAACAAGACAATATTGCAAATTTGTTTGATGCTCCCAGGGATCAGACAATACTTCGTTTGTTTTTCCAAGTAGCAATGTGCAATTTTCATCTTGTTATGCTAATGCACAAACGTAAAGGCCGAGCCCAACGCTATACGTCATGCTATACGTAACGCTATGATGACGTCCCAGACAAAACTCCGTCTTACTACACCTCCATCTTACTAAATCCATCATCCCAGTGCCTAGCATCTGGCATTCGGCCCATCACCTGCGGACGTCAGACAGTCAGATGTATGGGTTATGGTGTTCAACTGTCCGCAGCGAAAGACAGGATGGGTTGAGTCTTGGATGCCAAGATGACCTGCATGTCCATCGTACAGGACTAACCTCACACGAGACGTAACGCCATAATAACTTCCCAGCGAAAGCAGCGTGACAGACAAGGGAGACGGACGGTTGGAGAAAAACGGCTACTTTAAGATATTGTTGCGAATTCGCGCCCGCCGGCGTGCGGAAGGCCGCGTCACTCGAATCGCGACTGCGTCGCCCACCGGACGGACAATTCAGTCGTGACCCTCTGGGAACTATCGCCCGGAGCCAGTCATGGGTGGGCCTTTCGACCTCACCACAATCGTGCCAATCGGCCACCCACGTAGGAAAGGGTTGTTTGCCAAACTCGACCTACCTAAGTACCCATGCGGATGGTAAACCGTGCGATCCTACCTCGCCGCAGGTCGACTCCGGACACGAACCGCTTAAGTGGTCCGTTCCGTGCTGCAGTGATAACCGAGCGGTGTTATCGTCGGCCTCGACGGTTCCGATTACTTATCGGGCGTATTAAGCCCACTACGAACCCTTTACGTGAAGCAAGATGGAGATTCAACAAAGGGAAGGATGCAGCGAAACGGGGAACAAGTTCACACAAGCACTTTATTCACACAGACACAGACACAAAGCACACATATAGTCAAACAGAATCAGAATGCACATAAAGCAAATGCAAGAAGAAAACAATAAAGGCCACTGTACTGTATGGGCGGAGCCCGAGTCACGGTTGGTGGTGGTCACGTGGTTGGGGCTTCATATGTCGTGACTCGCCTACTGGGGACTTGTCGTGCCAGTAGCGTCAGAAGCGGCATGTACTGTCATTAGCAGTGTCCTGTAGGTCGCATGCCTGTAGAGTGCATCGAGTGCGTAATAAAGCGGAGTTACGGGCATCGTACGCCCACACTCTCGCTCGTGGCAATAAAGCAGGGTTGTGCTATCCCCTGGCTCGTGTCTGCCTGCACGCACCTCTACCACAACATTACAGTTTGGCGACGAGTCTATTTCGGATCGACGTGTGCAGAGTGCCTGGTTCTCATCGGTATTGACTTGGAGTCATTGCCGGAGCAATTGGATTGCAGTGCGCACAGAGCGCCGAGAAAATCAGCGCAGCTAGTGCGGTTCGAGTTCAACCGCCTGGCGAGGAGCCCAGGGAAGCGCATCGCGAGTTTCGCGCGGCCGTACGCACAGTCTTCGGTGCGGGTCGAGTCCCGCAGCCAAACGTCTCGCCATCGCCTGCGAGTCACGTCGAGTGAACGACGGCCACGCTCGGAGTTCATTTTATTTCTGCTTTGCAAGCCTCGGGAATGGTTTCTGCAATGCCACGGCTAAAGGACGAGGACATTAAGTTCAGCTCAGACGCGGCGTCGGCTGTCGCACAAGCTCTGGGAGATGTCCGTAGTCTCGATGGTCAGTGCGCGGCAGATGATCCGAAGGTCAGCGCGGTGTATCAAGCGCGCACAGCCGCACGCACAGTCTTCGGTGCGGGTCGTGACCGAGCGTTGCAACGCAGCCAGTCGGACGGCGGTCTGAACACTCAGGGACGTCTACGGTGTGTGTGCCGAGGGTCATTGCCCATCATAACGGTCATGAATGGCGGTGTGCGAAGCGACCCCTACGTCCCGGGTCGAGACCTACTGCCGGTACGGTGTTTTGTGCATGGCGTACACTTTTACGCCCCGGGTCGAGTCTTGCAGCCTGGGCATAGCGATCCCGGCGACCCGGAGCAGGAGATGCTGCCGATGTTGAACCTGTTTTCAATTGGTCTGAATGTGACAAGACCAATGACAGTGGAGGTCGAGATGATCGGGGCACCGAACGTGTTTCAAGCTGATACCGGGGCCACAGTGTCGGTCATGGGCGAATGGGCCGCTCGTGACCTCCACGGTGTTCACCTGGTTGAAGCGGCAAAGCGATTGCACCACTTGCTGTGACAGACGTCTCGGTGGTCTACCAAGGTCAAAGTATCCTACTCTCATTGTTTGTGGTACGAGGGGAGGGGCCCGCCCTTTTGGGCCGGGACTGGCTGGCTCGCCTCAGGCTAGACGGGATGGCGCCAGCTGGTGGCCTTGGACGGCCCGGCACGGGGGAGGAGGAGGAGTTTCCTGTTTCAGAGTTCGTACCTCCAGGTGCACCTGTGTCTCCTTCGGAGCCTGTACCTCCGTTTGGGCCCGGGCCTCCCTCGAGACCCGAGGGCGAGATTCCGGCAACAGGAGCCGCGACGATGCAACATGGGCTGCCGTTCATTGCTTCCTGCGACGACGATATACGGGTCTGGAGCAACGGGGGCCATGCCAGCTGCGACGGTCTCTCGCGCTTCCGTTGTGCTCATGATACAGTGCACACCCGTGCCGTGCAGGCGATTTCAGCGGGGGATTGGAGCGAGCCGGTCGCGTTCATGAAGTTCGCGGAACGCGAACATCAACGGTGTCCTCGTCGATGTTCAGATGATGACCGGAAAGCAAGGCGTCTCAACGTCGTGACAACCAAGGGGCGTACGCACGATGTCGGTCATAAATTGCTAATTGTTGTGCGTTTGATTCTCACTGCACGAGTGATTCAGTTTAGCATTGTTAAAA
>NC_140965.1:12333190-12338190 GCF_056783735.1 Eptatretus burgeri | reverse complement strand
GCCCCCAGGGCGTTGGAGGACGATCGATATATGCAAATTTATGGATCAAAAAGCATTCACGCCCACTTTTTCTCGGGCCAATGGGGAGCGAGGTGAAAGGTCGAAGGGAGGGGGTCAAAGATGAGAGAGCGAAGCCACGGGGCTTATATAAGCGACCGCGTTCGTCAGTCAAGTTAATAGAGAGTTAAGACTTCGCAGTCGGTGGAGTTGGGAAGAAGAAGCAAGAAGGAGTTGGTCGTCGTCGTGTGCGTTGGAGTCGGAGCAAAAGGGGACGGAGCTGTGGAGAGGCGGCGAGGGCAGACGAGGGGGTGCTCGCGTCGTGCAGGGAGCTGCACACCAGGGAGGCCGACGGCGCGACCTGGCCGAGGTGGAGACGCTCGTCGCGGGACTCGAGGCAGAGTGGAAATCCTCTGTACCCCGAGCATCAGCAACCCCCTCCTGTTTCCCCCCCGCGCTGAGATAGTGCGACCAAGGGGGCCCCTTTCCCACCCCCTACCAGACACTGCCCGCGAGGCCCGCGGAGTTGAGGCACCATCGCCGCTCCGCGTCTCATCACCAGACGGGTAGGCCCGACCCGGTGTCGGCCTCAGGCCCGCCTCATCTTTGAGGGTGTTCTTTTCCTTGGTTTTGGGTATGTGTTGTCGGCGCCGTCTGTGAAGTAAAATTGTATAAGTGTTGCCGTGTGCTCGCGTAATCGGTATTAGATCTGCATTGTCTCATTTGCTTTTTGTGTAAATTGCATTGTGTTTTTCCTTTTCTATGTGCTTTTGGTGGAATTGAATATGTGTGCTTTCCGTTCATCGCGAATAAATGTGCTTTGTGTTGAACTGTTTCCCGCTTCGCTTCGTCATTTCTTTCATTGAATCCTCATCTTGCTTCACGTAAAGGGTTGGTAGTGGGCTGAATACGCCCGATAATTAATCGAACCGTCGAGGCCGACGATAACACCGCTCGGTTATCCCGATAGTACGGAACGGGTCGCTTAAGTGGCCCGTGTCTGAAGTCGACCTGCGGCGAGGTGCGATCGCCCGGTCTACCCTCCGTGTGGGTACTTAGGTAGTTCGAATTTGGCGAGCAACCCTATCCCACGCGGGGGCTGATTGGCTCGATCGCGGTGAGACCGAAAGGTCCACCCGTGACTGGTTCCCGGCGTTAGTCCGAGAGGGTCACGACTGGATTGTCCGTCCGGTGGGCGACGTGCCGCGATTCGAGTTACGTGGCCGTCAGCACGCCGGCGGGCGCGAATCCGTAATACTGGTGTCAGGAGTGGGATACAAATTCATCGCCCTCCTCGCGGCACTGGTATCGGAGAACAGGAAAACGGGCTCTCCTGTCTCCAGCTAAATTCACGGGAATCGGTCCAGGGGTGAGAGAAGCGACCCCCGATTCCCTCCAAATTACGAGCGATTCAAATTAACCCTTCACGAGAAGCAAGATGGCGTCTCAAGGCGAGCGGGAGCCGGGGGTATTAGAAATGGATGTAGAATGTGTAGAATCCATGGCTCAGGATGGAATCCCCGTGCAGGAAATGTTGATTGTGCAGGAACACGGACTCGCCCAACTGAACCCAGAGCCCGAAATAGGTGCGGCAGCGGCCGCGGTGTATGACACCTCCCCCCCCCTCTCCACCAAAACCCGCCGACCCTTGCCGAAACGACTCACCCAAGCGCACCCGACATGGCCCAGCTATGCGCCATGCTGGCGGAAATGACAGCGAACATGATCAAGCAAATGAACGAAAAGATGGATGCGAATACACAAAAATTGGATGCGAATACACAGCAAATAAACGGAATGGAAGCAAACATGAAGGAGGAAATGAAAAAGCTACGGGGTGAGACGCAGAACATGGGCCGATGCCTGCAGGCGGGCATGAAGGCCGTGACCAGGGAGCTGGGAATGGCGACTCCACGTGTGGGAGCAAACGAGCTGGAAGGGGGTACAACGGCTGACAGGCCCGCGGTGGAGGCGGGTAAAAAAATAATTCGGGGGGCGTGTTGGGCGAGGGTCGTGACAGAGGAATCGACGGTGACCAAAAGGGAAAAAATTAAATGGGGAGACTAAAACGTGTGAGACGAGACACGAGGTGACGACAACGGAAATAATAGTTGAGACAAGGGAGGTAAAGGGTGAAGAGTTGGCAGATACACGGGAGATAGAGGGTGAATTGGACGGGGTAAGTGACGCACACACACACACACGGAGGGGGTGGAGGATAATGGGGGTGAGCTGGTGGACTGGGTGGAGACCCAGTGCGAGCACCTGGATGGCCTCCTCCAGGAACGAGGGGAGGGAGTATGCCCCCTTGAGGCGAGTCACGACCAGGTGAGTTCGGTCGTGCTTTGCGAGGTTGAGGGGACGGGTGCTGTGAACAGGTGCACGGAGAGCTTGGGGGGTATAGAGGCCCCGGAGACCCTTGTGGGGACACAAATCCCCAGTGTGGTTGTCCCTGTGTGTGTGGTGCAAGGTGTGAGTGCGTCCCCGTGTGTGGAAGCGACCCCGTGTGTGAGTGGTGTGGTGGCGATGGTGCCGGAGTACGTGCTTCCCAGCACGTCGTGTGTGGATGAGGCACCGTGTGTGGAAGAGGCCGTGTGTGTGGATGAAACGGCCAGTATGAGTGAGGCACCGCGGGTGAGTGCCCCTGCGTGTGTGAGTGAGGTACGGTGTGTGGATGAGGAGCCGCGAGTGAATGGAGCACCACGTGTGAGTGGTATGGGTAATGCAAGGGAGACCGCGTGTGTGAGTGAGGGGCCGTGTGTGGATGAGGCACCGCGGGTGAGTGCCCCCGCGCGTGTGTGTGGTATGGTTTATGAAAGGGAGACCGTGTGTGTGAGAGAGCGGTATGTTAGGAAGATGTCGGTTGGCATGTGTGAACATGCAGCCGCGTCTCCCGGTGTGAGTTTAATGGTGTGGAGTGTGAGCGTCGTAACACGCGGGAGTGCGTGTGTTGAATGGCGACGACGGCGACATGGGAAGAAAGAAAGCCGGGTAGCGGCTGTCGTTGTTTCGCGGACCGTGCCGGGTTCACCCAGCAGTGAGCACGCGGTCCGTGCTGTGCAACGCACGAGACCGCCACGTGCTCGCTTGCGAGAGTGAAGTCCCGGTCCGGAAACGCACGCGGTGGATTTGCCGATCCCGCGGACGGACAAAGTTTAGGCAGGATTATGGATTTGGACCGGACGGGTTCTCCACGCGATCGTGTGTGTTAAGCTCCAACGGGCAAAGCACATGTGTTCGCGTGGGGAACCCCTCGAGACGTGGGGCTTGTGTTTTTTTTTATGCGCACGGTGACGCCATGGCTGCACGTGGGGTTGGAATCCGGCAGGAGGGGTATCTCTGCCGGATGGTACCGTCCAAGGAGGGACGAGGAACACGTGCAGCTGCATGACGTCACGGGCAGGTGCAAAGTGCGCGAGTTGCCGCGCTGGCGCTGCGCATGTAAAGAAAGAAAAAAAAAAAAAGAACAAGCCTCACTTTCGGGTGCACAGGATTCCTGGGCAAGGGGTGGAAGACCCCCTTGACCCTGGGCACAGGATGGAAACTAGTTAGGGGGAAGGGTTAGCTTAGTTAGACCGACTTCATGGGGCAGGGGTAAGTCCTCATGGAGTCCGTGGAATGGATTAGTTGGAGGGATTGTAGCCATATTTAGGTTGGGAAATAAAATGATTTATTTGGAGACAGTGACAGACTTGTGGATGTGTAGAGGGGACGTAGTTTAGCTACGTAGGTTAAAAGGAACGTGCTGTAGTTTAAGGGACGACGTGGGAGCACGAGTTAGTAAGGGGATGTAGATAGAAGGATGGCAGAGTTCAGCGGTGTGTGTGTTGAAGAGTTGTGGGTCGTGAGGTGAGTAAGTGTACATGTTGAGTGAGTGAGGCCAGCGGGTCTGTGTGTATGGAGCGAATGGGGAATGCATGGTGCGATGAGTGATTGGGGGGAGGAGTGACTCCCGCCCAAGGGACCCCGGGGTCAGAGTAAAGTGAGTTAGGGGGTTAGTCAAATTTACAAAACGGAGGTCGTTTTGCTGTTGGTGGGAATGTAGGCTCGAGACCCATTTGGAGGGGTGCAGGAGCCCTGTTGACGGGCTTGGGAGCGTGGCTGCGAAAGGTGAGTATCGCTGAGTGGGTACCCCGGGCACCAGGCTAGTCGGCCACGGTAGGCCATGGGCCCATGGGGGGCCGGGATAGAGTAGTGGGCACGGGTGCGCCTGCTTGGTGCGGGGGCCCGGGGCGCCATTAGCCGCGTGGGCAGTGTTGTGGGCAAGGGTGACCCTCGGAAAGGGGCCTGGGAAGCCAGCCTGCCACGTGTGCGTTTCAGGGGAGGTGCCATGGGGGGCACTCCCCGGTGTTAGGGAGCTGGTAGGCTCGGAGGCAGTGTAGTGCCCGGGGGTGCCATAGCGGGAGATTCGGCAGAGGGTCGTGCCTGCCAAAGGGAGCCACGTGTCCCAGCCATGAGACCGTGTGAGGGCACGGAGAGAAAATTGGGGGGCGAGGCCCGAAATTGTGAGGACACCAACACAGGCGACGGGAATCTGGGTTTATAGAACCAATAGTTTAAGCGAGAGGCGCTTGTTGAAAGCCCCGGGGTAGTTTAACAGTTAAATGGTTAGGGTAGATTAGGAGATGTACCCCTCCGCACCATCCATCCCCTCGCTGTCGTTGTGGGCCGCTGGACCCACTTGGTGTTAAGATCGCCGAACTCTGGGGAGGCCATCCTGAGGCTTCGTTGGGCCTCGACACAGGACGCTAGCTCTCCCTTATTCCCCTCCGGGAAGGGAACGTAGGGGTTGGGAGTAGGCTTGGTGACAGGATAGGTTAGCCGAACAAGGACGATAAAGGGGGTTAGGGGACGATTTATAGTGGGGAAGTAAAAATAAAAACAACAAAAAAATGAGTTGGGGCTAAATTGGTTTTTCACAAATTAAGGGAGTGGGTATGTACAGTGACAGGCAAAGGCGATAGGTTGGGAGGGAGACAGGTAGGTAGGTCCGAGCCCGACTT
>NC_140965.1:12296025-12332690 GCF_056783735.1 Eptatretus burgeri | reverse complement strand
TGGAGATCTCCCGTCTGTGACACGACTAAGAACCTCTGGAATAGTAACGCTGGATCTATTGTGCGGTCCTCAGCAAATTTGACTGCCCTGCTGGATGCAAGTGTCTTGACTTTAGAACTCCTTTTGTGTGAATAGGAGTAAGCTGGGTGATCATCCATCTTCTTGACAATGTCACTACCTACTTTGAATAGGTTATGAACATTGACATCCTCATTTGCAGTAACCCCTGTGATGATATTGCGCAATGACTTGTCATCAGAAAATGGTGTGAAGCTGTCCAGTTTTTCAGCAACTTTGCCACGATCAGCTTCATCTCGACTCACCCTGGATGTTGTCAACTCCTTATGTTGTTCACTTGTTGAGTAGCTACTCGAGGTCAGTTCTTGCATAGCAAGGTTGTAGGAGGACGATATGGTTGAAGACAGAGTCCAAACTGCTCTCTGGTGCTCTGACATCCCACTTCCTCGAGTCAGCCCCCCTTGGCTTTTCAGTGAGCGCATTAATGTCTGTTCTATCATAAGATCAGAGCCTCGGCCAGCCCAGTATTGGTCACTGCGCCGGATTACATGATAACCAGATTGGAACTTCTGATGAACCTCAGGGTTGTCATCCTCTAACGCAAGCATCTTCTCGAGATAGAGTCGAGCTGACTTCAGGTAATTGGGATGGCCAGCAGCTGCAAATATCGGCAAGCAAGCTGATATGGCTTGGAGATGCATCTCTCAGGACCCTGTCCGATCAGTTGCCACAAGTGCCCTTGCAATTCCCAACATACACTGGTAGTTGATCCAAAGTGCACTGGTTTTCGAGTCCTTTGCAAGTTTATTCCTTTCCTGATTCAATCTATTGTCAATGAAATGAATGCACTCTGATTGCAACACAGACTCTATAGTGTCACTTTCGACAGTCTCCAGGGAAATGTACAGTCGCTCCAGTTCTGCCACTTGTTCTTGAAACCCAGGGTCAACTTCCACAATCTTGCCAACAACCTGACGTGTAAGACACTGATCCACAAGCAAATGGCCACGAAAAGCACGTTGCACCGCCTTCCCCTCAGCATGTGCACAACAGCATTTTGACCATACACTGTTTCCAGGATCTCTTTCAGTCCACTTTCATCCATCAAACTTCCAATGGCACCCAACAAATTCATTAATGTGTGGAAGCTCCCAAGCAGTAGCACTGCATTATGGATTGGGTTATCAGCAGGAAGAGCATTCACTATCTCAGAGGCCTTCCAAAACAGCGGTTGGTCAAATGTGATGATTGCTGGCATGTTGTGTTTTGATGCAAGTTTGCTCAGGTAATCAAGAGTTGACAAGATGCAGGTTTTGTCACCTGGGTTCATATCAATCATTAGGAGAAACTGTATTGAGGCTTTCCCTGGGTGATCACACTCCTCATGCAGAAAGTGCATCATGCCTTGCCAATTTGGTGCACTCTTTTCAAAGCAAAATGACATCTCCCATAATATGTCAATTGTGCGATCACAAATTGATAACAAAGGGAGGGGCTGAAATTTGAGGTTGCGGTTGATGTGCTCTGCATAGCGGTAATCTATTATATTGATCTTCGTCAGTTCGACGAGCTTCCTGTCAGACATTTTCTTTCTAGATATGATGTGGCTAGATTGCCGCCCTGGTGTAATAGCTGCTATCATGCCCATCCCATGAAAGGTACACTTTCCATTCAACGTTATGATGTTGTGGTCCACATTGTCTCCAGCAAATAACAAGGATGTATCAAGAATGTCGGTGTCACCTCCAAACACATCCGGAGCAAGAGAAGAGGCTGCATTTACTTCAAACCGTTGCACTTCGGAGTAAGATGAGGAAAAGCCAAAGGTTGATAGAATATCTATCAAGAAACGAGACCTATACAAGTGATGCATTTGCACTGCAAGACCAAGCTGCAATGGTGCAATTACAGCCCTTGGACGCACTGCTTGGATGACTGCTTGTCCAATACCAGCAACCTCCCTCGATGTATGTTTCCCGACCAAAAGATGCTGCAGCAAGAATCGCAGGCTAGCTGGGACATACCCCAATGCAGCAGTAAGGCTTAGGTCTGCAGTAGTTGGGTATGTATCCCCATGTGGTGCAACTGTTGTTTTTATGTCACTTTTTATTAGTTTTGCAGCAGTCTGAAGAATTGCACGTTTTTGTGCTTCTTCATCATCTTCTCGTGGTGCATTCTAGTGGTCACGGAGGATCTGGGACGTTTTTTCTCTGAATGTCACAATGTCTTTTAAGCCTCTACCCTGTGCCATGAATATAGATTCACCATATCGTTTTTTAAGCTGTTCCTTCATGTATTGGTTCCCATATGTATTGGATTCACTATCGCCCAGGTATTGTTCCATTCTAGCCACGAGGTCTGTAATTGTTAACTGTTCCTCATCATTGTCTTCAAGAAAAGAGCACACCTTATCGAAAGCCTCATTCTGGTCACTGTCCTTAGGCCTTCCCATTTTTCGTCTCTTGTTTGACTCAGTCGGCTTGAACCGTTGTGGAATGTCTCGCATTGTGCGAAAATTAATGTTGCAGGACTTGTGGTACACACAGTCAGCTGCATGGAGATCACCCTCAAAATATTCAATGCGGCCTTGAACAGCAATGGCCCATTCATCGCTCCTTGTTTTGCAATGAACTGATATAGTTTTAACAAATGCGTCAGTCTTCACGTAGCCAAAACTGGCTGTTTCTGCATGGCCTCGCTTTGGGTCCTCTTCCTTAACTTCAGTGCCGCAGAAAAGGCAATGTGTTTTACTGTCATATGGTTCCAGGGAAATGCGAGCACTCCTCTTGACTGATGGACCTGATTCCGCATGATCCTTCTTGGTTAAAGCAATGTCCTTTTTGTTTATGTGATTCACTCGGGATGATTTGTGAACACTGGTACCAGCTAAAATTCTGATGTCAACACCCCTTTCGGCACTTGCACGGTTGATGCCTTCTGCTCCTTTCTCACGAACTAATACCGTTTCCTCACAGTCCAATCCCCTTTGGCATAAAGGGCAGGTCTCTTTACCATATAAAGAGTTCATTTTCTATCTCTGAAAATACAAAAATGAGATCTTTTAGAAGCATGCAGTCAATTTACATTGGCTATATACATTGAATGCCATCAGAGCATTCTCTGCCCCTGAAACCAAGATATTTATGTAAGATATATATTAGGAGGAAACATACTATGGAATAATCTGCATAGTGGTTCGTTTTCGACGTAGTGAATCGTGCATGGTTTTGTGACATTTTTATCATGTCAAAATTTTTTTACTTTCCCATGGTCCATTTCTGTCCAACTTTTGATATGTTCCTAAGTAAGTATTAAAATATAAGGAAATGCAATAAAACAAAAATTTGCAATTTTTTGGGGGTATGGCTGTTCTGGTTGTATATTGACCCGTCTATGGGGATAAACATTCTTCATTCCTTTAAATGTAGTCGTAAATATGTGGCAAATGCAACGTTTTCAGTACAGCTTAGGACACTTGGGTACTCCAGAATTGTGCAGACGCCCAACAGCAACTTATCACAAACCTTTAGATGGTGATACAGCTCTTACAAATGACTTCCTTTTCTGTTACATACCTTTGTAATTGTCCACATAGTAAAGCTATGAGCCAAAACAAGAAAAAAAGATATTTAAAAATCTAATGGAAAAAAGTAAGGATGTGCAGAAATTTGGTTTGGTTGTTACTTCTCCCCAGCCACGCAAGTGACCAAAGGCAATACGGGAGAGAAATCTTTCGTTTCAAAAGCATCTTTCAAGAAAGTAATTTTCCCATGCTTTTTGGAAGAAAAAAAACGGGGGGATACTGTAATCGGCTCTGTCTGTCTGTCTGTCTGTCTGTCTGTCTGTCTGTCTGTCTGTCACATTATCTCCTCCTAAACAGTTTTGCAAAAAATCATGAAACTTTGTAGTTACCATCACCACATGGCAATAAGGTGCGAGAGTAGTATCACTTTTGGCCCTGCCTTTGGGTGGGTGGGCAAAAGGCCTTTGGTAAAGGTGAAACTGTGAAGATAGGAAGAAGGCCCATGAAGGAAGTTCATAAAAATACACAAGTCGAGAGGTCTGTACACAAGTTTATGAACACTTTTAGTGGGAAATTTGTCAAGACAAAAAAGGAGCAGAAAAAAAAAATCAAATTAACTTGGGTCATCGTCATTGAAATTAAAGAGAGTCCATCATACAAAGCTATCTAATTTCCCACGAGTGCATAAAGAGGCATCACGTAAAGTTAAATCGAACACCTGGTAAAACATCAAAGTGGCACCAAAAAAGCCCAAAATTATGAAACAGCCATCCGTGGTTATCATTATGGCAATTGGTTTAATACAGGCATTTCAAAAATATCCAAGTGTACACGGCAATTCTACAAATGTCAGCTCGGTGGTGTGGTTGGCAGTCACAATGATGCACTCAACTTGACGATGTTTCACGTCACGACTGCCAGGGTTTGGTTTTTATTTTTATTTACCCCCCCCCTTCCCTGTTTGTCGTCTTTGTACAAACACGTGTTCACAGGAACACAGAGCAATTGTGCGTGCTGTAAACGGAATGGTCAAAAGCAACCCCACCCCGCACAGACCCGACAAAAAAATAATAATAATAATAATAGATCATGGCAGCAATGTCCCGACTCCTTGCGAGGTCTCTAAGATACGAGCCTTAGCCCCACCAAAACCGCTGCGCCATTGGTTTAAAGTCCGTCGACCCACCCACGGATAAACCTTTCTGCTAGATATCAAAAGGCTTGTGTGACCGGCCAAGCGAGGAAAAAGAAAATGGGGAATATTCTTAAATTAAGGTTATCGTGTTACCGTAAGACTTACAAAATTAGCCCATCAGTAATTCATTCTGGAGTGCCACCCTGTTTATACATCTGAACCAATATGCCAACATTCAAAAGATTCTTCTCATCATTTAGGCAGAGTGCACCACCCTCCAAAATGTTTCTGGTGCAAATGTCTTGCACTTTAAAAATAATAATCTCCAAATGAAACAGCTAAATCAGGGGGTTCCACAGTTGCGTACATTCTTGTTGATAAATTTACATTGCTCCACTCTGTTCTCTGCTTGTGCACACACTGCATTGCAATACACGATAGGCCAGGTCGTGTCTCACAGCTTGACCTGTCCAAATATGCTGCATGGTTAGCAAATAGCCAGCAGGTGTCTGGAAGGTGGGAAGTGAAAGGGGGGAGAGGAGTGGTGGAGTCATGGCGGCTGAGAGAAGTACAAGCAAAACGATAGGACGAGCTGTGGGGGAGGAAATAAACAAGTCACCAAGGCTGGACTCCTGTGGGACGTTCCCCGACAATCAACCGGATAGAAGCCATTCTGGTTGATTTGCGGCCGTGGCCTTCGAGCTAACTTGTCCACACCCCTGTACCCCCCTCCCCCTTACCCCTCCCCCCCTCAACAACTCTCCAACCATGTGCCAAAGCATTTTATGTTGACACTCCCACTGAAGAATCACCAGTTGCCAGTTGCTCCGGCCTTCAAAGACAAGAGAAGAGGGGAGGAATGGGAAGTTAAAATACTCACACACAACAAAATGTTTTTGACATGCTAAAGTCATACTTTGACATACTGGAACATACAATAAAGACATACAATAAAGTTTGACATACTGGAACAAATCAAGATTTTGTAGTTGGGTTAAGGTGCGTTACAGGTTAAGAAAAGGGGATGTGTATCTCTGAAAGGAAAGAAGAGGGAGAGAAGAAGAGAAAAAAGAAAAGTAGAAGGGTGGGGATGGGGGTGTGGGGTTAAGAGGAGGAGACAAGAAAAGACAATTGAAATGTTACACGTGGAAAGGAGAGAGGGGTGGAGAAGGTGATCATTTTAGAAAGGGAGGAAATTAGAGAGAGGAAGAAAGAAAATGAGAAAAGGGGAGAGAATGGGAATGGACAACATGGGAATACCAGTTTTAAAAAAAAACAAGAAACATTTCCTCCACTTCCCTCCTCTTAGTTAATTAATTAATCACGTCTCGTGTAATTGTGCTTGGGGGCTGGAGGTTGGGTATGCCCTGTGACGTCACAGCGATCGGGAGCTGTGGTTATTTCGGTTACAGCTGTGCTTCCAACATAATCATATATTTTTGGGGAGAATAAGTGCACCAAAATGTTGACACACAAATCGAGAAATAAAGTTAACCCAGAGTGCATAATTAACACAAACGCTTGAAAATTCACCTCCACCTCAAGGCCATTCCTGTGGAGTTTATCTCTGATGTGACTGAGTCTATAAAACAGCTCCACTGTTAAAGCCATGAACACAAGTATCTGTGGGTTAATTACTTCCTTGGGAGGAAAGGGGGAGGGGGGGAGGGATGGGGAGTTGTCATTGCCAAAAAAAGTCTTCTAAAGCGTGTAGACTGCCTAACACTGCATAAAATAGAGGACAGTCCTGTGTCTTTCACCGACTGCAACGAAGCCAAAGGCACCAAATATAAATTGGATTATAAAAATGCACAAGGAATTGAATAAGCCATTGGATAAGTGAGAAATGAAATGAGAATAATTTGAAGGGAACTTGGTGGATGAAATTCCATCTAAACGGGACCAACTAAACCCAGAGGTAGATGGAAATTTTACTCATCTTATTGGAGAAGGGGAAGCATTGGAGAAAAAAAAATGAACAATGACCTGGAATACCATCATGAAAGAATGGATGCCAATCTGCTGACCCACACCAATCAGGCAAGTCGAAGGGTAAGAGGTCCGTGTCACGAAGCAGCAAGAGGGCCTGTGGGACCCCAATTGGCAGAGTTGGGAATAGCTAGTTTGAGAGAGGGGCAGGCTAAAGGCTCACGACACAAGGATAAAAGACGAGGTTGATTAAGCGCAAGAGCACATGTGAGATGAGGTAAGGCGGTCTGTCAAGCATTGCAAGGATTCCTCTCTCCCTCCTCTATCCTTTATTCTCTATCCATCCGAAGAGCAAGACTGGAAGCACGAAGGACCTGAAGACTCAGATTTTCGTCGTCCTGCACAGCTACCGACAGCAGCACACCTCATGATCCATTGAATCCATGACTCCCCAGGCACGGCCCAGACATCCACTGACCTCTGGCTAATAGCCAGCAGACATGAATATCACTGCCAAGGAAAGTGAATCTCTCAACATCCTCACCACAAACAGGTACAGAGAGGAGAAGAGCATACAAGATGTCATTGAAAGCTTGAATCTTAGTTTTGACCCAGGAAACCCATAATCCCACTGGCTCAGACTCCTCATTAAGCACCTCGAGGCCCCCAAAAGGATATCCAGAGTCTGCGCAAAGATGACTGCATCATCTGCAAAATCAACGACAAAGATCTTGACATTCCCAAATGATGTACCATAGCTTGATCTCTCCGATACACTCCCCAGAATCCAGTCCATACAAGCGCTGAAAAGTGTGGGGGCCAGTACACATCCCTGACTAATTCCAGTGACAACTGGAAATAAGTTAGAGAGGATATCACCACATCTCACAGCACTCTCGGCAACAGAGTACAGTTCAGACATCAGATTGATCAGTGTTGGTGGAACCCCACCAACACCAAGAATCCTCCAGAGGGCATACCGATTCACTGAATCAGCTGAAAGCAGCCCCTGCGAAACTCTCGACTGCATCCAGTGAGGACCGGAAGGGAAAAGATATGGTCAATCGTTGACCTCTTTGGTGTAAAGTCTGACTGCTCTGGGCGCTAGTGCTCAAGCAAATGGTGTCAAACCCTTTCAAGAATTATCCGAGCAATGACCTGGCCAGGCACTGAAAGCATCACCACCCCTCGGTAGTTGTTGCAGTCCTGGCGATCACCCTTCCCTTTCCAGAGAGGGACAACAAAGCCCTTCTTTCAGTCATTTGGGATGATGCCTGTGTTCCAGGTGGAGCACAGAAATGCATGCAACAACAGGAGTACAACATTTCCAACAGCCTTGAGAAGTTCAGCATGGATGTCATAGATCCCAGGAGCATTATCACATTTCAACCGGTTCAGCACAGCCTGTTTCCATAAATGAAGGTGGACCACAGTTGAATGGAAGGTCAGCGAGAAGAAGAGTAACACCCCTGACATCCAACTCAACAGCTGGTGGATCAGCTTGGTACAGCCGCTCAAAGTAAACGGCCCAGCAGACCTTCACTTCAGACTTCTCTGTCAAGAGCCCACCACCCTCCGCTCCAACTGCAGTACACAGAGGGACAGGCTTGGAGAAACGCAATGCAATAATTCCCCTGTAAGCAGGAGGAGACTCACAACCAAAGGTGATGCTCTACTCCCTCACAGATTCCTCACACATTGGCCTCCCAGTCCACCTTCAGCACACGTACAGTTTTACGCTTCGACTCCTGGAAAAGCTCAGCTCTGCCATTAAGCTTGGCCTTGCGACTCTGGTTAATGGTATCCAGTGTCCCTCGAGAGACAAAATTCTTCTTCGCCCAATGGTGAGTTCCAAGAGATCCACTGGCAACATCAAGGATGGTGGTCTTGAAGGCACTCCACAACTCTTCAAGATTCCCCAAAGCACCCAGACCCCCAAATCCCCACTCAATCTGTTCGCAACTCCTCAGCTGCCCTCTCATCCTCAAGCTTGCCAACATCCAGCCAAGGATGGTGCCATTCTCCCAGATGTTAGCTGCAACTTCAGAGTTGCTACCACAAGCCTGTGATAGGTATGGAGGAACTGAGCACTCCGGTAGACCCTGCTGTTCTGGATCATCCTCCAGCGACCATGAACGAGCACATCGTCAATATCATTTGCCACACCACCAGCGTTGGAATACCAAGTCCAGTGATGAGCTTGTGGGCACTAAAACCATGAACCACCCTTAGTCCATCACTTCTTGCAAAGTCAAGGAACTTGGAGCTATTCTGGTTCACAGTTCCAGACCTATAGGGACCAACACATCTCATAACCATCCCTATCAGTTCCAGGTGATGCATTGAAATCCCCCAAGACTAGTGGAGTACCTCGCCTCAGGCAATGATCAACCAGACTAGAGTATGGCATAGAATGCGTCCTTCACGGTGCGATCACTCGCCTTAGTTGTAGCATATACAAAGACCAGGGAAATGACACCCAAGGACTGACAAATCTTTCGTCACATAAAACGTTCGTTGACTGGTGTTAACTCAATTATCATTGGAATCAGCTTCATGGACACAGCTTCAGCAAATCCTTGGGCATGGTAACCATCAGAGCGACCAGACCAATAGTAGGTCTAACCACGCGCAATGATCTCACCACTATCCGGTCTCCCAACCTCAGAGTGTGCTGCAATACTGATGTTAGTGATAGGACATTCCAGGCACCCACCCGAAAGGACCACCTCAGGTTAACCAAAGGAGACAGCCGTCTGGTAGATGACACCTCAGCACCACCCCGACACACACTACCGCAATCTGACCCGGGAAGGTTACCCCGTGGTTTTCCTACTGTCATCAAAGAGTGGGTGACCCGAAGGCTTTGCCTCAATCCCGTCATCCGGTAAGCTGCCCTACGGAGGGCAGCTGCACAGGAGGTACTCCCACAGAGTAAGTTTTCAATTATTTTTGCGTTTTCCATGTGTTTTGCCGGGTGAAGGGTTTTATGGTGGCCGGAGTGCAAATACTGCCACCAAACTCTTAAAAAAAAAAATAATAACGCAACTGCAGGACGTCCACAGACACAGTTGGGCACTCGATATGGATGGCCGTTTTGCTCACAAGGAGCTCCTCCGCCCTTTGACAGGTTTTGTTTTTAATCCTGCTGGGTGTCCATATCATACACCCTCCTCACCAGGAAAACTGGTAGGGGAGACGGTTTTGTCACCGACAACCAGACCATGAAACAGGTTAGTGCAGGTTTACATGGTACCTGTAGCAAGTCACAGATCCAATCTGGCCTGACCTGTCAATAGTCATTATTGCTTGAACCAAACACACGATTTTGATGAAACTTGGCGACTAGCTTCATATCTGAGGCCTAATGAAGGTGTATGGCCTGCATCAAAATCTGTGCCCACTGGAGGGTCTATGGGGGTGGGTGGGGGAGGGGGGGTTTGACCCCCCAAAATAGGTATTTGCTCTATTCTCTGAAACTACACACAATTTAGATGCAACTTGACCACAACCTTTATCACCCATGATGTACCAAAGTGCATTGACCGCATCAAAATCTGCACTCATTAAAGGGGTCTACGGTTGAGGAGGGAGTATGGGGTTGCCCCCCAAAATAGGTATTTGCTCTCTTCTCTGAAATTATACGCACAATTTCAATGAAACTTGACCACAATCTTCATCACCTGTGATGTACGAAAGTTTGCTTGATCATGGTATTAAAAAAAACAAAACATAAAAAAAACAAGGTCAAAGGGGGTCTTGCAGGGTGTTTGAGTGACTGTTGTTCCTGATCCAGGTGAGCTTCAGGATGCACATCCTATTTTTGCTGCATACAGTGCGCAAGAAATTTGGATTTGAGATCAACAGATAAACATGAGGCAAGAGTACAGAAGGTCAGTTTATATTTCTTGGTATTCCTATGCATATGTTTTACCATTGTAGAAAAATAGCACTTTTTATGTTCAGTCCCCCCATTTTAGGTAAAGGCCCGGTCACACCTTGACGTTTTAGCCAACGTATGCCGATTTTTAATTTTTTTTTTCTAAAATGCTGGCACACGTTGAATACGTTATGGGTAAGTTTTGATAACATTGAGAGCACGCTGAAAAACACTGCCATACATCGTTGTACGTTGGCTTAAAACGTTGTACTTTTTGGTTGTCCTCAAATTTTTTCATGCTTGAAATTTCACGACGTATGCCGGCGTATGACTCACACGTTCCACTACGCTGGCCACAAGTTGTATGCACGGTCTGCGATCGTTGACAGACGTCAACACATGCTACTTGTAAGTTAATCATAAGTTGAGACACGCCGAGGTAATGTTTAGCGTACCCGAAACATATTTCTAACCTATGATTAACGTGTTGTTGGCACGTTACGCGATCGTTGCCACACGTCGACAGATGTTACTTTTAAGTTACTCATAGGCTGAAAGACGTCAGTATAATGGATCGTCCTTGCGTCAGCGTCCAAGGCCACGGTCAGGACACTTATTTGCAGCATTCTTCAAACTTTTCTTCGGCATGACGAGGATGTTCACACTTCGATGTCTAGCTTGGCTATGATTCCAATTGTCCATCGGCAGCGTCTATTTAAAATAGTCGAGTTTGAGCGTTTTAACACGTTCAGAAGAAACGCTTCAAATTTCCAAACCCCAGCGTCAAAAAACAAAGGCGAGTGACAGCAATTTAAACCGTTCATTGTAAACAATGGAATAGCTGAGTGGTACCGTTTAAAAGTCGTTGAGTGTAAAAAAAAATCGAATTGTTGAGCGCAAGCGTCTACTTTCAATAGTGGGGTTTGAGCGATTTAGCACGTTCAATAGAAACGATTAAAATTTCCGAGAGCCAGCGTCAAAAAACAAAGGCGAGTGACAGCAATTTAAATCGTTCATTGTAAACAATGAAAATAGCTGAGTGGTACCGTTTAAAAGTCGTTGAGTGTAAAAAAAATCCAATTGTTGAGCGCAAGCGTCTACTTTCAATAGTGGAGATGCAGCCATTTAAATCGTTGAGTGGCAGCCTATGAATAGCAAACCCCACGTCACCGGCAAAGATAAACTGCCGCACGATATGGATAAGTTAGGCTATCGTTGGGCATAGTTTGTGAACGCCGGCTTCACGATAATTATTCGTTGGTATATCGTATCTATAAGTAATCAAAGCGCTCTATGCACATTATTAGTTCATTGTGCATTTGTCCAACCTGTTATGAATAGACCTAAATCGTAAAAACAAGCTATAGCTCATTGTTGAAAAAGCCCCATAAAAAATTAGCCGCGAAGAACTTCGAACAATGGTGAAAAGATGTCTCCTACCCGTGGACACGCGGACGCAAGGACGATCCATCATAACCCACACCCTCCCCCTCACACTCACACTCACCTACTACTGCCAACATGAACAAACTACTACTAATACTAATACTAATACTGATACTGATACTGATACTGTTACTGCTGACATGGACATCGACTCAAAAAGGACTCGAAAACACTGTTGGGTTCCCCTTTTATGAGCAGCATTTTTATATACCAATTCCCAAAACCGCTGGGAACACGTCTTTATATGGCAGTTGTAAGCTAGAAACACGTTAATTTTTTTTTGTCGACCGGAAGACGTCATTGGAATACGTCTACATACGTCGATGTGTGTTGGGACTACGTACAGAATTGGTTCAAAGCACGTCAAACATAAGTTAGAAATAAGTTTCGCGTAAAAAAGACATTACCGCGACGTGTTTCGACTTATGAGTAGCTTATAAGTAGCCTTTGTGGACGTGTGTAAGTGTCCACATATCGTGTGTAAAACTTATCCCCATCGCATGCGGAACGTGTGTCATACGCCGAGTACGTCATAAAATTTTGAACATGTTTAAAATTTCTTGACGTACTCTACTTACTACGACGTATTTAGCGTTCTACTCACGTATACCAAACTTACTCATACCGTATTTGACGTGCCCCAACGTTTTAGACACATTTTTCTTAGGTCGGCATACGCTGGCAAGATCGCCAAGGTGTGACCGCGATGTTGACACTTCCATTTCTACGGCAGTTATGATTCGAATCGTTGTGCGTCAGCCTTTTAATATGCTACGTCACGATATTGTCGGCGATGCGTGCAACGCGCTATGCCTAAGTTAGACTATCGTTGGGCATCGGTTGTGTAGGCCGACAACAGGTTCAGCATTCATTGGTATAAGTTATCTATAACACAACGAAACGTTCTGTGTCCGTTACCAATGCGTTATACATAAGACCAAGTCGCTATGAATACGTCCGAATCTTTAAAAAAAAAAACATCAAAAGTTCAACGTAAGCCAGCGTTTTACATACATTTTAATACGTTGCCATCGCTGGCTAAAACGTCAAGGTGTGACCGGGCCTTAAGCAAAAGTGTTGGAACAGATTAAGTTAAAGTAAATTGAGGTAGTACAATGGTGTTGTGTGCGTGCGCATGTGTATGTGTGTGTGTTTAGACATTGCCTTAGAACAGCGAAATGTAAAGAGTAGTATGGTCCATGTACGAGTAGGAAGCCAATCTTGATGTCGCACGTCGGGACACCTCAGCTGAAGGATCGTTTTGTTTGAATGTGCACCATACAGGGTATAATGCATGGTAATAATTAATTAGGGATTAAGGTTATGGAAATTGTGCGTATTACCCCCCTTCTAATCTCCAACCGGATGAGGTCAAGAAGAGGATCTGCACCTGTCAAGAGAACGAAAGGAGCTTTTTGTCACTTCCTGACAGGCGGAGTTATGGGCGCCTCCGGAGGGAAGAAACAGTGTGCTGCAGAGAAAACAGTTGCGCTGTCCGTGCTGCCTACCTGCCTTTTTTGTATAAATTGTCGAGGCTCATATGATATTGAACACACAATGAACAGCAAGGGTGGCATGAGACAAGAGGTGTGGGAGAGGGAAGGACAACAGTGGGGACAGAGACATTAGGAGATCTGTGGAAGGGAGAAGGATGGGACGGGGAACATGGGGAAGAGAAGATGGACATTACAGGGACTTTCAGGAAGGAAAGCAGGGAATTTGAAGGAGGTGGGTTTGGGGTGGATTAACGGGGTAGAAAACATCGAGGTTTTTAATGGAGGAAGATAAGAGGTGGTGGTGAACAGCCGTTTTGAAGGCCCGGAGGAAAGAATGGAATTGAAGAGAGTGTGGGAGTTTATTCTAAAGGCGGGAAAAAAGAGGAATGAAAGAGTGAAGGTGAACAGTGATTCGTGATTTTGGTAGTTTTACCAGAAGGGGGTTGCTGGTGGACATTGAGCGCCCTGCGGAAATATGCTGGCGATATCGTAGACAGAACGGGGGGAGGGGGGCGAGACCAGAGAGGAGACTGTAGAAGACAGAAAGACCACCGACCTGTCTGCGGTGGGAGATACCAATGATCCTAAATGCCTTGGTTTCCACAGCGTGAAGCCGAGAAAGAGGAGAGGCAGGAGCACCAGCCCACAGAGGAGAGCAGTACTGCATCAGGCTGCAGACGAAAGCATTCTTTGTGGCCAGGAGCTCAGGTGGGCCGAGGAAGGACTTTGCACGACGGAGGATTCCCAGTCTGCGACTGGCTTTGGAGGCCAGGTTGGAAATGTGGCTTTCCCAGGAAAGATCATGGCAGATAGTGAAACCCAGATGCTTGAATGAAAGGACTTCTTCCAGAGGATTGTTGACAAAGTAGATGGGGGTGTTTTTTTAAATGGTCCTTTCGAAGAAACAAAGTGAGAATGTGAGATTTGTCAGGATTCAAAGACATCTTCCACATGTTGGACCAGTTTGTTATTTTACCCATATCTTCAGAGCGAAGAAGCTGCTGCTTGCCGGTCTGAGAGATGACAGATGGTACAGCAGAGGGTGGAGTCATCAGCAAAGAGATAAAGAGGATTTTCTGGAGAGTCGGAGAGATCATTCATGAAAACCAGTTAAAGAACAGTGCCCAGAACGCTGCCTTGAGTAACTCCAGCCTCGACAGGAAGAGGGATTAGGAGAACTCCATTAAGGGCCACACGTTGGCTGCGACAGGAGAGGAAGTCTACGGGCCATGAGTGGAGATGGCGTTGGATACCAAAGGACAAGAGTTTGGTGAGCAGGGCAGGGTGTCAGACCGTGTCAAAAGCACGCGATATGTCTTGGCATATGGCTCTGATATCATGTCTGGCATGGAGTACCTCCATCCATTGTTGGGACAGCATAAGCAGCATATCCACGGTAGAGTGACCTGGTCTGAAACCAAACTGATGATCGGAAATCAAGCCTTTGGATAAGAGGAAGGATTTAATGTCTGAAGCGATGATGGATTCCATAACCTTGCTGATGATTGGGAGAAGACTGATTGTTCTGTAGTTGCAGGGATCTGTTTTTGCACCTTTTTTAAGCAGGGAAGCAATATTTGCTGATTTTCAAGCATATGGCAGATGACCTTGAGCAAATGAGAGGGTGAAGAGAACAGAGAGAGGGTGAACAAGAGCAGAGAAGCAGGTTTTTAGGACACGTGGGCTGATGCAGTCTGGACCAGTTGCAGAATCTCAGTTGAGGATTGACAGCAAGCTCTCCACTTTGACAGAAGAAAAGGACACAGAGTCCAGGGACAGTTGGGTGCGCCTGAGTAAGGTGGGTACAGAAAGTGATGGGTTTCGGAGAGAAGATTTAGATGCAAACACCGAGTTTAGGCATGCAGCCTTTTGACGTGCGGTATCAGCAGTGCGGCCATTTGAGGTAAGGGAGGGGATGGAGGGGGAATACATACCAGAAACAGATTTGATTAGATGCCACCAGGATTTGGAGGAGGTTAGAAAGGTTTGAGAGTTCAGACTTGAGATTCGAAAGATGTTGTTTTATCGCTCTCCTGAGAGTCGACACACACTTGGTCCGAGCTTTATGGAAGGAACTGAGATTACCCTCAATTAGGTTTGCTTTCCATGAGGCAAAG
Organism: Eptatretus burgeri; assembly: GCF_056783735.1. NCBI lineage: Eukaryota > Metazoa > Chordata > Myxini > Myxiniformes > Myxinidae > Eptatretus > Eptatretus burgeri. Next base: position 12,317,146 of record NC_140965.1, on the reverse strand, counting down.
GCAAGTTGTTTCAGGACAACTGCCAAGTCACAAGCTTCAGTGAACCATGGGCGGTAGGAAGGGTAGGACAACTGAAGACGAGAGGGGATAAATCTGTGCATGAGAGAGAGCAAGTTTTTTTGAAAGAATTCCCAGGACGAGGTGATGTTGGAGAAAGTAGCGATGGGAGACCAGTCTGGAAGTTTGATGGCTGCTTGGAGACCTTGCCAATCAGGCTGAGTGAAATGCCAGACTCGATGGCACTGAGGTGGTTGTCTAATAACCGCCAGAGAGGTTTACTTTGACAAGCATGTGGTCAGAAGAACCGATTCGAGTGGAGGAAGGCAGCTTTGTGGATGTGAGGGGGGTATCTTTGAGAAGGGTGAGTGATGGGGTGAATCATGGGAGAAGGGTGAGTGGGAAGCTTGGAGGGGGATGGGTGTGATGGTTGCTTTGAGAGGGAGGGGTGAGAGGGGTGAATTGGCCTCGTTGTTCCTGCTCTTGCAGTGGCCCTGCCTCGTCGGTTTCTGCTCTTGCAGTGGCCCTACCTCGTCGGTTCCTGCTCTTGCAGTGGCCCTGCCTCGTCGGTTCCTGCTCTTGCAGTGGCCCTGCCTCGTCGGTTCCTGCTCTTGCAGTGGCCCTGCCTCGTCGGTTCCTGCTCTTGCAGTGGCCCTGCCTCGTCGGTTCCTGCTCTTGCAGTGGCCCTGCCTCGTCGGTTCCTGCTCTTGCAGTGGCCCTGCCTCGTCGGTTCCTGCTCTTGCAGTGGCCCTGCCTCATCGGTTCCTGCTCTTGCAGTGGCCCTGCCTCGTTGGTTCCTGCTCTTGCAGTGGCCCTGCCTCGTTGGTTCCTGCTCTTGCAGTGGCCCTGCCTCGTTGGTTCTTGCTCTTGCAGTGGCCCTGCCTCGTTGGTTCCTGCTCTTGCAGTGGCCCTGCCTCGTTGGTTCCTGCTCTTGCAGTGGCCCTGCCTCGTTGGTTCCTGCTCTTGCAGTGGCCCTGCCTCGTTGGTTCCTGCTCTTGCAGTGGCCCTGCCTCGTTGCTTCCTGTTCTTGCAGTGGCTCTGCTTCGTCGGTTCCTGCCTTGCCCCGTTGGTTGGCCTGCTGCATGTTTCGTTGTCTCCTGCTCGTCTCCTCGTCACCTACTCGTTTATCAGCAGCTAAGGCTCATCAGGTTCATGTTCCCTATCCCTGTCTGTGAATAAATCTGGTGTGTGGCACCATAGGTTTTATAGGTATTGCACATAATTATTAATTCGGTGTTCCCTCTTTTTCCCTTCCCAAACCCGCCGTCGTTCTCCTCTGTCATGATTCCATCATCCCCTGGTAATTTTTATCTCTGATGCGGGAAAAAAAAATTCTATTGGTTTTCAAAGAGTTGAGCCCCATGTGCCACTTGTGATTCCCGCGTATGTAAAGCCGCCATTGTTCGAACACAATCCAAGGAAGTAAAAGCCAGTTTCGGTCTATCCGTCCAGCATCAGTCTTAATTAGCGCGTAGACATGACAACAGCTAATATTTGGTTGCCGTTCCCTTGCTTGCAATAACTGCATCGAGCCTGTGACGCATTGACATCACCAAGCACTTGGTAGCTTTCTTTGAGATGCTTTGCCAAGCCTTTACTGCAGCCATTTTCAGTTGTTTGTTTTTGGGGGTTTCTGACTTTAGTCTCCTCTTTAGCAAAAGAAATGCATGCTCTTTTGGATTTATATCAGGAGATCGACTTGGCCAGTGAAAAAACCTTCCACTTTTTCCCCCTGAACTCCTTGGGTGTGTTGGCAGTGTGTTTTGGGTCATTGTCTGGCTGCATTGTGAAGCGCCACCCAATGAGTTTGGAGGCAGACAAAATGTTTCTGTACACTTACAAATTCATTCTGCTGCTGCCATCATTAGTTACATCATCTATAAAGATGAGTGAGCCAGTTCAAGAGGCAGCCATGCTTGCCAAAGTCATGACACTACCTCCACAATGCTTCACAGATGAGGTAGTATGCTTTGGATCATGTGCAGTTCCTTCCTCTCTCCACACTTTTGTCTTTCCATCACTTTGGTATGGTAAAGGTTTATCTTGGTCTCATCTGTCCATAAAACTTTGTTCCAGAACTCTACTGGGTCACCTCTGTACTTCTGAGCAAATTGGTTTTAAATTGCAAGTTTATAAGATTAACTTGTATCTATAATTATATAATTGCAAGTTAATAAGCAAATTAAATATAAGATTAAATTGCAAGATTAACCAACCATTAAAAATGCAAGGTTGGTTAATCTGGCCTTTCTATTTTAGGTGCCAATGAGAGGTTTGCATCTTGTGATGTAGCTTTTGTAATTCTGCTGTCGTAGTCTTCTGCGAATGGTAGATTGTGATGCTTTCACCCCTGCACTCTGGAGGTTGTTGGCGATGTCTCTGGCAGTTGTTTTAGATATTTTTTTATTCACAGCTTTGATGATTTTTCTACCATCAACTGCAGTTGTTTTCCTTGGCAGACCTGGCCGTTATCTATTTCCAAGTGCACTCGTGGTTTCTTTCTTTTTCAAGATATTCCAAATAGTTGTATTTGCTGTGGCAAATTTTTGTGCTGTGGTTCTAATTGAATTCTTCTGTTCTTTCAGCTTCCAAATTGCTTGCTCTTCTTTCATAGACAGTTCTCTGGTCTTCATGTTGGTTTATGCCTACCAACTCCAAAGACAGAGTCCCAAGGCAAAAGCAAAGGTGAAACCGAAGACTTGACATTCACAGCTCTTTTATGTGTGAACAATCAATGCGACAAGAAACACCTGAGCAACAAGAATCACCTGTCAGTCATTTGTTCCAATGCTTATGCTTCCCTAAAATGGGGGTTTGGGGGACTGAACATAAAAGTGCTATTGTTCTACAATGGTAAAACAATATGTGCATAGAAATACCAAGAAATAAAAGTTGACCTTCTGTACTCTTGCCTCATATTTATCTTTTGATCTCACCAACAAATTTCTGGAGTATACAGCAACAACAAATTTGGCTTCACTGTTGCAATACTAATGGAGTGAGAGGTGGTATGTTTGTACATATATACATGTATGTTTGTATTCTTAGAACATATCATTTTACAAAAGAACAGTAGTTTGTATTCAAAAATACATGTATGTTTGTATATCTCTATATATAGTATCTTTACTCAGGGGATCACACAATTTTATAAAATTTGATTAATGAGTACCAGCAGAAATGGTTTGGTACTCACAGAATTTTTTTGTCAGCTTCGAGCACACTCGTCTGCTTTCCCAAGCACCAATCCGATTTTTGAAGTGCCTCTCAGCTTTGTATGCATCTTACTCCGCTGTAAACACTCTCAGAATGTCCGCTCCAGACGAGACACTCGCAAGCCACTCTTTTTTTTATTTCGTTCCGGACGCTCCTGAACCTCCTGTTCTTCCTCTTTGCTTGTGCATTTTCCTTTTAGTTATGTCATAAACTTGCAGTTTTGCTTATAAATTATATTGTTATAATTTATAAACCTAATTTTGTACATTTAAATCTTGAAATCACAGTATATCAATTATCCAAATTATCAAAAAAGAATCTTACCTCCACAAGCTGAGAAACATCTTCATCTTCGCTCGCATGTTCTCCTTCGATCTATTTTTTTTAATCTTATAAGTTACAAGTTATAATATAATTTATGTGGTAATTTATAAACTCAATTTTGTCCACATAAATTGTGAAATCACAGCATGGTATATCAGAATTATCATGGATAAATCTTACTGCATTAGCTGAGAAAACCTTCCATCAAAAGCCCCTGATGGGCAAATATGCTTTTGAGCTTTCTGAGCATCTTTGAAGTACGCATTGAGGTTGATTTTTTTTTTACCACGCATGAGTACCTGCGTACGAGTTATGTGAACCCCTATCGAAACTATAAATGTCGATTTGTTTGTCTGTGTGTTACAAATGAACTCCTACATCTCTGGAAGGATTTGGACCAAATTAGTCACTGAGGTAAAAGGTTGTACTGGCCAGGTTGAAGCGGCTCCTTCGGTCTTAGAATTTAAACCGCTGGGAAAAATGATGGGGTATACTTCCTCACTGTTGCAGCGGGTTTGAATAGTGCCACTTTTGCTGTTATAGTGGAACCAAAAAAGGTGCTGCAGAACATTGGCAACAAAATGGAGCTGAGAAGGGTACTCCTGCTGACCTGCACACTGTGGGAGTGCCATCGAAAGGATGAAGCAGAACTTGAGCCCTGCAGGATGGATTTAATTTCCTGGGTAACTGCATGACTGTTATCTTCTATGGTAATTTGCCCTACCACCAGGCTCACTTTTCCTGTCATTGTGGATGGGTGTGTGTGGTGTGTGGTGTGTGTATTTTTTTTTTGTGGCTCATTCAGGAAGAACCAATCGAGAGATGTGGAGGCTATTTCCTCATACTCTCCTTTTCCGCCCTGAGCCGGACTTTGCCCTATACCACACCAACCTGCACAACCATCATTGGCAGGCAGCTGAGACCAGCTCATGCCTGTCTCAAGTCTTCGCTTGTGTTTCCGTTCGTAGTTTGAATCTGGTATTGCCGGCGCCATTAGCAAGGGTTATTTCTTTTGTGTACAAGTGCGTGTGTTTTCTCCACTTTCATCCCGATCTGTGTCTGTCGACCGCCAGATCTGTTCTGTTTACTTATTCATCGCATCTTGCCCATCCTCATCATCATATACATTTGAATAAACTATTTAATTGCAAAGAAACATTTTCCCACATTCCTGCCTTGATGCGCAACCAATCACCAAATTCGGTTTACTACCTCCGCCGCAAAAGGTGGAAGGAGGTTATGTTTTCACCCCTGTCTGCCTGTTTGTGGGCAGGATATCTCAAAAAGTTGTGGATGGGTTTGAATGAAACTTGGTGGACAGGTTGGGTGTATGACAAGCACGAATTTATTTGATTTTGGTGAAGATCCAAATCCAGAACCGGATGCAAGAATTTTTTTATATTTAAAAATGAATTTTCACCATTGATAGATGGGGCCAAAAACGAGATACAGTATGATATTTCAAAACATACCCATCAGAGATGGGGAATCCCCTGCCATTGAAAAAGGTCATACATATTCCAGATAATGAGGGAGGTGAATTGGAAACACGACACCATTTGGTCATCATGTCTTTCGAGCTATACAGCAAAAAGTTTAAATTTGACCCAAAAAGATATTGTTGAAGAAAAAAATTAGAGCCTATATCACGATAACGTCGTTTTTTTCAACATGGCTGCCTGGCTGCCATATTGGATGTCTGACGGGGCAGAAATTCAATAGAAACCTACTTCGTCCCATTACCTACCTTCCCAGCAAGTTTCATCAGAAAAGAAAAAAAATTAGAGCCTATATCGTGATAACGTCGTTTTTTTTTTTCAACATGGCTGCCTGGCGGCCATATTGGATGTCCGACGGGGCAGAAATTCAATAGAAACCTACTTCGTCCCATTACCTACCCTCCCATCAAGTTTCGTTGGAAAAGAAAAAAAAATTTAGGGCCTATTTCGCGATAATGTCATTTTTCAAGATGGCTGCCTGGCGGCCATATTTGATGTTCGACATGGCCGAAATTCAATAGCAACTTACTTCGTTCCGTTACCTACATGTCCAGCAAGTTTCATCAGAAAAGAAAAAAATTAGAGCCTATATCGCGATAACGTCTTTTTTTTTAACATGGCTGCCTGACGGCCATATTGGATGTCCGAGCGGGCCGAAACCATGTTGGAAAAAGTTCCCCAGGGGTGAGGAACGTAGTAACCAAAATAATTGAAATCAGATAAGCAGTTTCCAATTTATTACAAAAAATATTTTTTTCAAGATGGCCGCCCCAGTCGGCCATCTTGGATCCGGCCACACCCAAAATCAATAGTGTTCTTCCTTTTAATGTGGTACATGTGTGACTCAAATTTCAAATCGATATGGCGAACAGTTTATGAGTTATCGCACTGACAGCTATAAATGTTGATGCCCAGCCAGCCGGACGGACGGACGGACGACCCGGGTGACAACAATATCCCCCTTCCTCCACGCGGCGGGGGATAAAAAATTATTTGGGCTATGTTCTACTGCATCTGGCATTGCATGGCGGAGGTATGCATGCTTCAAGTTTATTGAGTGATCCTTGGGGGATCGTCAAAGCTAATTCTGAAAGCAGTAAATTCAAGCATCGTTTCCGTCAACATCATTCACAGAGATCCATATTAGACCTCCGGCACAGAGCAACATACGATACGAGGAAAATAATATCATTAAAAAGTTCGAAAGGGCCATATATATTGCAATCAAATGTTTTTCTCCACTCTAAATGATTTTTTCTATTGATAATCCAGGCATTTCAACTTTTCCCATCAAGTATTATGAGACTGACACTGCAACAGAACTGCACAAACATGTTAAGAATGCTGAATTTAAAAAAATGAAAAAAAACTCACCGACTTTCCAATTCAAGAACATTGCCTTCCAAAGGTCCATTTTCAAGAGGAGAGGCTTTTGCTTCTGCTTCAGTCTTGTTCAATGCTGATGGAGAGCTGCATGAAAGAAGAAATATATGTGATGAAAAAAAAAAAACTAAATTTTTCAGTGACTGAAATGTTTAAACTCAGAATAAAGACAAACAAATGCAGAGTTTTCAGTTGCAATATTTCTTGTATGCCAAACAACAACAAAGGCAAGAACCTCTCAAGCATCGCTAGCTGCAACAGGAATGGCAAACATCTACACCAAGAAGTACAAAACGTCTTTTGAGAACAAGGTTGGGCAATTTTGGCACTCCCCTTTCAATACATTGCTCATGATGTGATTGATTCCAGGTTCCAATCCCCAATGCGAGCGGGAAGATGGAAGTCACATCATGTCAGATGATGAACAAAATGTTGGGTCATGACATCTGCACAGTGCAGTTACACGGCATCCCCCCTTTATTGAACCGCAACTCCTGGCACACGATGCTTGCACAGTCCCGGGATGAATACAACTCAGTGGTTGAAACGTCAAACCTGAGCCCTGCTTTTATGGGCAGTTGTACTCGTTGATCTTGACTTAATTTTTGAATAATTCCTTCTTTTTCATATCTTTGTAGTCGAATATTGAATGTTGGACGAATTGATAATTACAAAATTGTACACTTGAAAATCGTGCACCTTTTAACAAGTTCTACAGCTCAAAGATCATCCATTACACAATCATGCGCGCGCACATGTGCACACGCACACACAAGGGACGTGACTGAAGATAGGGAAGTCATGTAACCAGAGCACTGTTAGTGCCAGTGATGCCATCTTGCAACATTGCACATCTCTCTGTAGTGTCTCCGGACATGTCCAGGCGGGGCATTCCATGTCAAGTGCACACACACCCTCCCAACACGAATACCTCATTTTCTCCCCATATGTTGGTCATTTATTCACTTGGGTGAAAAAACTCAAAATACCAACTTTTAGACCTATGGGCCCATTTTAGGGGCCCCCCAAATTTGGGCGCCCCCGGCTGCCCCACAATCTTCCAGAGGCCATATCACAGGTTGTAGTGGTCTGATTTGGCTGATCTTGGTATCAAAATGCTCGTAAAAGCGAGATCTTTCGAAACGTGTAAAGTAAAATCACTCCGAAACAGTAATTCAAAAAGTTATAGTTTGGGGCGCCCTTTGACCTTGGGCCCCCCGCTCCCCAGCCAAACCGATGGTCCCGATATTTTCGTGTGAGAATACCCCTTCATATACTTCAACACCTCAGCATAAATGAAAATGGGATCTCAATGGGTTCAAGTGTGATGATGGTTTTATTGTTCGGGGACTCGGGGTGCTGGACACACAATACGCCACAATACATTGCACAATATTTGAACACAAGATTTCCAATACACTATATCAGTATATTGTGCATAAATTTTTCACATGCACATGCAGGAACTGGAAGCGATACTAGTATGAGTACGAGTTTTTCCTACCATATGATAGTAAAGATTTTTTGCTAACCAATGTTTTATTTGACAGCTGTGTTTCTTTATTACTGATTGTGTAGGTTCTTCCTGTAGCAGTTTTTGGTTTATGGAAAGAAGTACATCAGAAATGTCTAAAGTGTAGTGATCTTCAATGTCAGGAAAAAAAATAAAACTATTTGCGGGCCCATTTGGATGAAGAAAATTCACTTTCACTTCATGAGTGTCCTGAAAGGCTTCCATGATGCAGGCAAGCCACCATTTTCCATCATAGTGCACTGTGACATAACCTGAGAGTTTCCCGTTAAAAGTTGGTGGAGAGTTTGAAATAGCTGACTCGATACGGTGTTCCTTGCGAAAGCTGAATTCGCATACTTGAAGAGCAATTTCAGAAATAGGGATGAAAGCATGAAGTTTTTGAGTTCCAGCTTTGGTTTTGGCCGTTTTTAACCTTTCTTCCAGATTTCGTTCTTCTTCGTCATACGACTCTTGGATCCCGTAACCGAACTTCATTTCATTCAAACCATTTTCAGCAAAGGCAAAAAGATGTTTTGGAGAAATAATTTGACTGTCGTAAGGTCAACGCAGGCTCTCACGTGTTGCTTCTCGTTTGACTGTACCTCCCACACCATCTGAAGGGCCCTTGCCATGACTTGTGGCAAAAAAATGCCATTCTGCATCAATACTATACTCTGATTTGTGACGACATAGGTTTATGAAGGCTTTGCAATTCTTATATTGGCCAGCGCAACCGTCTGAGAAATAGTAAAGTTTCTTTACATTTCCAAAGCTAGATTTCAAGTGTTCAATGAGCATTCTTTGGAAGAGGTGGACTGAGACAACGTCGTGAGTATTGCAATCTGATATAATTGTGAACGAATCGTGGATTAATTTGCCATCGTCCGATTTGAAATAGTAAACCCAGGGGTGAATTGTCGCTCGAGAGCAGTTCCAATGGAATCCTTGGGCCGCATCATGTACGACAAACGAATAGTTCTCCGAGAAGTCTCCAATAATGACAAATTCTCCTTCACCGATTTAGTTTTTCTTATTTTTCAGAAACTGAGCTTGGGCCTTGGCAATGAAGTCGTCTCACTAATTTCACCACACGTTCACAGAATTGATTAATGAATTCTTCCAAAGGCAGGACCATGGAGCTTAGTTCAGATCTGTCGGTGGATGTCCACCGTTTAAACTGAATTTCATCAATATCCTCAAGATCATAAGCACTCAGTAGCTCGGTTTTAAAGTCTACAATTGATGGGCAACTTTCACAAGTTCTGAAATAGCATGCCGGTTGTGCTGGGTTACAAACTATGCGTGCTATCACATGATGATAGCTAGGAAGTGAATCATGAGTTTCACATTTTGATGTATCGTACATACACATACACTGTGTGTAGCACCTGAACTGGCCAGGTCATACTCCGAGAGACGGAGCTTGGCGAACTTTGCAAATCCAACTTTCAAGCCAGGGTTCTTCTCTTTGAATTTCTGAAACAGTTCCTTGAGATTGTTTAGTACCAGGCGCTTTTGAATTTTGTCTTTTCCATGTTCATTCCTGACCACCACACAGTCCTTTCTTCCCAGCATTATTCGGCTGACTTCATCACTTCGGTAAAATTCGGTTACGGCGGATTTCACTTTGTCAGGCAATAGTTTACCCTGTTTGGGATTTGGAGACGATAGCATACCATTTTCTTTCTCTAAATTTTTGGCTTGCACAGCCATTCTTTGGGAGCAACTGAATTCACTCATCATCCCTCTGATGCTCATATTCCTATCAAATATTGTCAGTATACGTATTTGCTCTGAACGGCTCGAAACAACGTATTTTTCTTTCAGGCTTTTGATCACCTCTGGCATGCAGTTTTCATCACATTTTGACGCTGCATTTTGTGTTTTCTCCGCAGTGCTTGGTCCAGCAACTAGTTCTAATTTCTTTCACACAGAATCTTCCACTTTACTTCACTTTTCAGGAACGTACCCTGGGTTCCTTTCCGCCTTTCGTTTGTCGAATGGGCTTTCGCCTATCATCGATAGCGACTGGTTTAATAGGTCAACTTCTGCTTCTCGCTCAAAAACCTCCTCGTCCTCATCTGTCGAAATAGATTCTGCAATGCTTTCGAGAGTACCTTCTGATGATAATTTCGAACTGGTCGAAGATGATTCTTCAATACACTCTGGTGACAACTGAGAAAGTTTTTTCTGCGCGAAGTACAAAGTCTGTCATCTTCTTTCACCTTTGAAGAAAATTTCAACAACATATCATTTGACATATTGCGAAGATCTTTTCATTGTTTCATTTTATGGCAGCTGAACGGATCGCAACAGTATTTTCGGAACTCCTTTCGATCTTCAGTCGCCATGCTTACTGCAAAATATGCAAAAACTGATATGAGCCCATTTATAACTTAATTTGATGATGGTTATACAAAAAATGTACACTTAAAAATCAATAGACACAACAGGCAGAATAATTTTTCACAAATGATGCAATATATATATATATATATATATATATATATATATATATATATATATATATATATATATATATATATATATATATATATATATATATACATATATATGGTGTGTTCAAAAAGTATCCAACCTAAATTTTTCGTGCGTAAACAAATGAAGCTTGGAGGCGTGGTTTGGTGCACGTATGTAGGTGATCCTAATCCGTATGCGTGAATATTTTTCCGCCTGCAGAAGCTGTCAGTCGCCGACAGACCGCCGATGAGTGAGGAAGTGTAAGTGTGTGCCGTCGGATTTTCGTTTTTGACAAAATGACGGAAAAACTTCAACTAAGCTACTGCATCAAATTTTGTGTAAAGCTTGGCGATTCCCAAGTAGAAACGATCCGCAAGATTCAAGAGGCCTTCAGGAACGAAGCAATGGGCACCACACAGATAAAAGAGAGGTACAACCGCTTCAAAGATGGTCGCACATCAGGGGAAAGTGAAGCACGTTCTGGTAGGCCCTCAACACCCCGAAATGAGATTGTCATTGACCAAGTGAGGACCCTGCTTATGCAGGATCGTCGAATCACGATCAGAGAACTTGCAGACGAGGCGGGCATCAGCATTGGATCCGTTCATTCCATTGTGACTGAGGATTTGGGCTTAAGGAGAATCTCAGCGAAGTTCGTGCCAAAGCTGCTAACGATCGAGCAGAAGCAACTCCGTTTGGAGATCGCACAGGACATGCTGGAGACTGTGAACAGCGATCCCAACTTCAACACAGTGATCACTGGCGATGAGACCACAGTGATCCGTCATTTTGTCAAAAACGAAAATCTGACGGCGCTCACTTACACTTCCTTACTCATCGGCGGTCTGTCGGCGACTGACAGCTTCTGCAGGCGGGAAAAAATTCACGCATACGGATTAGGATCACCTTCATATGTGCACCAAACCATGCCTCCCTCGCTTAATTTGTTTACGCACGAAAAATTAAGGTTGGATACTTTTTGAACACACCTCGTGTATATATATATATATATATATATATATATATATATATATATATATATATATATATATATATATATATATATATATATATATATTAACTCAGCATATAGCTGAGGTGTCTAGTTTTGTGTAAGTACGATGTTCGAAAACGAAAAAAAAAAATGATCTTCGCACAACGACGACGTCGATTAACAATGCGTTTCTCAGAACGTAACCCTGTCGTTAAGTGGCGCATGGCTATATATATATATATATATATATATATATATATATATATATATATATATATATATATATATATATATATATATATATATATATATATATATATATATATATGTCGGGGATTGTATGTACTCTAACAGCAACCAAACATGTCTACTAGTGTTTGGTTAAAACTCTTGAGTTTCAATTGGAAAGAGGGAAAGGATAAATCTTCCCATTAGTTTATCTGTGCACTGTCAAGAAACTTGTTTTGACATTGTTACAACACAGCTGGCCTTGTCGACCGTTTGAATGACCTTGCTAATCGGGCAGCTGAGCTACCTGGAATCTGTTGGACTACTGCCCAGAACTGTTAAGGCCCAACAACATGTAGGAGGCTACCTTTAAAATTCTTTAAGGGAATCAAGGGTGTTGTTTCTGCACTTTCTGTGCTCTCTTATCAGCAGTACTGACAGGAGAATGCAATAAATTAATGGATGGTAATAAATCCTCTTTGACACACAGTCATTCAAAGGTCGCAGTAAACTGAATATAAGGCAGTGCCGAAAGACAGCTCACCAGAGGATTAGGCTGGGTGGACTATTGTGTTCAAAGCCTGTTGTCTCCATATGCATATGTCTGATGTGAAATAAAACCTTCTCTCCCAAGATCGGTGATGAACAAAGCTTGACCTTAATCGCTGTGGACCTCACCTGGATCTCAACATATATATATATATATATATATATATATATATATATGTATGTGTATATATATATATATATATATATATATATATATATGTATATATATATGTATATGTATATGTATATGTATATGTATATATGTATATATATATATATATATATATATATATATATATATATATATATATATATATATATATATATATATGTATATATATATATATATATATATATATATATATATGTATATATATATATATATATATATATATATATATATATATATATATATATATATATATATATATATATATATATATATATATATATATATATATATATATATATATATATATATATATATATATATATATATATATATATATATATATATATATATATATATATGTATATATATGTATATATATGTATATATATATATATATATATATATATATATATATATATATATATATATATATATATTTATATATATATATATATATATATATATATATATAGCCATGCGCCACTTAACGACAGGGTTACGTTCTGAGAAACGCATTGTTAATCGACGTCGTCGTTGTGCGAAGATCATTTTTTTTTTTCGTTTTCGAACATCGTACTTACACAAAACTAGACACCTCAGCTATATGCTGTAGCACTGTAGCCTATTGCTCCTCGGATACAAACCTGTACAGCATGTTACTGTACTGAATACTGTCGGCAATTGTAACACACATCCAAGAGAGACGGAAGACACGTTAGTTTTACCTTTGTCCTGTTGATGATGGCCATCGGTGTTGTTCGCAGCAGCTTACAATCTCCTCTCGCATCGATTATAGAAAGGTGAATAAATAGCATTTGGATTTTATAAATACGTAATCATTGCATTGATGTTATAATTTACAAATGAAGAAACGAGCACCTGTCAATTGTGATATATATTTTCGGAACAGTGCGATTGTTTTAACAACATAAAAAGCTTCACCAAAAACAAATTGGTGTTTTAATGTCGACTAAGAACCACGATTTATTCGCGGAATTCTCAATTCAAAGGTAATTTACTTGCTAGAAGGTAAACATGCAAACATTGGTTCAGTTTGAAAGCCGATTTCCTTGAATCCCGATTTAGCACGATCCTGTTTTCTTCGCGATGACATTTTATGGACCTCAACGATCGCATTATAACAGGGCCACACTGTCGTTTATTATCATTATTAAGTGTTACGTACTGTACAGTGTCCATAATTGTATGTGCTAATTTTAAACGAGGCTACATCACTCGGCGATAGGAATTTTTCAGTTACATTTTTTTTTTCAGAGCTGGCAGATCAGTCGTACATGCGATCCGTCGTTGCCCGGAACGTCGTGAAGCGGCGCATGACTGTATGTATGTATGTATGTATGTATGTATGTATGTATGTATGTATGTATGTATGTATGTATATGTATATATATAAATATATATATATATATATATATATATACACATACATATATATTGTTACGAATTCGCGCCCGCCGGCGTGCGAGCAGCCGCGTACCTCTAATGGCAGCCGCGTCGCCCACCGGACAGACAATTCAGTCGTGACCCTCCTGGAACTATCTCCAGGAACCAGTTATGGGTGAGGGTTTAACCTCACCACAGCCCAGTCCGCATTCTACCCGCGCAAGATAGGGTGAATTGTCGAATGTCGATATAACTAAGTACTCGCGTGGGTAACCTACCGAGAGGCTGCACCGCGCCGCAGGTTGGCTTGGGACACGAACCGCTTAAGCGGTCCGTTCCGTTCTAAAGCGATAACCGAGCGGATATTATCGCCGACCTTGACGGATCCGATTCTCCTTACCGGGTGTTTAAAACCCAACTAATTTTTCCACGATGCAAGATGGCATTTACAATGGGGGAAAGATGACGCAACGAACGGGATACATTTCACACAAGGACATTTATTAACAAGCACACATATATACAGCCAAGGCAGGCATGCAATGTACAAGAAAGAAACAAATAAAAAGCATTACCACCGAATACGAGCAATAATGTACATGCACAGTCACTTATGCAGGTCTACTTTACAAGATACGGCACCACCAACATGCATTCAAAAGAAGAGAAATGGCCACCCCCAAAGACAAGGGTGGCAGACGGGATCCGTGGACCCTATGTGGCGTGGAGCCGGGATGACCGAACGGGCCCACGAGACCGATGCGTCTTACCCGCACATTCGCGGTGCGACGATGGGCAGGTCGCGACGTCTCGTCCCCACGGCGGCTGGGACAGCCGCGCCTGGTTTGTGTCCTCGTAACGATGGGCAGGTCGTGACGCCTTCTCCCCACGGCGACTGGGACAGCCGCGCCTGGTTTGCGGCCTCGCAACGATGGGCAGGTCATGACGCCTTCTCCCCACGGCAGCTAGGACAGCGACGGCAAGGTGATCTGGGCCCCAGCAACGCGGTTGAGAGGAACGGATGGGTCTACCGATGCTTTCTCAGCGTGGTTGCTTTACAAGAGTTGATGCACTCTCAGGCTAGATGCTCAGTAAGAGTTGATGCCCTCTCAGATCCCGTTCGTCCCTCAGGGAGGCGCGAAGCGCGCCGAGGTCCGATCACCTCGGACTGCCTTCGCACTGGAAAGCTCTCTCTGGCTGTGGTCTCCACGTAGCCCTCTGGTGTTCTCCAGGCTCTCCGATCCTTCCAGACCGCCGCAGACTGCCCTTGACTCACGCTCGATTCTCCGACCCCTCCAGACTCTCGGCTCCACCGACTGACGCGAAGCTCCGTTCTGTTCGGCTTAATATAGGGCCGGGGAGACGAGATTCGACCTCCGCACTTTGAACTCCGACCCCCGGGGAGCGGACGTGGTAGAAATCACCAGCGTTCACGATCTGACAGTTCGACCTCCGACCCCCAGGGAGCGGACGTGGTAGAAATCACCGGCGTTCAAAAGGGCAAGAGAACCCTTTGCCTCTGCCTGCAGTGAAGATGGCGTCGTATTCGGAACGAAGGTAAGGCGATGTTCGTGGCGTGGGGTTGTTGATGGTTGTGGAGGTAAAAAGGGCGAAGGTGGTGGTGGTTTGGTTGTGGCTGTTTTGGAACGATGTCTGTGGTGGCGATCTGGTTGTGAGGTATGGTTGGTCCAAAATAACGATAGAAAAAGAAAAACACTATCTCAAAGGGTCGCAACCCGGTGAACACGAAGACTTCCCTCTAAACAACGGTGGGGAAACCTATCTAACACCAACTTACCAGGATAACTGATCTAAGGAACCTTTATTGTATTCTGCGAATTTCCACAGCCGTAACACTATATATATATATATATATATATATATATATATATATATATATATATATATATATATATATATATATATATATATATACATATATATATATATATATATATATATATATATATATATATATATATATATATACACACATACATATACATACACACACATATATATACATACATATATACACACATATATATACATACATATATACACACATATATATATATATATATATATATATATATATACATACATACATACATATATAGTCTATTGTCATGAAACTGCGCATTTTAGGGTCCTGAGGACATCTGCACCAAATTAAGGCTATAATTATAAGTTTCTGTGGTCTTACAAAAAACATGTTGAGGGATCCATGGGAGAATTTGGGCACCTTAACTCCGAAAATTGAAATTTTCACAATGCATTTAATTTATGTGTGGTGACTGCTTGAAACCATGAGTATGCATCAAATTAATCACACTAAGAAGCAGTTATTTCTGTGTAATATATAACTGACCTATTACATATCAGTTTTTATCTATATACAATAAGTATGTGCTTGCGATTCAGTAATAAATGTGACTAAGAAACGGTTTTGTTGAAAAGAAGAACATAATTGCATTTTGTGTTATTAAAAATCAATTTGTTTTTATAAACATGACCTTATATCAGTTCTCACCATTACCGGGGCAATTGTGTTCATAAATAAATACATCTTTGGCTATCGAGAAGAGTCTGGGTGGTCAAGTAAGGTATGACTTGTGCACACAGGACATCAATATTTAAAGTTGGAGTAGATATATTAATGCATATTCATGGTTTCATTTAGATTTATATCGGTTATTTTCTTTGTAAAATAGAGTTACTTAGAATTGAGAATACTGATCCACCATAACATATTACAAGGTATTTATATGCTTATCCAACACTCTAACCTCTCTACTAAGAAGGTGTATGTGGCAAATGAGTAAACAAAATTTTTTCATTAATACATTAAGGCATACTCATGGTTTCAAATTTAATGAGAAATGATTGACACAAATGTTCCTGAAATAACAAAAATTTAATTTGAGGCATGTAAAATCATGAAATACAAGTACAAGTACCACATCTGTGTGGGAAGGCCTTAGTATCTTGAAATAATGAACAACTGCTCTGAAGAAATGATGCATACTCATGGTTTCATGCATATGCATGGTTTCAGGTTCGTCAGAAATTGCAACAAATGGAAGGGTGATGCATCCACAGATTTGGAATTAAGCATATATTAAGGGTGATGTATTACCCTTATGGTAACTTAATATCTCTTACTAATGTTTTAATCCCTGGACACAGTAAATAATCAAAAAGCATACTCATGGCTTCAGTCGAAACTGCCCCAAATCAGGTTTGTCTCAATTTATTTTATTATCAAGTATTTCTATTCAAAACATGGTTTATGCAAATTGCGTTAACTATTTTCCAAAGTTTGCTGTGATAGAACTGTTTTATAGGTATATTCTATGTAGGATTAGTGCACAGAAAAAGAGTGCATACTCATGGTTTCACATAAATTCCCCATCATAAAAATGTTTGCCAAAATTTAGGGTCTATACCAAACATATTCATGTTTGTGTCAACATCAACACACATATATGGCATCATAATTAAATTCTATTTGGATGCCTAACATACCCTGACGCACTTATAAAATGCAATTTATAATTATTGCAATTTTTTTTTTAAATACCTAAAATATGACATTATTACTCCAAGTTTTCAGTGTTCATCAAAAACATATAAAACTAGGTATCCCGTGAAAGGTGTGATCAAAACGTATACATACAGAATATATATATATATATATATATATATATATATATATATATATATATATATATATATATATATATACATGTTATTATAACTAATATATTAAGAGCAGTAGAGCTCCAAAACCTGTTTGACGCAGTTTCGTGACAATCGACCATATATTAACAGTGTTCCCACTTATTTTGAGATGTCTTTTTTAAGGACTTAAGGACTTTTAAGGGCTAAAATAACCCCTTTTTAAGGACCACATCCTAGAAATTCCAGAGGTAAATTGAGGGTAAATAGAAATTCCAATAAAATATCATTTTTAGCCATGTCTCGCGTAGCGAACGTGGCTCTAAGAGAGCTCGGCGTTCTTCTTCTTCTTGTTCTTCTTCTGGTGAAGACAAAACCTTTAGGACTCGGCTCTTTTATATACAGGATCCGGATCTCCTTAAATACTAAACACCTGCACACATCCTCGCATTGAGGATGCCTTTTGAGAGCGTCTATCACGAACTTTTAAATATATTCGGACATTTGCTTTAAAGTTTTGAAAAGTTCACGTTACTATTTAAAGATTATTCCATTTAATGTATTGCAATTTTGTAAATACACTATTTATTTTGTAAATACACTATGACGGGTATCGCTATTGGCTTAATCAAGGCACGTGACGAAATATCGGAAGTTGTTTTTGTTTTTTTTTCTTTTCTTCTTCTTCCTCTTCTTGTTCTTCTTCTGGTGAAGACAAAACTTTTAG
The DNA here is from genome assembly GCF_056783735.1 of Eptatretus burgeri. Taxonomy (NCBI): domain Eukaryota; kingdom Metazoa; phylum Chordata; class Myxini; order Myxiniformes; family Myxinidae; genus Eptatretus; species Eptatretus burgeri. The sequence continues at coordinate 12,298,978 of NC_140965.1, read as the reverse complement.
GACGCGGCTCTTGGACACATTTGTCCCTGTTTAGAATACTAGTGCAAGGAAAATGAAACACCCTTCACCAAATAACAGGAAAATCTGATTTTTATTGACTTTTGAACATTTTCCTGAAATTTAAGTACTTAAATTGTACAACTCAGAAATGTTGGACTTTTATGGGTTTTAAGGAACATATATATATATATATATATATATATATATATATATATATATATATATATATATATATATATATATATATATATATATATATATATATATATATATATATATATATATACACATGCATACATACATATATATAATAGTTCAGAGATGATGATTGTCAATTTCAGACATAAAGTCACCTGCCAGCAGGTGACGTCATTGGAACGATGACGGCAAACGTCGCCCAATGTCGAATCAAGAATTAGTGATATGTGGACCCTGAACAATAAAACCATCATCACACTTGAACCCATTGAGATCCCATTTTCATTTATGCTGAGGTGTTGGAGTATATGAAGGGGTATTCTCACATGAAAAAAAAAAAAAAAAAAAAAAGTCGGGATCATCGGTTTGGCTGGGGGGCGGGGGCCCAAGGTCAAAGGGTGCATCAAACCATAACTTTTTGAATTACTGTTTCGGAGTGATTTTACTTTACGCGATTCGAAAGATCTCGCTTTTACGAGCATTTTGATACCGAGATCATCCAAATCGGACAACTACAACCTGTGGTATGGCCACTGGAAGATTGTAGGTCAACCAGGGGCACCCAAATTGGGGGGGGGGCTAAAATGGGCCCCGATGGGCCCCCAGGTCTGAAAATTGACACATAATGTTTTACCGTGGATACAAACACTTGCACAAAAAAAAGAGTGAAATCTGAGACGATGTGTCAAAATTTCGCTGAAAAATGTGTACACTTGACATGGAACGCCCCAGGCGGTGTTCGATTCCGGGCGGTATTTATACTAAGACAAGTGGAAATGGATTTCAGACAGTATTTTGTTTCCATCTTCACTGTTATTCTGTGAAGAATAATTTCGATGAGACAGTATGAATCGTGATCAACGCTCCACCACACGTATGCCTTCCTTTCCCCACCCCTCACTATCCCTCCCTCCTTGGTCCCCCACCTCTACTCCCTTCCACTACCTTCCCTCCCTTTCCCCCTCCCCCTCCCACCCCCCTCTTAGTATTCCCATCAGTGAAGCAACGTGTGATATTTGCTCATCTATAATAATTATTATGTGTCCATAATATCTTCTCAAAAAAACAGAAGTACAAAAAAAACTCAGCAATTTCCCCGTTGGCCTCCCGACTAATTATATGCTGAGTTTTTTTTTGTACTTCTGTTTTTTAAAGAAGATATGGACACGTACACTTTAATACACAGCATGAGAAAATTCCTTTGTGAGCGTATGAAGGGAAAACGTGGAGGTGGGAGGAGGGAGGGAAAGGGGAGTAGGGTACGAGGGTGTAGGAGGAGGTGGGAGGGGAAAGGGTGGGGTGACAGTTTGGAGGGGGTCGAGTGGGGTAGGAGGGGGAAGGGATTGGATGAGGGAAAGAGGGAAAGGGGTGAAAGGAGGGAGGTGAAGGGGTGGGGTGTGACAAGGTAGGAGCAGGGAGGGGGAGGTAGTGATGGGATTTGGAGGGAGGGCTGGGATGGATGAGGGAGGGGAGGGGTGGGATGGATGAGAAATGGGAGGGGTGGGATGGATGAGAAAGGGGAGGGGTGGGAGGAGGGAAGGGAAAGAGTGGAAGGGTTGGGAGGAGGGAAGGACCCGGTGTTGCCCGGCAATGCCAAGTACCTTTGCGAGTACTAAATATAACTGAAAATGATGCACCTCCCAAGCCACATTTCCATGGTCATCTTTTTTTTAATCGTATTGGGTGGGGTTATCTTGCCAAGAAGCCTTCACCAACAACATGCCAATCCTCAGTCCTGATACTAGGCTTTTCTGGGAAGCAATCACCAGACTTACAATTGCAGAAATGAGTAAAATTACTCTTCGAATCAAGTAGCACTGCTCAAGTGACAGAAAAGAAAGCTCGTATTATTTCTGTCATCATTAATCATCATTGGGCCTCGGATGGAGAAGCAATTTTGCTCATTCGAACTCCCAGCTGAAAAGACTGAATGGCAAAAATTGGTGCCATTTGAAAAAGTTACAAAATAAAACTAAAGTCAAGCAATATGAATGTTTTGAGGGCATCGAAAGTGGTACTGTGACAAATTTGCACACCTGGTCTGGTTTGTACAAAGTGCAGGACGAACACCGGCATCCTCCACGGAGGCTGCAAGAACAGGAGTTGGCTCGGGGCTGCTCAGAGACATTTCCGTGATGGGTACATCCTCAGAGCTGATTGATTCTCCTGCTTCGCTGCTGCTGCAACAGTACAGATGAGAAGGTATACATCATGGCTTTGTATTTACAAATAATTTGCTCTGTAACTTACGAAACAACTAATTTCGGATAACGTTAAGTCCATGGGGATCAAACCACACATCAGAGTCGTTCACTTAATATTAGCCCTCAAACAATAAAATTGGCTGAAGACCAATTATCAAGTGATGTTAGTTAGAGTCTTCCACAATGCAACACTTAAAAGACAAGTGGAGCAAAGTGCAAGGAGACGGTCAATGTAATCTCTTATCAGCAAGAAATGATCAAATCTCCTGCACATTTCACCTTTGGTCATTCAGCTCTGCCATCAGATTCAACACATATTAAAACGACTCCGGTGTAGCTGGAACCAGGCTGGAAAGTACTCTCGAGCTCCGGAAGGAAACGTTACAGAAAGGCAATTTTGCTGGATTCATTCCAAAAGAACACTCGCGCTTCACTTGAATGGACAGTCTAACCAGGTGATTTATCCCCAAGAGGCATGCAAGTCCAAAATCACCAAACCACCAAACCAGTCCCCCAAGTACCGTGTGTAAGGCGTTTTCTGCACAGCTCAC